>NC_072790.1:110331183-110634214 GCF_028583425.1 Eublepharis macularius
TAAGGGAGAAGTATAACATGCAAAAAAGAACTGCAATTTCCCCAGAGAATATATATTATATTGCAAGTCCATTTTGGAAAAACAAAGGTGTGAAAAGGAAAACAACCTTTTACAAAGTACCTTCCTATTCTGATCAGAAAAAAGGCAAAACATCTCTATTTTTATTTTTAAAGCTCTATTTACAAAAAAGAGAATGTTTTCTTTTGTATCAAACCACAAACAACTAGCTGTAAGAACTTCTGCACAGTACTAGCACTTCAATGAAAAGACCAATGGAAAACCTGTATTCATTTTGCATGTCCCAAATTGACAAAGACCTACTGTTTGCAGGCCCAGCATCAAGAGGGTGAGAACAAGGTGATAGAAGATGCATGGCAATATGTTGGAATTTAAAAGGTCACAACTTTATTGGTTTACTGCTTATAGAGCCTAGGTGCCACATAGGGATGTCAGGTCCACTTACTGTCAGTCCTTGGCAGGTAGAATCCCCAATTCTCCACAGCAAACATGCAGGTGTATTGGTTGAAGTAACTTTATTAGAGATTCAGCAAGTTCAAGGTGCTCAGACAAGTGCATTGACAGAAGTGACGTAACTGGGGTTGGTGATGTTAGTTATAGGGAGCGTTCCCGCCATCAGGATAAGGGCTGTTAATGTTTCTGGGCGCAAAAGAGCCAGGGGGGTTGCCAGGGAAGAGCTAGGTTTAGACTAGACAGAACAAAGAATGAAATCATTTCAGTTCCCAAGAAATACACATTTCAAGCTGGCCGCAAGCAGCCTTCAAGGACACTTCTGGAAGCAGTGGGGAAAGAGAAAGTAAATACTTGAGAGATAACCTACTGCCTTAACATCAATAAGAAACTTCTCATGCCCTCAGAGGACCAGTACAGAACACAGAATACATTCATGGCAGATAGACAGACAGGCATATATGACATTTACCCTGCCAGCAGGAGACTGGGAGACCTGGCACTTACCTTTCTGGCATAAGTAACCTTGTGGGCCATTTAAAGGGCCCTGCCGCTTGCAAGCGGCAGGTCCCTTTAAACTATCAGCTGGCAGGCGGCAATGGGGGGCAATGAGGGGATCCCCCTGCCGTCTGCCAGCTGATAGTTTAAAGGGCCCTGCCGCTTGCAAGCTGCAGGAAAAGTTTAAATGGCCATTCCTCGGGGAAATGGCCATTTAAACTGTCCCTTTCCCAATACGACCCAAACGAACCTGAACCAATAACCAGTTTGTGGAAGTTCGTAGAAAGGAGCTTTCACAATCCGTGGTTCGCGAACCATGAACTGGCATGGTTTGTGCGTTTTTATGGGTTATAATTGGATTCGTGCCCACCTCTAATCACTAACTCCTGGTTCTCTTGGAAATAGGTGTGGGCTTGTTCTCAGTTTGAACATGAAATTTATAATTTTGTCTTGAATATGTCCACCAACTTTCATTCCACTAACTCAAATTCAAAGCATATACTGCATTACAATGCCCAGCAAATCTGGGTGCGTTCAAGCATCACCTGGTTCCCATCGATGCTCTCTTGGATGAGCTCTGGCCCTTGTGCGCCCTGGTCAGACACTACCCTCTCCTCCCCAGCCTGTCTGGACTCCCTAGACTTATCCCTTCACTTATCCCAGCCCCCACCTCCTGGCTCAGCCCCCAGCCACCATGTGGACTGCCTTATGTTGGGAGATTTAAAGAGTTACAGAGTTTAATATTAGCACAGTAGAAATAAGTAGACAGACTTCTGTGGTTTTAGCTCTAGAAAATACTTTTACTACATATTAGGGGAAAGGGTACATTGGTTAGAAAATAAAGAATAGCTAACTATCTGGCTACATCTTGATGGTTGACTTAGATCTTATAGAGTGAGAGAGGCACTGGAAGAAGAGCAATAAAACCTTAGTATATGTTGCTAGCTAATTGCTCCCTATAAACTGGTTCATCCAATAGACAATCCTAGATATCTTCATTTAAAGACTCCCTTTTCTATGGCGGGAACATTTACTCTAGGCCTAAGTGGTCCTATGCTAACTAGCTATTTAACTAACCAAACAAAAAAACAATTTAACTCTTTCATGACTGAACGTAGGGCACTTGCTAAAGTCCCACATTCCCAACACCTTAAACAGCCACACCTGCTCCTGCCTCCACCCTAGTTCCAGCTGAGCCCTGTTGGAGCTGCTCCCAGCCCACAAGAGCCCCACTGCATCTGCTACCAGCTGGTCTCATCCCCACTTCCCTGCAGCCTGCTCATGAGCCAGGAGGCCATCCAGCCTTATCTTCCCTGCTGCTGTGGGGCTGTCCGCAGTGGCAGCAGCAGTTCTGTGCTTCAGACCCTCCAGCTGTCCTTCCCTGGCCATCTCCTGGGCTTGCGGCCCGCCCACCTCCACCTTTCCTACCACCACAAGTCTGTTGTGGCAGTGGCAATTCCGCAGCCCTGGCCTGTGGACTGTCCCTTCACTGCCTGGCCACTTGCCTTCCTTGCCTCAGCAGTGAGGGGCCTCCCCTCACTGTGACTGAGGAGGCAGCAGCCATGAGCACCTTGGGGCTGCAGCTTGACTCGGTGGCCTGTGTCCCGGCTTCCTCTGTGCCCTCCATCCCTGCTGGGCGAGTAGTCATGGTGGCAGATAGGGTGGGCGACCCCAAGAGGGACTTTGAGGCCAGCCCCAGCACCATACAACTAAAAAAAATTATGCTACCTTTCCATCCAAATAGGGTCCCCAACGTCATTGTAACACTTCAACATTAAAGAAACATTTTAAATAAAGTATATATAACATAATCCAATTAAAACATTTAAATATGTATAACACCAAAACCAGCGAAGAGGACCAATAACAGTTGAGGGGGTATGCTGAACAAAACAAAAGAGACTTCTTCCACTGGCAGAAAACAACAATAGAGAGAAATAGACAAATCTCCCTGGAGAGAGAGTTCCAAAGTTTTGACATCACTCACAACCCAAAAGCCCTTTCTCAGGTTGCCACTCACCAGGCCTCAGATGGCTGGGGCATTTGAAGCAGGGCCTCCAAAGATGAGTGAAGTGGATGGATAGGTTCATATAGGAGAAGGCAGTCCTTAAAATATGCTGGCTCCAAACTGTATAGGGCTTTATAGGTTCATACCAGTACCTTGAATTCATCCCAGAAGCAAACTGGGAGTCAGTGTAGATGGAACAAGACTGGGGTCCCTATGATCCACTCAAGATTCTGGCTGCAGAATTTTGTACCAACTGTAGCTTCTGGCCAGTATTTAAGGGCAGTTCCACATACAGCACATTGCAGTAATCTAATCTAGATGTTACCAGGGCATGCACCACAGTGGCATGATCTTCCCTCCACTACAAAAGGACTGGAGCTGGTTTATTGGCAGAAGCTGGTGAACGGCACCCCTGGCTACTGTTGCCACCTGTTTATCCAACAGGAGGTCTAGGCACCATGAAGCTATGAACCTGATCCTTCAGAGGAAATACAACCCCATGTCAGTTAGGAGATTCTCTGTGGTGGCCCCCACCCTATGGAATAGCCTACCCGAAGAGGTTAGGAAAGACCTCTCCTAGCTTTCTGCAAACAAAACAAAACTGAAATTCAAGAGGGTTTTTTTACTCAGATAGGACAGTTGTACTGTAGGGAAGCAGTCCCAAAGAGATACATAAAGAAAGAGATAGGGACTGTAGACATATGTACTGTTTGTTGCTGTAAATATGACCTTGCAGGATATTTTATATGTTCTTTAAAATGTCAGTCTTAGAATTGCTTATGCTCTGTTTAGCATTTCTTCAACTCTGTATTAGATACTTGCTAGTTTTAAATATTTGCAAATTTGCATTTATATACTCAATTACACTGTTTATTGAAATGTCTTTGAAATTGACTATACTGACTCACACTGTGTCAGTGAGGAAGACTATAAATAATATAAATAAATAAATGTCCCATTTCCTAGTTAAACCTTTCCCCTACCAGTAACACCTCCATTTTATGAGGAGTAAGATTTAGTTTAGTTGGTGCACATCCATTAGTAGCTTCATATATGTACCAAAGGGCAGCCCTGAAAAGCTGTAGCAAGGAAGCTTCTCTAGCTCGATGGGCTGTTTGGCTGTTTAAGTGCAAACAAAAGCAAAAAGGTGTTTATATTGGAGACGTACCCACACACACACACAATGTGGTGCCTGTGAGTGCTATGTTGCCCCCAATATGTTTCCTGGTTCTCTAATGTTCAGCAGTCCATTTCATATTATATTATAGTTCCTGGGAAGAATTCATGACTAGGTTTTACTTATGGCTGTGGGCAAGCTGGCTAACCAAGCTACTGTGAAAAACTCTGGTAGGCTTGTATTCCTTTTTTAGTTTATTCTGAATAAAGTTATACTTAAGAAAATTCTCAGCATATTCCTGAGTGATTGTTGCATTTTACATGTACCTACTTGCTTCTTCCCCCAAATACCTCTTGCACAGAGCAATAAACCAACATGGCTATCCTCTGCCTTAATGGAACAGGAGGTAGGATTGCCAGGAGTGGCCTGGTAACCAGCAAGGGATCCTAGTGGTGGGGTCATGGAGGGAGGCTATCGACAGGGAAACCCAGAAGCAATGTTGCACCTGTCTGGGATTCACGGGATTCATAGAGAGGTCTTGTGTCACTTCTGGGTTCTCCTCAAAAGTGATGTCATACCGTTGGCCAGATATGCATTTTTTATTTTTCATTCTGTCACTGCTCCATGCTGCTCCATGTGGTGATGGGAAATGAGCACCAGTGGATCCCTCAACCCCACTAGAGGGCTGGCAATCCTAATGGGAGGTATCGCAGAAGTCCCCAGGAGGGACCACCTTTGGTCTGCAGGGAGTGCTCATCTGGAAACAGCTGTTTCCACCAATAGGAGGATGCTTGACTTGGAACCTCCTAATAATTTATAATTGTCCTCATGGCAGCCACTTTATAACTGATCCTACCTCTAATGGCAGCCATTTTCTGGTGTAGCAGACTACCCTTTCTCAAAATTCCAAAAGTGTCCTTAAGTTCAACATAGCGGAGGACTCCTGTTTTATAACCTGCTTGTAAGTTTCCCAGTTGTCTGGAAACTGATGGAAACAGGATAGGGGTTTCTTGTCTGATTAAGTTCATAGAATCATAGAGGTGTAATAGACCCACTAGTCCATATTTCAACGCCCTGTTCTAAAAATTGGTTCAATATTTTCCTGAAACTATAAGGAAAGAATTACCATATCTTTGTTCCACTGATTTAATTACATGTTAACCTGATGTGAACTTAACTATCCTTTTCTTCATCTTAAAGTTCAATCAACTTAGTGTTAAGAGGGCAATCCTGCTGGGAGCCTAGATTGATACTTTATCATGTGAATTCAATAAACATGGGGTGAGATGACAATGTTATGAATGGGTGAAAACTTTTGTTCTGAACCTCAGCTTAACCATCTGTGCAACATCTGACTATCCTCTTCAAGGCCAACCCATGATACTTTGTTACTGGAAGTAACTATGCCCCAATAACCTTTAAAATGTTGCTAGAATGCTAGGATCCGATTCTTAAACCACATGTGATTATGTGCAGTCTACATCCCAGCATCATTTGTAGCATTGCAAGGAACCTGGGTATCTTGCTCAGACTGCACACAGCTTCATGGGATATCCTAGAACTATTTGCCATTTCAGATACTGCTTAGGCTGTTGATACTGTCAGGCTCCCCTTAATCGTTTTTCTCCTTGTTTATTTTATCTACATACCACCAGTTCAGTCCCTTAGTGCCTGATGTTGTCTGATACAAAGCTGAATATCAGACATAATAGATATTTAACTATAGCTGTTTAGTTAACTTGGTAAATGATCATATGAAATCCAAATGCTTGTCCACCATTTTTATTTACGTGGCAAAAGCAACGTGGCATTACTAGATGATGATACAAGATTTACAGTGTAATCCTAACAGGAGTTTATTCCAGTCTAAACCCATTGATTTCAATGGGCTCAGATTGGAGTAACTCTTCTTAGGATTGCACTGTTATATACACTTTGTATTGCACTGATAGATACACTTTGAATTTTAGAGTTTGGAGATTACTTTAACTTCTCCTATGCATCATTTATTCAATATTATATCCCTGAGCCATGCTGGATCAACCCAAAGGCCCATATAGTCTAGCATCATGTTTCCAGCAGGACCAAAATGTACAATCTAATAGTTTCACAATTTTAGAAAAATGCACTTGGGGTTGCATGGTCCCAGATTTAATTCCCAGGATCTCTAGTTTAAAAGGTCAGAGAGTAAGAAATGTGAAAGATCTCTGCACAAGAGCCTTAAGAGCCACTGCCTGTGAGAGTAGACAGTGGTCTGAGTCAGAATAAGTCACCTCCGTGTACATGTTCACTTGAAAATAAAGAATATATTAAACAGTCAGTAGTTTTAAATAGCTGATTTAGAATTAAATCAGTGTTTTTCATCAAACTTCCACAGAATTTCCTTGAAGATTCCAAGGAATGAACCCATGACACGCATGCAAAGCAGATGCTCTACCATTGAGCATGTTGCTAACATCTACCATGTTGTTAACAAGAGGTCTTTTTAACTTTTTCTTAAAATGATTGGCATCATTATAATCTAACCAAATAATATGAGGTGATAAGATGACCCAGTCTTTTAACTTGAATTCAGGGGTAAAATGGATTCAGATATCATCTCTGTATCTATTAATAAACTAGTTGGCTTTTATGGGGACTACCCACAGGTAAGGCAGAGGTATCTGCTCCAAAAGTGGCTCCCTAAAAGAAGGAAAATATGTTTTTTGAACATTAACAAAAGCCCTTACCTTAATAGCCCATGTGAACCTGATCTCATCAGATCTCAGAAGCGAAGCAGGGTCAGCCTTGGTTAGTAATTGGATGGGAGACCTTCAATGAAGATCAAGGTTGCAGAGCAGGCAATGGCAAACCACCTCTGTTAGTCTCTTGCCATGAAAACCCCATCAGAAGTTGCCATAAGTCAGCTATGACTTGATGGCACTCTCCACCACCATATTAACTAAAAGATATAAAAGCCTTACAAATCAGACTGGAGAGAACTAAAAATGCTCTGGAACTGACACAATAGTTTCAACAGTTGAGTATCAACTAAAAGAAAAAGAGAAGAGAATTCAGCCTACTCAGGCTGTTGGAAAATTAGCAGAGTTAAAGGCAAAATTGCGCATTGGAATTAATGAGAACAGACACAGACTCCAGTGTAGCTCTGTAAGAATACTTTACTAAAGGATAAAAATAGGGTTACATTGGAGGAAAATAATAAATTCCTAAACTGACTTCATCTTGCTAGAAAAAAATCGACAAAGTGAGACAAAGAGCAATAAAACTTCAGTATATCGCAGTGATGACTTAATTGCCCCCCTCAAACAGGTTGCCTAATAGAAAACCCTAATTCTACTTCATTAAGACTAGTGACTCCCCTTTACTTGGCAGGAATCCTTATTGGAGGCCTAAGTGGTTACATGCAAATGAGTTTACTAAGTAAGTAACACAAATAGTTTAACTCTTTCATGACTGAAATGGAAACACTTGCTAAATCCCAACACAGGCCCCTTACAGGTTAGAGAAATCTGGAGGGAGATATCTGGATTGAGTTGGGAAAGACTCCCAAATTGTGTCCTTTTTCTGTGATTCTTCTATTTTCTTCTATGGGATAAACCAGTTAGTAAGTTTGTGGTTTGTTTATGCATTACATTTGTACATCTCCCTTCGTTCAAAAAGCTCAGGATCCATACCTGTTCTTGTCCTCCACCATTTTATCCACAACACAGCCTTATGAGAAAAACTAGACTTACAGGTGGCGACTTGCAGGTAGTGATAATCCAGCAAGTTTCATAAGCAGCAATTTGAGTGTACACAACCCTAGTCTTGAACCAAATCCTTTATTTGCTATCTCATATCATGTTCGATGTATTGTCGAAGGCTTTCACGGCCGGAGAACGATGGTTGTTGTGGGTTTTCCGGGCTGTATTGCCGTGGTCTTGGCATTGTAGTTCCTGACATTTCGCCAGCAGCTGTGGCTGGCATCTTCAGAGGTGTAGCACCAAAAGACAGAGATCTCTCAGTGTCACAGTGTGGAAAAGATGTTGGCAGGTCATTTGTATCTACTCAGGAGGGGTGGGGTTGAGCTGAGTCATCCTGTAAGAGTTTCCCAGGGTGTGGAATGCTAATGGCGGGAGGCTTCACTGTATCCTGAGGAGGTTCTTTTGCATATGGATTGGTGCTTGATGTGCTAATCTTCTCTGCAGGGCTATTGTCGAGTATAGAGTGTTTTGTTAGCCTGGTGTTTTTCAGAACTGGAAACCATGCTCTGTTCATTCTAAAGGTTTTTTCTTTCCTGTTGAAGTTTTGCTTATGCTTGTGAATTTCAATGGCTTCCCTTTGCAGTCTGACAAAGTAGTTGGAAATGTTGTCCAGTATTTTGGTGTCCTGGAATAAGATACTGTGCCCTGTTTGAGTTAGGCTATGTTCAGCCACTGCTGATTTTTCAGGTTGTCCAAGTCTGCAGTGTCTTTCATGTTCTTTTATTCTTGTCTGGATGCTACGCTTTGTGGTCCCGATGTAAACTTGTCCACAGCTGCAGGGTATACGGTATACTCCTGCAGAGGTGAGGGGGTCTCTACTGTCTTTTGCTGATCATAGCATCTGTTGTATTTTTCTGGTGGATGTGAATACTGCTTGAAGGTTATGCTTTTTCATAAGCTTTCCCATCTGATCAGTAATTCCTTTGATATATGGCAAAAACACTTTTCCTGTAGGAGACTGTTTTTCCTTGGTTGTTTAATTCATCCTGGGTTTGATTGCTCTTCGGATTTCATTTCTGGAGTAGCCATTTGCCTGAAGTGCGTGGTTTAGATGATTAATTTCCTCATTGAGAAAGCGCGGCTCACATATCCGTCTTGCGCGATCCACTAATGTTTTCATTATGCCTCTTTTCTGTCGGGGGTGGTGATTGGAGTTTTTGTGTAAGTACCGATCAGTGTGAGTTGGTTTCCTGTAGACCTTGTGACCTAACTGAAAGTTTGCTTTGCGGATGACCAAGGTATCCAGAAATGGGAGTTTTCCCTCGATTTCTTTCTCCATTGTGAATTGTATGTTTCGGTGGATGTTGTTGAGATGATTCAAAAACCCCATCAATTCTTCCTCCCCATGGCTCCAAATGATAAATGTATCATCCACAAACCGGAACCATACACTAGGTTTGTGGGGTGCTGATTCTAGAGCTGTTTTTTCAAAATGTTCCATGTAGAAGTTTGCTGGGCTGAGAGGGCTCCCCATGGCCACCCCATCCATCTGTTCATAGAATTCGTTATCCCATTGGAAGTAACTGGTTGTCAGACAATGATGGAATAAGGCTGTTACATCCTCTGGGAAAATCTGATTAATAAGTGCAATAGTGTCTTTTACTGGAACCTTGGTAAACAGGGATACAACATCAAAACTGACAAGTATGTCTTGTGGATTGAGTTTCAGAGAACTGATTCTAGACAGGATGACAGAATACCGTATCCCCTGCAGCTGTGGACAAGTTTACATCGGGACCACAAAGCATAGCATCCAGACAAGAATAAAAGAACATGAAAGACACTGCAGACTTGGACAACCTGAAAAATCAGCAGTGGCTGAACATAGCCTAACTCAAACAGGGCACAGTATCTTATTCCAGGACACCAAAATACTGGACAACATTTCCAACTACTTTGTCAGACTGCAAAGGGAAGCCATGGAAATTCACAAGCATAAGCAAAACTTCAACAGGAAAGAAGAAACCTTTAGAATGAACAGAGCATGGTTTCCAGTTCTGAAAAACACCAGGCTAACAAAACACTCTATACTCGACAATAGCCCTGCAGAGAAGATTAGCACATCAAGCACCAATCCATATGCAAAAGAACCTCCTCAGGATACAGTGAAGCCTCCCGCCATTAGCATTCCACACCCTGGGAAACTCTTACAGGATGACTCAGCTCAACCCCACCCCTCCTGAGTAGATACAAATGACCTGCCAACATCTTTTCCACACTGTGACACTGAGAGATCTCTGTCTTTTGGTGCTACTCCTCTGAAGATGCCAGCCACAGCTGCTGGCGAAACGTCAGGAACTACAATGCCAAGACCACGGCAATACAGCCTGGAAAACCCACAACAACCATCATATCATGTTGATTCTTGTTTAGCTGTATGGCATGTGATTTTCAAACCATAACGAGTATTTACCAGTAAGCTTTTTGAGGAAATAATGCATATATTTTATTTTATTCTGAGTTATATGTAGTCCTGGCCATTATTAATACAAGTATCACCACAACCCTTCCAACACGTGTTTAGGCCAACAAGGGGAATTAGTTTGCATGCTTGTGCAGAGTGAAAACAAGGGTCTCTTACCTAAAGATGTGGCTATGAGTAGCATGTTTCAGTAGAAAAAGGATGACAGAGATAAGATTTAAAAGCTTGAAAAGAAATATGGAATTTATTGAGGGATATGGCACAATATTAGAGAGGGGGAAATTTATCCTAAGCAAATACTAGTTAAATCAAAGTAAATAGTGTAGTTCCTTATCTTGAGCAGATAGTAAATTTAAACACAGACAAATAGCACATTTCCTATTCAAACTAACAATATGCATCTAAGCTAGAGGTATAAATGTGAGAAAAATGGGGAACAAGACAGAGGGAAAGTGAATATGTTGGGACAGAGGTGTCCAGTCTTCTAGGTGTGAAATCCTGACTAACAGATGAGCAAATTGCCAGAAAGGGAGATCCAGTGTGTGTGGACCCTTTTGCTGTCCACATTGAAGCCCAGATCAGACTCAGTGATCTCAGCAAGAAATTTTAATCTTCCAGGATATTCCGTTGCTGAACTAAAAGTGGCTGTCCACAAAAAAAAGAAGCTTCTAGGGCAGATTACAACGTGAGATTATTGAACCTGAGTTCATTCACAAGTTAAGAACAGTGGAATCCCTGGAATTCCTTTCTCACTACAGATGCTAACTTCTGTTCTAATCAAACTGTATTGTACCTTTACATCCTGACTCCCGTCTTTGCTTCGCCCCTCCCGCCTCCTGACTGGGATATAAAGGCTTAGGGAACTCCACTACTACTTGTGTTAATTCCCCACAAACGTGAGTTGTAACGCAAGAGAGTTATGTGATCTTTGTCTCCTTTCTAAGTGGATAACCAGGAACAACTCCTTCTAAAGGTCTCTACAGGGAAAGATCCCTGGGCAAGTATTCACCCAGTTTCGTTGTTTTGATTTGCACTTTGGACATGCTCAGAGGGACACCTCTAGAAGTCAGAGTACAAACTTGGGTAGCCATTCAGATACAAAGGCATTGTTGTTACCAACTCTCCTTCCATCCAGGAACAACTAGGAGTGCCCTTCACATCTGTGGTGAATAGGGAACCTGCTGTCCTGTCTAAGCCCAAGGTCAGACTTACTTGGCATTAGTACGATTGAATGGGGGCATTCTTTCAGCTGGCTTCAGTGAGAGCAGAGCATAAGCAGCGGGGGCGCCTGATGCTATTAAGCACACCCCGGTGCTTTGAGTGTCCCTCTAGCCAATCACAATGAGAAAGACATGCCAAGAGTCCTGTTGATGAAGCAAGATAGATTGTTTAATTAAACAATGGAGGAGCAATTTACACAGGAGTAGAAGGTCTCCTCGTGTCCAAAGCTCATCAGAGCTACAACAGCAGTGCAAAACAATTAATACTTTTTGGCTAATTATAATATTTGTTATCTTATTGGCTTGCAGAATGCAGGGGTCCCCCATTGGCACAGAAAAAGGACCTCCTATCTTGACACAAATGTCTAGGGGTACTTTGATTGCGATTTCAGGGTGCCACTGTTAAAAAGTAACATTGGCAAAAAGGAGGGGCAGGAATAGGCCCATAAGAGGAGATGGGTGAGAGAAAGGAGGAAGAGAGAAAGGAGGAAGCCAACCTTTGTGCTTCGTAGAGATAATGCTTTTTTATAAGGCATTCATTATTCCTGCCTTAGAATAATATTGTGTGAAAAATAACTCTCAACATTTTGTTTTCTAAAGAAAAAAAATCATGTAATTTTCACACACACACACACAATTCTTTCAAGTTTAATAATATTCAAGTTTAATAATAATAATGATAATAATAATAATAACAACAATCGATTAATATACCGCCCTTCAGGACAACTTAATGCCCAATCGGAGTGGTTTACAAAGTATGCTAATATTATCCCCACAACAAAACACCCTGTGAGGGGGTGGAGCTGAGAGAGCTCCTAGAAGCTGTGACTGATCCAAAGTCACCCAGCTGCCTTCAAGTGGAGGAGTGGGGGATCAAACACGGTTCTCCAGATTAGAGTCCTGCACTCTTAACCACTACACAAAACTGCATGATTAATATCATCAATAAAAACAACCACCATTAACACAAATTAGAAAAGATTACCACAATACCCTGCTAAAGCAATCATACTTGTCAATCATTACAACTCTCTTGAAAAGGATTGCCTTATATAAACTACAATAAATGCTACAGAAAAATCTACTTGTGAAAATGGCTTCATTTTTCTTCATGGCAAAGTGAAGACTCATTTTTAAGGAAATCCTGAATCACCCATTCTTAGTTCCTTAATTGCAGAATCTAATGTATTTGGCAGAATTTGCTAGTTGCTCAGCTGAAGATGACCACAGATGTGCACACAAAACTCCCACCACAGAATCAAAATTTAATAAATATGCCATCCTGTGCAGAATAGCATTGTAGCTGACTTGCAAGCTGTTAATTGACACATCGCTCTTTTTAAAAATTGTGTCCCGAAGACCCTTCTGTTAGAAGCCAAGTGGATTCTTGGTTTCTCCTTGTTTCAGTGTACCCACCATGACCTTTAATACTTAAACTACTCTGGGAACTTCTGTCCTGTTTTTCTCCCCGGGCTGAGACTCTGCAATCAAACAGCAGGTTGGGTCCAGCACACAAAGACATCTCCATGTATGCCAATGACCCTTATCCTAACTCTCTCACTCCCTCTTTGACCCTGGCCATTAGACTGCCACAACATCCACTGCTGCTTTGTGGGAGGTGAAGACAGGCATCACTCATTCTTTATTATACTGGAAAACGAAGGAGCTTTGGTAAGTCCTCTCTTTTCAAAGTGCTTAAACAAGAGTCAAATGTGTTTTTCCCTGCAGAAAACAAGATTTATGTTTGCTTTGCAGCTCTGTATGATCCTAAATAAGTTTACTCAAATGTAAATCCAGTTAAATTCAACGGGACATTTCCTAGTAAATGTGCTTGAGGATACAAACTTTTAAATTAAGGCTAAATGCATTTGGAAAGAACATCGTTTCATATATGCTTTGAAATATACTCCTATTCATGATCTGATACTGAAAAATTTTAAGCATTTTTTTCCATGGAAATTATTTTAATATGACGCTAAAAAATAACTTGGTAAATTATTTTATTTACTATTTTTTATTTTAAGATAGTTACCCTACCCTATACCAATGGTGGTAAGAGATATGTTATCCAATGAGTATACATGAAATTATCCATCAAGTATCCATTACAATCATATAACTATATTATAAGAACTTAAAATTATGGAGGTGTCAGCAATGGAATAGAAGTATACATTTCCCAGACTATAGTACTGATGGGATTTAATAGGCTTCAGTCTGTATGCTGAAGCTTAAAGTGTTACCAGAACTGCTCTTTGTTATAATGGGGAATTAGCTATAGCAGTCTGTAACTATTAATATTAAGCGAGGATCATAACCTATGTTTACGGAGGTCCCGATCCCAGACACTCTAGTGAAAAAGAGGCAGACAGCGAATAAGTTCCAAACACGTGTATTTAGTGTGGCGTAATGCCTAAACTTGCACAAGCATACAGAGAACACACAAGACCTAAGAAATACAGAGTAGGAAATACAGAGACGTTCGCATTAGCTGGTTCCCAACGATGATAGGGGAAATACTCACTTATCCTGGAGCGAAGCAGAGACACAGCAGCGAGGGTGGCCCAATGCCAGCACTGGGACCACAGACGGACAGCAAGGAGGTCTGGATAGGGAATGGCCGAGGCCACAGACAGCGAGGGGTTCTGGATGGGAATGGCCGAGGCACCGAGTGGTCTGAGAGACCAGCTTAAATACCCCAAAACGTACCCTGGGGCTGGTGCTGTACTTGGTGGTTCTCACAGATTAAAACAAAGGGTCTAATGGGCTACTGAATGGCTTGGATGGGCCACTTTGGTAATCAGATTGTGATAAGTGACACCTCAGGAAGAGGGGACAAAAGAGGGAGGGGGAAATCCAAGTGGGCTGAAAGGATGTTCCAGCGGACAGGGCTTGTCCTGATGTCATCAGCTTTGGAATGCGGAGGTTTCTTTGAGATGCATTCTTTAAGTGCTTGGGATGGTCGGCACTTAGTTCCTTCTCCGGGGCGGCTCCTAAGATATGCAGAGCGGGGCGAGGGGCTCTCGCTGCGGACGTGGTGTGCCCGCTTCGCCGAAATGGCTTCTCAAAGCAGTCTTCTTCCCAGGGTCTTCTGGCTGCCTAAGAACATGGATGCTGGCTTGGGCATAGCTGGGGCTGGATAGCAGGCTGCCCGGTAGCGAGGGCAAGCTCGGCGACCGGCCCGCGGGAGGCTCCAGGCGGGAACTGACCAGGGAGCGCCTAGCCAGGCTCGCTGGAGGTTTCCCCGGCAGGCGCCCGGCTGCTAGCAGCGGCTTGGGCCCATATGAGGCAGGCTTCCATGGAGGCAGCGGGAACAACACTTTAAAACACAGTCCAAAGCAGGGAACAGGCACGGTCCATGGCAGATGGTAGTGCAGGCACGGGGAACACAGTTCAAAGCACACTGGGAAGTCCAGATACAGGTCAGGGCAAGGCTGCCCAGGAAAAGAGTCTTTTGTGCAGTTAACCAAACATGGAGTCAGCGAACTACACAGTCTATTGCAGCAGCAAGGTAATTGACACACAGGCAGGAAACTGACACGTGTATCAGAACACACGCGTGCAAAGCAGTCTTTGTGTAGCAGTGAAACAGTAATGCAGGAAACTTTAACACAGTTCATAGCAGGCTTCAAAGCAGGGGAGGGGGCCTACTTGGCAACAATTCCCCCCCTCGGAGACCCCGGGACGTCAGGCGCGCGGGTCTCCGAACTTGGCTTCAAAGGCGAGGTGGTCAGCAATGTCCGGTGGTCGAGCTTCGAGCGAAGAAGGAGTGGGAAGGGAAGGAGGGGGAGGCGTCACTCAAAAATTTAGTTTGGAGAACCACCTAACCGAATAAGTGCAATTTAGATCAGCCAATGGGCTGCAGGTCTCTGGGTTCACACCAGGGGGTGTGCTAAGTGCAATCGTCAGAATAAATAGTAATAATTCATAAGCAATAACAATTCATGGTGATATGAGCAGCAATGAGCAATTCATGCATATAAATAGCAACAATTCATAATTGTGTACATTGATTAATTCATGATTGAAGGTAATTCATACGGAATTCATGATGGGTTAAAAGCACTAAAAACCAGGAGCAATTAATATACATGGATCAATTCATGGATAGTTAAAATCATAAATAGATACATAGGATTAAAAGCAGGGACAATTAAAAGCAATTCATACAGGGTAAAGTGAAATGTGCAGGCATGGCATAATTCATTGAGGGTAGGCTAATTCATAAATGGTTAAAATCATAAATACATATATGTGATTAGAAGCAATAGTTCATGAAGTCAAAAGCAGCAAGCATAAAAGCAAGTGCGTGGAAACAATTCATGAGGGGGGGTAGGCGGCGGAAGGGCTCATGGGGGCCAGAAAAATAAACTCTGCGATTAAAAACCAAATCAATATGGCTGGATTAAAATCAAATTCATAGACTGGAACTGCCTCGGCGGAGGGAGTTGGGTTAAGAAGGCAATTCAAAAGGTTAAAATCAAATTCATCGGGATAAAGTTCATGGGCGCACTTGCAGTAGATAGAGGGAGGGACTAGTCCGGGGCTAAATTCATGGAAGTTAAAATTCATAAAAGCAATGGAACGAAATTCATAAAACAATAGAGCAACAAAGATCACAGACGGCTCAGTCCGCAGTACAGCTGCTGGACTGGGTTGCATATATACAGGAACAAGCAAACTTAGTCCATGTGTTCCAAAACACACTTCCACCCCCCCCCTTGCTGTCTGCGTCAATCCACAGAGCAGGGTCGGTGAGCGGCGAGAAGGGCTTCAGGCACACAGTTCTAGTCCTCATGGAGGTGGCGCTGCTGGCGGTCGTTTGGAGACGGGCCGTGGGCTGAGAGGCAGAGAGATATGTCCCCCCCTAGTCCACAAGAGGGCCTCGGAGCGGTGTCCGGCAGCAGAGCGTCCATGGGGCCGGTGCAGGATCCGTACACATAGTAATAAACATAATCATAGTCCATACCGGCACAAGCAATAAAACAAACAAGGGCTGAAAACGGGGCGCCAAGAATAACCATTAGGGCAAGAGGAGGTCTGGATTGTAATGGTCCAAACGGAAAGACAGCTGGAGTTGCTGGAGCTGTCGGCGGCTCCAACAGCCCAAATAAAGCAGTGAGGCACACAACAAAACTTGAAAGGCCAGAATAACAACGATCGGGTGCAGAGCCAAATTGTAAATTCCAGTGGCAGTGGGGCTCCAGCCAAAGAGGGTTTCCCACCACGAGTGCTCGCCGGTGGTCTTAATCCGCTGGACCAGATCCAAAATCTCCTTTCCGTTGTGGGACACAACCAAAGCAGTAGTGTCCCCGTCCCTCTGGATGCTCTGGAGGGTGCGGTGGAGCTGCGGGTGGGCCAGGAGCTCGTGTATTAGTTCCAGGCCGATGCCAAGGGAGACTGGCTTCACATATCGATAGATGGAGGGTGCCACCAGGATCTCTTCTTGGGTCCAGACCGGTACCGTGTAGGTGAAGTCGCAGGCTGCCACCGAAGACAGGTTGCAGAAGCAGCGGTTGACTCCCGGGATCACGGGCTTCAGCTGGAACGAGTTCAGGATCACAAAGTCGCAGGCCGTTCGCACGCAGGCACATCCTTTCCCAATGTAGACCACAGCGGAGCTGTTCTCCCGGACGACCTCAAAAGGGCACTCATTGAGGGCGTCGACTTGCGGGGCTACACAGGGGTGATGAGGTGCAAAGGCTTGGTCCTGGCAAATGAAGCCGGTCTGGTCTCGATGCTGGCACCCTTGGAGGCTGACGAGCTGCCATCCGGTTGGGGTGAAGCGAGCCCAATGGTCGGGGTGGCGGGCGTAGAGGACTTCGGTGTTGCTGACTTGGAGTCCCAGAGGCACGACTGGATACACGTGGAATGACTCGTGCGCACTGGCCGTTAATAAAAATAATTTAAGCTCCTGGGTGGTCGGTGAGAAGGAGGAATTTACGAGAGACCACCAGGATTCAAGCTCCAGTTCTATGGGTGACAATTTGGGCGTAATCAATCTTTTAATTTCCAGGGGCAAGTGCCCGTCCGTGGCTTGCCGAATTAGCCCCATGGCCACAGCCTGGTTTAATTGTTGGGCTTGCATACATGCCATGGCTATTGACATGTTGCGTTCCAAAGACTGTGTCCCTTTGAGCAGCAGAGAAAAATCTCCTTCAATTTGACTCTCCCAGTTAACTAAAATGGAGCTGATCTCGTGTTGCCCATTCGAAATGGAATTTAGGGACTGCACCACCGGTTTACCTAAGTCGGAGATGCTAGTCGTGACATGGGCAAACTTATTAGCGAGAGTCTCAATATTGACCGAATCCATGATTGCTAAGCCTCCGGCTGCAGGAGCAGTCCAGTCGGCAATGCTTCGTCTGGCACGCGAGAGAGAGGGGGAGGGATCGATCCACAGTTGTAGCCATGCATTCCAACCCTTGCTACCGGCCTCCAGATAGGGAGCGCACTGCGGCAGCCTCTGGGTTATATTTAGCTCAGCTAAGTCTATGCGGATCTCTTTTAAAGACATTTGCGGGCGGACTAGAACTCTCTCTCGAATGTCAGTTTTCAAAACATGGGAGCCCACTATATGCGTGCCGCCTTGGCTTAATCGTTCATTGCTAGCAATCAAAGGGTCAATTTGGATGGTGTGGGTCTCCTGGGTCCGGATCAGCAGGGAATAATTGCCTGGTTCATGAGTCAAATTTACAAAGAGCAGCCCAAGCCGGTGAAATTTCTCTACTAGGGGCTTGGTTTGGCATTCGGGCGTCTGTTGAACCAGTATCCAATCGGGTGGGCCGTGTTTGGCTAGGTCTTTCTCTTTTACAATCCAGGTCAGGTTCTCCCAGCATTCTATAACAAAGGAGAGAACTGCACCTGATGGGGGCGTGATAGTGACTGATGCAGACTCAGTGGCAGTGGTGCCTAGTAGGATGGTCATTCTCAAGGGGTCTCCTGCCTTCCATACTGCGGCCGACACTAAAATTACTTCACAGTATGGTCCGAAAGCCTCAGTAACAAATGGCGAGGTTTCGAAATTGGCAGGGGTGGTATATTTGTCTACCACCGGGACTGCGGTGGGGGCTGGCCTGATACGGGGAAGGAACATACATGGGATCGGAGCAAGTGGTGACACTGTGTCAGTAGGTGAATAGCACACTAGCTCTTGGGACATGGTTTTCACTCCCACACATAAAATAACAAGCTCTGGGGGTCGGATCCACTGCTCTTCGCAACTGCGGAAGTTAGTGCGATCCGTGGGGGTGGTCATATTGCTCTGCTGCACAACCTTGCAGACCATCATTTCATTTCCTGCTAGCGTATTGATGCATCTCCAGTGTGGGTAGGGCATTAATTTGGACGGGCGTCCCTCTATTAGGGTGCCTGCCAGCACGAGCAAACACAGAGTAGCCAGGTGCCTCATCTCCTGGCCTTCCTTTTCCTTTTGTGGTGAAAATTATCCTGGGGAGACCTGCGGATATAAGTACAGACGAGAAGTCCCGGAGCACTAAGCGAGCCTTCCAGCTTGTTGCTCTGGGGAACTCCTGTGCGGGGGCTTCTTCCTATAGCATGTATATTTCAGAGGGTAACGTCTTTACGTCGAGCAAGGGTCGGCTGTGCGTTAGGCGGGATTATGCAAACTCGCCCCAGGGGTCCCTGGGTGCCTGGACTATGTGGCCTCCAGGTGCCCCTTGCTTGGCGGCGGGCTGCTTTTATTTTGCGGGCTGAGAGCTATCGGTCCGGCTCGGCCTGGCCTTGCCGCTTTAAAAAGAAAAAAAAACTAGAGAGCGGTTTCCATTAACTATAAGGGTTGCTGCTAAAGGAGACCTTCGTTCCATTTTTCTAAAATAATTTTTAAGTAGGGGTGGTTAGGGTTGAAGGTATGTTTTATGATGGTTTGCTTTTGCTTTGCCTTTTTCCCTCTGCTTTTTTGCAGGACCTCATGTATGTATTTCGGTGGACCATTTTTTTTCCTAGGATCAATTTTTGGAGGGACTCCCTCGGGAGGCCCCAATTTCATGTTAAAAGAAAGAAACACACAAAGCAAAAGCACACGGGCGTGGGTTATTTTCAGGTTGCCCTTACTTGGAAGGCCTGGCAGGGCTTTACTATAACTTCAATATGTCTCCCCCCCTTCTTTTCCCTTGTGCGGTACGGGCAAGGGAAAAGATTACGTGGGGCGGGCGGCTGCTGGCGGAAAGGGCCGAAGTGGAGCCGAAGGTGCTCGGCAGCGTTTATCGAAAAGCGGCGGAGGCGGCCGAGATCTGCCGGCGCCACTGGGTCTGGGTTATTCTGGGGTCATCTTGGCGCAGGGGATCCTGGCTATGTAAATGAGGCACGCTGCCCCTTGTGCGTGGCGAACGCACCCCAATAACATATTCCAGAGGGTACATATCTACAAAATACTGGCGGGTCTTTTACTTTTGCACTAAAGCGTACTGGCTGGTGGCGCCGTATAGCAACTCACCATGACGAATATGAACATTAGTGAAAGAGGGATGTTGGGCTATTTGGGGATCCTTTTCCAGGGGAGGCACGGCCCTCAAAGCCAAAGCCGACCATCATGCGAAGGCGTGGGTCTGGCAGGTGAGACCCCGAATCTACGTAGATGCGGGATCTTCACCAGCACGGCGGGTGATATATTTTCGAATACAGGGATCACCTTATTTGGTGGTTCCACTATGTTCGAAAGAATGTATGCACCCTTGGACTAAAGCCTCTCCAACCACTTTCACACAGCAAATCTCTTTTGCCTGTGCAATTTTTTTTCCCGAACATGCGGCTTACAATCCAATTAAGAATCACTTTCGGTGGTGGTCCTATTTGGCTTTGATTGCCGTGTCCTTCCCTAAGGGTCCCAACTGTGGGGCCCGCCTAATGAAGTTAAAGAATAGAACTGACAAGAAATAACAAAAACACTAAATGATTATATGAAGCCAAGTTGGCTTTTTATATCTAATTTCAAAAGGGAATTGGGCTTCAGGTTCACACACACATAAAGTTAAGACTGCACAACGAAAAGGGACGGGGGCTGCAGGGACTTGAACTCAAGTCTCCTTAAGGTGGCTTTTCCACTCCTGGTTCCAATCCCTTCCAAATTCTGACAGGGAACCAGTGATTACATTTATTTGGGCTTACTTCAGCCTGGGAGAGGACAAAAGGAAGAACTGGGAGGAGGTCAGAATCCTGGTCTGGCCAGTTTTTCCATTTCAATGAGGGGTGGGGGTGTAGCGCTGAGTGGAAACAGTCTGCTTTAGATGCTGCTAGCAACTGGAAGTCTTTCTGGAGTTTGCTCACTTGCCTTATTACATTCCTGACTGCACTTACTGCTGGAGGCTCTACCTTTTCATTAAGTTTTGGGCTTGAGCATTTTAAAATGAGGAAACAGCTGCACACATGTCTCTGAATTAGCTCAAGCACTACTAAACCACACAGGCACAACATAAGGTTTTCTTCAGGGGTGTTAGTCAGGGAAGGCTGAGAGAAAGCTATTTGGTGCGTAGTTGCAAGCACTGGATTCTCAAAGCAATTTAATTCTTTTAAAGGAACTGCATTTTTACTTTTGTTTACCTGTTCTTCAGGGTCATTGCAAGAGGGCACTGTCACGGTGGGCTGTGTATAGCTTGGCTGGGGGCAGTCTATGGGAGCCAAGACAATTTCTTGGGGAATGACTTTCAAACTCTGCACATGCTCAGAGGCTAAAGTGAATTCTGGCTTCTTGGGCATGGGGGCTGAGGCAGAAATTGGAGGCAAAGGTGACTGACTACCTGTTTCACTGCCTTTGGCGGGGCGGGGTGCTGATTCAATCACTGATTGTTCCTCTAAAGTCTTTAATCTGGCCTCAGTGAGTCTCTGGGATTCCAGGAGATTTTGCATCAGGGTTTTTAAAGTGGCAGTTTCATTATTCTGGTCCTCCAGCAAAGTCTGCATGCTAAGGAATTTATTGTGGAGCTGCTCTTTCTCTATTGTGCAAGCATTTAATTTTTCTTTTAATACCTCTTTCTCTTTATTAATATCATTTATTTTTAAATTCTGTTCCCTATTCACACTTATGAGCTCCTGAATTTTATTTTGCAGCTCTGCCAGATTTCTTTCAGAGGTGTCTGGCAAAGTTGGTGCTGGGTTCTGGGTGCGAATCACCCTTTGGAATCTTTCCTTCTCTCTTTTAAGTTCCAAGCTATTTTTAGTTCCCGGAGGTCGAAGGCTAGCCTCAACCTTTGGTTTTCTCCCACGGGCAGTTAAGTGGGGAGAGTAATGTGTGACCCCCGGGCATCCCTATTGGAAAAAGGGGTTCCCAGCTGGTGGCGGTTCTCCTATGTCAGAGGGCTCCTCATGGTCCTTTGGCTGCGGTCTCCAGGAGTCAGCCTGACTTGGGGGAGGGTAGACCTGGTGATTGTAGGGGTGAGGTGCCCGAGGGGGCGGGGGCGCCGAGGGCAGCGCAGATCTCCAGGGCTCAGAGGGTCCCTGCGGGGAGGAAGGGTAGTGACTGGGGGTGGGCGCAAAGGTTACTCCTGGACGGGAGTCCCTCTGGCTGCGGCCCCGAGTGAAGCTACCGCTTTTCCCACGCAAGATGCCACCTCTAGGCTCCGAGTACGAGCTATGCCCTTGGGGCCGATATTGGGAGTGGGGACCATGGTTGGCATACGTGACTGTGTTGATGGGCTCACTCTCTTTCCTATGGGGGGCCGGGGACTTCACATGGCGGATCGCTCCGGTCTCCCGCAGCAGGCCAGCAATGCTCCTGATGCGGGATTCCAGCTCTCCCCATGTAATGCTCCCGGGCTCGACTCCTGCTAGGGCTAGGCGAGTGGTGCTGTTGAGTCCATCTATAACTGCCCTCCTAAATTCTAATTCGTCAAAGTCGGGTACATCGCTTGCATCTAAATCTACTTCATCTGCTAGCTCAGCAAGAAGCTGCTTTCTGGCTAAATATGCCTCTGGGTCCTCTCCAGGTTTTTGAGACTCTGCAATATACAGGGCTTTCAAGCTCTTGGTGGGCCACAGGAATGCACAAATTTCTTTAATTGCTCCGTACTGACTGCGGGTGGCTAACCTTCGGTTAGAGATATAGGCATTCAGGGCCGAGACTATTTCAGGGGCAGCGCATTGGCGGGCCAGCTGGGCCACATCGGAACCACTAGCGGAGGGCTGGGAGGTGGTCACATGGGTGAACCACTGAATGGCCGTGTCTTGGTTTAGGGGCCCCATGCGATCAGCTATGGCTTGGAGCTCGTCGGGCCTCCAATTGCGGGTTTCCTTAACGACCCGGTCTGTCTTCTTGCCGTCCTCGTCCATGGATACAATTTCTTTAGTGGCTATCGGATGGAGGGGCTGTGGGGCTTCCTCGGGCTGGGGCGAAGGGGATGACCAGCTGTCGGTACTACCTTCGGGGAGGGCCAAGAGGGCTGCGGGATGCACGGCGGAAATTACGGCCTGCTGCATTCCCAGGTGCTGCTTTAGGGCCTCTAGCTCCCTCTTACAAGCGGAGTGGTCTGCTGCGGTTATCTTAGCGACTTTCTGCTCTGCCATGAACTGGGCAGCGTGGGTTAATTTTGCAATCTTCTCCTGTCCTTCAATTACTGCGTGCTCAGCCATATCGGCACGAGTGGTGGCCACTTCAGCCTGGTGCTGGGCGTCCTGGAGGGCAGCGGCTAGTCCCTGCTTCTCCAGCATGAAGTTAACGCGTTCTGAACGCCACTCGGCTGCTTTTTCCTCATGTTCCTTCTTTTCTCTCCTTAGCTTTTCTATCTCCTGTTCCTGTTCTTCCTGAGCTACCTGTAGCTTATTAATTAGGGACACGCTGTCCTGTAGGGCGGTGAAAAGTGCCCAGGCTCCATACCTATCCTTCTTACTGGACCTAGGTTTCTCTTTTTCGCAAAAATCTTGGAAGGCGCTTCTGACTATCTGGAGCGGGTCGGGTCCCTTGAAGGAACCGGCTTCCCAAGGGCAATCTCCCTTCTTAACTAGCCACTTCTCCAGGCGGGGCACGGTGGGGGCTGCCCGGTACATTTTTCCTTTTCGTTTAAGGCTGATCTCGGGGGAGGTTAAAGAGTGGATCAGCGACACCAGGGGTGGGGCGATTAAAGCTGCTCAAGGGTTTTAACAACTTCTTCCTCTCTATGTCCCTTTTGGGAGGTTTATCCTTCCCTCAGGTCCTCAAGGGTTTTTACCAGGGGGCTTTCAAGGGCTCAACTTTTAGGGTTAAAGGGTATTTTAAGGGTCCTACACTCAATCCTCCTCCTCCGGGGGAGAGGGGAAAATTCCTATTCCCGTTTCAAGCTTGCCTACAAGCCACGGGACCAGGAAACGTTTACTGGCTCAGAGGGTGCCCTCAAGCTCTCTAAGCCCAAGAACCAAAAACGCTCAGTGCTTCCAAGCCTCTGCTCAGAAGCCAAAGCTCAGGGGTCTCCCAAGCCTATACTCGGAAAACCAAAACTCAGGGGTCTCCCAAGCCTATGTGCTCAGAGAACCAAAAAGTGTTCCCAAGCCTCTGCTCAGAAACTGCAACTAAGGGGTCTCCCAAGCCTCTGCTCAGGCAACCAGAAATGCTCCCAAGCCTCTGCTCAGAAGCTACAAATGCTCTCAAGCTCTCTGCCCAAGAACTAAACTCCAAAAAGTCCCCAGGCCTCACGCTCAGAGACAAACGGTTAAACTGTCTCCAAGCCAAGACCAAAAGACTGAAAGCGCTCAAGGACTGCCTCTGCAAGTCCCCAAGCAAAAGTGCCCAGGAGTAAAGCTTACTGTACTCCCAAGCGAGGTGCGCTCAAGAGTTCTAACAACTCCCAAGCAAAAGTGTGCCCAAGAGTCCCACTGACTCCCAAGCGAGGTGCGCTCACGAGTCTAACTTAAAACTCGCAAGCGGAAAGGCGCCCAAGAGTCTAACTTAAAACTCTTAAGCACGGTGCGGCCGGTTGCCGCGGGGCTTCAGGAACCTGGCTTCAGATTCCCAAAGCTAAACTGACTGAACAACCAAACGGACTATCAATCCCTTCACGTTTCCTCCGGAGCGGGGATTGAAGCCTAAGTGCTGGCAGGAACGGGGGTTTGGACGGGCTTAGGAGAGACGGGGGAGGGCGGAAGAGAGTTTTATATGTGCTGCTTCAGGAGGTATATATATGCGTATATATCTAGAGCCTACTTCTGGGATCCCACCCACATAGACGCGTTTAGGCGGCCCGGAAGGTGGCCAGGAACTTCACCAGTTCAGAGGTCCTCACCCACAGTACACCGGTTATAACGGCTGGAGGGCCTCGCGGTGCACCACAAAAGGCAAGTAGTCCAAAGCTGGCTGAAGGAGGAAATGGGGAAAAGCCAACCCACAAGATAGAAATGCTCACTAGAGCCACACACAATCACACTTTTAATTCCCTAAGCTAAATTGCGCTCTTTACACTGAGGTCTGGAAAATTTTCCTCTACGTCAGTTCGCCGAAAACACGCGTGTCGACTCACGTGTATTCACACGAACTGGGTTATGCCCGCATTCTCCACCAGTAAACTGTTACCAGAACTGCTCTTTGTTATAATGGGGAATTAGCTATAGCAGTCTGTAACTATTAATATTAAGCGAGGATCATAACCTATGTTTACGGAGGTCCCGATCCCAGACACTCTAGTGAAAAAGAGGCAGACAGCGAATAAGTTCCAAACACGTGTATTTAGTGTGGCGTAATGCCTAAACTTGCACAAGCATACAGAGAACACACAAGACCTAAGAAATACAGGGTATGAAATACAGAGACGTTCACATTAGCTGGTTCCCAACGATGATAGGGGAAATACTCACTTATCCTGGAGCGAAGCAGAGACACAGCAGCGAGGGTGGCCCAATGCCAGCACTGGGACCACAGACGGACAGCAAGGAGGTCTGGATAGGGAATGGCCGAGGCCACAGACAGCGAGGGGTTCTGGATGGGAATGGCCGAGGCACCGAGTGGTCTGAGAGACCAGCTTAAATACCCCAAAACGTACCCTGGGGCTGGTGCTGTACTTGGTGGTTCTCACAGATTAAAACAAAGGGTCTAATGGGCTACTGAATGGCTTGGATGGGCCACTTTGGTAATCAGATTGTGATAAGTGACACCTCAGGAAGAGGGGACAAAAGAGGGAGGGGGAAATCCAAGTGGGCTGAAAGGATGTTCCAGCGGACAGGGCTTGTCCTGATGTCATCAGCTTTGGAATGCGGAGGTTTCTTTGAGATGCATTCTTTAAGTGCTTGGGATGGTCGGCACTTAGTTCCTTCTCCGGGGCGGCTCCTAAGATATGCAGAGCGGGGCGAGGGGCTCTCGCTGCGGACGTGGTGTGCCCGCTTCGCCGAAATGGCTTCTCAAAGCAGTCTTCTTCCCAGGGTCTTCTGGCTGCCTAAGAACATGGATGCTGGCTTGGGCATAGCTGGGGCTGGATAGCAGGCTGCCCGGTAGCGAGGGCAAGCTCGGCGACCGGCCCGCGGGAGGCTCCAGGCGGGAACTGACCAGGGAGCGCCTAGCCAGGCTCGCTGGAGGTTTCCCCGGCAGGCGCCCGGCTGCTAGCAGCGGCTTGGGCCCATATGAGGCAGGCTTCCATGGAGGCAGCGGGAACAACACTTTAAAACACAGTCCAAAGCAGGGAACAGGCACGGTCCATGGCAGATGGTAGTGCAGGCACGGGGAACACAGTTCAAAGCACACTGGGAAGTCCAGATACAGGTCAGGGCAAGGCTGCCCAGGAAAAGAGTCTTTTGTGCAGTTAACCAAACATGGAGTCAGCGAACTACACAGTCTATTGCAGCAGCAAGGTAATTGACACGCAGGCAGGAAACTGACACGTGTATCAGAACACACGCGTGCAAAGCAGTCTTTGTGTAGCAGTGAAACAGTAATGCAGGAAACTTTAACACAGTTCATAGCAGGCTTCAAAGCAGGGGAGGGGGCCTACTTGGCAACAAAAGTGCACACAAATATGTCCTAGCAGGCAGTTTCTACTATCTTCAAACTCCTGTCTAACTTTTCTCTATACCTCCTCTTCAGAGTCCTGCTTGAGGTAGCTTACGATTAAAATATGTTCTCAATCATTGGTCAGTGTCAGGGCCAAACTACATATTACAGTGGCCATAAATTCAACCAGTGGCTGCCAATGCCATTTTAAAGTAGATTTTGGCCATTTGAAAATGATGGGAGGGCTGACGTGACAGGACCAGGCACAAGTGTTTCCTCTCCCCGTGCCTTTTTAAGCGCCTAAGGAGTTATGGGACAGAGGCATTTATTTCATGCATTTATCTCTTCATTTATCATTAGGGAATTCTGTTTTGATGGCAAAACTGCCCTGAGAATGGAAAATTAAGGTTTAAGATGCCTTTACTGAAGAGAAGACCAATCAGTAACATTAGATAGCATTTATTTCAAAAACAGAACTGATTTTTCTTCCATCATGAAACTCCTGAAAAAAAATTAAATTTGAATTAAACACAATGAAAGATGCTTCCAGACTGGCCCTACTTCTCTAAAAATGCCTTTGCCCTTAGAAAAGTTAAGTTTTGTACATATGAATTTTGGTTACTAAACAATCTGGAAAAAGGATGTTGATGCATCTGTCCCTCAAATGAAAGGACTGAAAATGTGCTTCAAAATTAAAGTACTTAATGAAGTTGAAATACATAGTACATACATAGTCCAAGGTATCCTGATTATTAGACATACTTAAAAATTCTTTCACATAAAATCAAAATTCAGGCCATGCAGTACATTAACAAAAAGCAGTATTCCACATAAGACTAAGCAAAAACATGCATAAGATCAGAATGCTGAACTATAGGAGATGCATTACATCTTCACACAGATGAAACAGTCAAGGAAGAGGGGCTGGATTTCTGCTAGCAACATAAATGTGAATAAATGCTTACAGAGTATAAGGTGAATTCATTCTGAGAATGGAGTGCATTGTGACATTTTTGTATTCAAGAAACATACAAATGTTTTAAATAAATAAAATATAATGTATGATGCCTTTTCACACAATTAAGGCTCTCAAGGTGGCAAAATGAAACAGAAAGTGGGTTTTTCCTGTGCACATGACCTGTAGTTAGGGTTGCTAACTCTGTGCTAGGAAATACCTGGAGTTTTCGGGGCAGTGACCAAGGAGGGCAAAATTTAGGGAAGGGAGGGACCTCAAGTGTATAATACAAATCAGCCATTTTCTCCATAGGAACTTCAGTCTGGAGATCAGTTGTAATTCTGAGAGGTCTCCAGGTCCCATCTGGAGGTTGGCAACCCTATCTAAAGACCACCAATTTCACCCTTCCTTTGAATAAATTTCCTATTAAATCAAAGGGGATGAGAAAGTGAGGGCAAGGGTGTACTAAGTAGCAAGGGCTTTTTTCCTTTAGAATTTAATTGCTTATTCTCTGTTTCAGCATTGTTTCAATTCTGTATCAGATTTCTGCTTGTTTTCAAATCTTTGCAAATTTTCATTTACATACCCTATTGCATTATTTATTGAATGTCCCAGCTGGTGATCATATTAACGTACTCTGTGTAATCTGTTGTCTCAGTAAGAAATAAACACAATAAGACAAACAAATAAATAGTGTAAGTCCATATGATCTATGGCTGGGACATTCAATGCAATAGAGTTTTGGACAGCAGAAAATTTGAAAATGAGCATAAGTCTAATATAGAGCAGAAACAAAGCAGAAGCAAGCAGAAATCTGATACAGAACTAAACAATACTGAAGCAAAGCATAAGCAATTTAAACATGGCATTTATACAAGACAGAAATTATCTAATAGGAGCATACTTACAGCAACAGACAATACAGAGTACTATAGTCTACAATCCCTATCCCTTTACCAAAGCCTCTTTCTAAACCATGTTGTTATAGTACATCCTTGCACAAAAAAATCTTGAATAATTGAGTTTTGCATAGTTTGTGGAAAGCCAGGATGGTGGGAGCCTTCCTAACCTCATCAACCAGACCGTTCCATAATGTGGGGCCACCACAGAGAATGCCCATATACAGGCAGCTGTTAATTTTGCCCATTTGCAGGGTGGGATCTGCAGAAGGCCCTGATCAGATGAGCGCAGCTGCTGTGAGGAAGCATAGAGGGAGAAGCAATCCAGCAGATATGGGGAACCAAGGACATGAAGGGCTTTGTATGTGGTAGCCAAAACCCTGAATTGAGTCCAGTAACCTCTGTGGAGAGGTATCATTGGCCTAGGTTCTCTCAGCATAAAGATGCAGTTCACCAGAAGTCAAGAAGGCAAGTATGGCTGATATATTTTGGGTAATACTATGGATACATACGGTGTAAGTATCATACGTCTTGGAAACAATCTTCTCTAACCTGAAAGAAGCTCCCACATTAAATCATTTATGCTACAAATGTTGAACAGTACTTTATCACCATTCCTGAAATCTCAAAATTTAATCCTGTAAAACAGGTCTGACAAAAATTTTAAGGGTTAAATTTAGGTTCCATATCAAAGTTTATCAGTTTAAAAGATGGGGGGGGGGGACAGAATTTTGTTCTTTCTCTATAACCTTTATTCTATAAATGTTAATGTAGCACGGCAGTTGCTTTTATACAATCCTATTTTGGAGGTTCCCTTTTGTATCAGTATGAAAATTAAATATTACACATTGTTGTGGGATAAAATTGTAAGCAAGCTCTTTTTTCTTTAGTTCTTGTAATGGAAAGAAAACATCCCATAAAGTCTGTAATAATACAGTTAAAGCTCCACTAGTTTAGCCTTTTGACTTTTGTGCCAATTAAAGAAGCAGTAATGAGAATACTAGAACCAGCCTCAGTCCCTCATCTTCTACCATCAACAGAAGGGCTTCTGTTAAAGGATAGCAACAGCGAGGCTACTGTAGACTGTTCCTCTCACCCCTTGGGTGCCAAAATCAAAAGAGCTTTGTCTAATGCTTGGAATCCACCTATCAAGAAAACAAAATCCCCACTGATTGTGTTTTAAAAAAAACAGAGGCAAGAAACCAATTGACTAAGAAGCACTTCTCTAAAATGTCACATCCCACATCTGGCACCCTGCGATACCTCCGTGGCACGCTCAGAGACTGCAACTGTGGCATGCCTGATAAAAAGGTGACTCTGAGGTGAGAGGTCAGTGAGGAGATACTCATAAAGTCATGTACTAATAAAACCTAGGAATATTTGGGACTACCTTCAAACCTATATTATTATGCCAGGTACTCAGAAATACTATACTATCTATAACAGGGATATAAAGATAAGTAACTTATTAGTGGTGTGTTACTTTCTTTTTAAGTGTGAGTTTAGCAATTCCATGCAAGGGCCATAAAAGTCACAGCATTTGATCTTGGCTACAGAAATCAGCATAACTACCCAATTAGAAAAGATCAAGCAGATGATGCCTGTCTTTCCCTCTTTCCAGGGCTAAACAGCCCAGGGTGATGATGGTTTTGATTGGGAGATGGGTTAAGCCTCTTCTCCACTAGCAGCATGGCCTTGATCTGAATTGTGAACTCATGCAGTTGCATTTCAAAATACCGAGAAGAACTTGAATCTCCCACAGTGCAATCCTAAGAACTCAATGGAATTAGAAGGGGGTAACTCTGCCAGTGTCTTGTCTAGTTTTCACCTCAAAATCTCAACTTCCTTTTTGTAAGAAAAAAAAATCTGTTTTTAATGCTGGTAAGGTAGACTTTACAGTATATAACCAAGACTTCTGCATAGTACATGGCTCATCATGACTCCAGCCTGTGTCTAGTAGAAGCTGAATAAACTGCAAATTAAAGAAATTATAGAAATGAGCTTTTTTGGAGAGGAGCTTTTATTATTTCTTTTCAGCTGTAACTGCAGCATAGCCATTTCTCCATATTGAGACTAATTGTATGTAATAGTGTCAATAGTGCCCAGTTCACAAATTCACTTTCACTAGGCTTAGATTGAGGCAACTCTACATAAGGTTGGGGCATTAGACATCCCTATTTTTAATACCCTCAGTTCACCAGAGGCAATGTGGTAATAATAATGGCATAACATAAAGGGCTGGTGTAAAAAAATAATGAAACAGTCATGCAAAGTGCTTTAAATACCTGAAATCATTCAAAATAATTATAATTGGCTGGTTTCTGTGTGAATAATAAAAGCAGCAAATTAGTTCAGAACAAGGTAAAGATCTCAACATACTTTGGGAAACCTTGGGTATGTATAAAAAATAGAGTTGCTAGTAACTGTTGTTCATTGATGTCTTCTATACAAGCACACATGGGACTGTGCATGAATAGGCCTGGCGATCGGCAAGGTTCTTTAAAGCTATCGTCCACTAGGAGGCGCACGTCTCTTCAGTGCGCATGTGCAGCTTTTTCCACCAAGCATGCCACCAGGAGGCAGCGCCCCCTTACCCTCAGTTCTCCTGAGTCACCAGCCCAAGTAAGTATTCAACAGGCACAGCAGGGCAGGAGGGAGGGTGTGTGCGCCTGCATAGAAGACGTCAATGAACAACAGTTACAGTAAGTGCAACTCTGTTTTCATTGTCCATCTTCTTGTGCAGTCCCACATGGGAGACTTCCAAGCTTCTTACCCTGAAGATGGGTGTGCTCTATTGAAAGAGTGAATGGAGTACAACTTGTCCTACTGCTGATTCTTTTCTCTTCATCATATCCAGCACATAGTGCTTCGCAAACGTGTCTGAAGAGGACCAAGTCACTGCATTACAGATGTCATGGATGGGCACTCCTCTCATCCAAGCTGCTGAAGACGCCTGGGATCTCATTGAGTGCAAAGGACAACGTAAGTGTACTGTTGTGTAACATGTTTTGATGGCCAATGTTACCCATCTCGCTATGGATTGTGCTGTGGCCACTTCGCCTTTTTTAGGCCAGCATAGCAAACAAAAAGTTGTTTGTCTTTTCTGAAGAGTTTTGTGTGACCTAAGTAAAATAGAATCACTCTACATACATCAAGCATGTGTAAGGCCCTCTCTGAATTTGTGGTAGTAGGTGTGGGGGGAAACACCTGGAGTACTATGTCTTGAGATAAATGGAACTGGCTCACCACCACGAGTCTGAATTTGGTACAGGGGCGTAGTACTACTTTACCCTGATGTATCTTGAGAAAAGGAGAGTCTGACCTGAGAGCCACTAACTCACTCACCCATCTTGTGGACATAATGGCCACTAGGAAGGATACTTTCAATGAAAGTATTTCAAGGTACAACTAGCCATTGGCTCAAAAGGAGACAAAGTAAGTCTGGCTAGTTCCAATTCCAAAGACCACTATGGTACAATTTCTTTGATGGGTGGAAACAGATTCCCTAATCCTCTGAGGAAATACTTAGAAATGTGATGTGAAAAAACTGTTTTCCCATTGATTCTGGGGTAAAAGGCCAATATGACAGCTAAGTACACTTTAATTGATGAGTCAGATAGTCCTTCATCCTTGAGGGTTAGTAAAAATTCCAACACCTGTGATAATGGACCATCAGTGGGGTCTAACCCCTTTTGTGTAGCCCATGTGCTAAATCTGTTCCACTTAAAGCCATAGGATTTCCTGGTATTCTCTGTTCTAGAATTAAGAGTGATTTCTGCTACTCTGTCTGAGAGTCCCCTTGTCTTGTTATCTGCCAGGCTGTCAGCTTTAATCTGGATGAATTGTGATACCATACTCCTTTTTTCACTGATCCAAAGTGAAACAGTGAACCCCTGTAGAGGTGCATCACGTGCCAGAACCAGGGCTGTCTGGGCCAGTATGGTGTTACTAGGATTATGTTTGACTTGCCTCTGTATTTTGCTGATTGTCCTGGCAATCAGGGGAATAGGGGGAAAGGCATAGAAAAGGTGGTTCTCCCTTCCAACATAGTTGGAATGCATCCTCTAGGGAATTCTGGCCTATGCCTCCCCTTAAGCAAAACGTTGGTGCTTTCTGATTCCCCTCCTTCACAAATTGGTCTATATCCAGGTGTCCCTACTCCTGAAACACTTGCTCTAAATATGTGTCCTTTAGAGACCACTTGTGGTTCTCTGTGATGAGTCTGCTCAATTTGTCTGCCACTACATTTAGAGTGTCTAGTATGTGTACAGTCTGGAGGGTTGTTTCTCATTTTGATGCCCATTCCCAAATAAGAATTGCTTCTTCACATAGTATTCTGGAAGTAGTGCCTCCCTGCTTGTTTAAATAAAACATAGCATTACAGTTGTTGGTCAACACCTGTACTCTTTTCTGTTTTACGATATCTGCAAAAACAGTAAGGGTATAATTGATTAAATTAATTTGAGAACATTAATATGTAACTCCTGTTCATGTTTCAGCCATTTCCCACGAGTGCTGAGTGAACTGCAATGGGCCCCCAAACGGATGTAGAAGCATCTGTGGATATGGTTATCTCCACCTGTGGTAACCTGAATTCTATTCCCGCTAGTAAGTTGTAGTCCCTACTCCACTATTCCAGTGACTTAAGTACTGCCCTAGGGGACTGTATATTTCTTATTATAGGTGTCACAACTGTGGTGGCTGCCATAAGTCCCAGTAGGGTCTGAATGGTCAACGCTGATTGAAACCTACAGCAGGTAATCCGTCTCACCAATAAAAAAATTCTGTTCACCCTCTCTTGGGGCAGAAAACCCGTTTTAGCAACTCTGTCCAAACGGCTCCTAAGAATTGTGCCCTTTGAGAGAGTACGTGCAGATTTTTTAAAGTTAACCACCAATCCTAGCCTTTTGCAGGTGTTAATCACTAGCCCTACATGTTGTTCTAGAGTTTCACTTGACGGGGCTGAGATCAGCCAGTCATCTAAGTAGGGGTAAATAGAACATTCCTCTTTTCTTAGGTAAGCCACCATGCATTTTGTAAAGACCCTAGGGGCTATGGAGAGGCTGGTGGGTAAAACGTGGTATTGAAAAATTCTGCCATTACAGGTGAATCTCAGAAATTTTCTATGAGCCGGAAGGATAGAAATATGAAAATATGCATCCTTTAGGTCTAGGACTACAAACCAGGTATTAAGGGGGAGTGATTGTAACATCATATTGATGTTACCATTCTAAACTTCCTAGTACATATGAACTTGTTCAGGCCCCTGAGGACCAATATGGGTCTAACATCCCCATCCTTTTTGTCCATAAGGAACATTCTGGAATAGAAACCCCATTGGGGTCCACATGTCTGGGCTACCTGTATAGCCCCCTTGCTTTGTAACTCTATCAGCTCTGCTTGTAATTTATCAGAGGAAACACTTGCAGAAAAATCAGGAGGACTCTGAACAAGGTAACTGGAAAACTCAACTTTATAACCAACTTTAACAATCTTCAATACCCAAATGTCAGAGGTAATTTCTGCCCAGGCTGCATAATATTTGATTAACCAGTTCTCAAACACGACTGACTGTTCTACACCTAGCCAGAACTGCTTCTGTTGGCCCTGAGGCTCTTTGCTCTTTGAGACATGCTGCACTTGGTGAGATCTGTTATTCGATCTTCTGCACTGATATTGCTTCTGCTGAGGTTGGGGTTGTCTGTACTGTGAGTATACTGAGGATACATTTGATAATGGTACTGTGCCCTTTTAGGGTTGCTGAGGGTGATAAGGGTAACATTGGGTAAATTGCTGTTTCAGGAGAAGTACCCCATATGAGCGGGCAGTCTGCTTATCTTTTTTATTCTGTGAAAGGTAGTCATCTATCTTGGAAGAGTATAACTTTTGCCTCTCAAATGGTAGATCTTCTATCTTGGCCCTCATCTCAAGCGGTAGCGCGGTAGTTTGTAGCCAGGCATGTATCCTACTATGGATAATGCAAGGGACCTGGCAGATGTTTCCACTGTATTCCACCCTGCATTAATTTGCTGTTTAGACAGCTTTAGGGCCTCTTCCAGTATATCCTTTTATCTGCCCAAGGACCAAAAGGCTAATACCTTTTGGTCCTTGGGCAGTTTATCGATAAAGATGGACATGTGGTTCCATAGGAGCACCTGGTAGGCCCCAATGATCATGGTGTAGTTTGCAATCTTTATGCTGAGCGCTGATCAAGAGTAGAGCTTTCTGCCAAGAGTGTCCCGTTTTCTACTTTCTTTATCCATAGGTGCCAAGTATGATCCCTGTTGTTGTCTTGCCTACATTTCTTCGGTCACCAAAGATGATGGAGGCAGGTGACTGAATAGAAACAAACAGATGTCCTCCTTTGTTTTGTACAGCCCTTGAGATTTCTTGGCTGTAGCATGGGTTGACGCTGGTTTCTCACAGATAGAGTTGATGAGTTCTACAAAACCTTCAATGACAGGGAAGGTGATATTGGCCATATGCCCTGAACACAGGTATTGTAGGACCTTGTCTTTTGGTTTTGAATCCACCACTGAAATCTCAATATCAAGGGACTGTGCCATCCTGACAATTTGTCCTGCATATAGGCAATAATCGCCTGTAGGGGAGACTTGACCGGTTCCCATCACCACTTTGTCCAGAGATGGGTTGGATGCAGGACTGGGGCTCCTTTCTCTGTTGAGTTAAGAAGGCTGGTACAATAGGGATGAGCATGGGATTTCATATTGCATCCCAGATCCCCCTGGTTGGTCAAAACTTCTGAAATTTGATGTTATGGACTGGATCCCGTAAGGTTCTCCCATCTCAAGCCCATATCTTAGTTGGTGGGTGTGTTGAGGCCATTCTCAGTAGGAATGGGAGCAGCACGGTTGCTTGTTGTCATACCTTCTGGTCCAGAGTAGGTCCATTGGAATAACCTCTTCAATTTCCCTTTCCTCCGCCGGGGAGTGGTAGGAGAGAGACCTGGAGTGGAATGATGGTATTTCTATCATAATGCTCTCCACTTGCTCTTTTCATTTCTCCTTGTGTTTTTGTTACTTTCTGCCTTTTTTCCTGGGGGTTCTATGAAATCAGTAATCCCCTGGCTCACACCCTCTGATGGTGCCCTAGTGTGGCTTGCAGATCTCAGTTCCGTGTTCTTCAAGTGGATTTGAGACGGCGGCCAGATCCGAAGATCTCAAATGGATGTTGGTTCAGCATGTCTCTTCTTCAGCTTCATGGAGCCGAGGCCAGCTTCGATCTAGATGACGATCTCAAAGGCAGTCGTCAGATCTGAGGGACCTCAGTAAGGCTCTGAGTCTAGAGATATTGATGTCCTTGACAGCTCTGAGCCGGATCTGAAGTCATCGGAACCGTTTTAGCCAACTGATTCAAAGGATGAACAGGGGATATAGTCCTCGAAGTCAAAGTCTGAGCTGCTCTCTGCTTCCCGCCAAGGGGAATGCAACCTTCAGTATATCGGAGGCTTTCATGGCCCTCTCCCAGAGGAGCGCTTTCAGTCTTGCAGTTCTTTTAGTCCAAGCTTTTAGGGTAAATTTACGGCAATGCTTGCAATTTTGCACATTGTGCCCTTCCCCCAGATATTCCAGACAAATGGAGTGCCCATCAGCGTTTGTCATTTTTGTTGCACATGTAGTGCAACATTTGAAAAGTGCTTCCTCTGCTGTACTTTCAATAATCTTTTCTCTCTTGTTCTCATTTTAGGTAGAAGCAGAGCAGTTGCAAGAACCTTCCTGGCCAGCAGCGAAGAAGGAACTGAGGGTAAGGGAGTGCCATCTCCTGGTGGCATGTTCGGCGGGAAATGCTGTGCATGCACACTGAGGAGATGTGTGCCCCCTAGTGGACAATAGCTTTAAAGAACCTTGCTCTTCTTGTGGGACTGCACAAGAAGACGGACAATTAAATATGACTTATGTAAATATACTAGAAGAAAAGAGGCAGGGGAGATCCTAAAATAACAGCTGAGAACTGGGGACAGATTTCTGAGAGTATCTGAAAGAAAAGGGCAAAGAAAAATGAGAGGTGAGAGAAGAAATTAGCTTGCTCTAATCCTGGAGAGTTATAGAATATGGGGTGGGGGACATGCCCTGCTGATGACTTACAAGTCACCTATTCATCATTCAGGGCTCATTTGGAGGGGGAACATGCCGGAACTGCGTTCCAGTAGAGCTGAAAAGTGGTCACGTGGGTTTTGGCCCTGCCCACGTGATTCCTTTTCCTTCCCTCTGCCTCCCCTCCAAAGGAGGCTAAGCTGCTTCAATTCATTCTGCTGCTTTATTTTCATTCATGAGAGTGAGCGAGTGAGTGAGTGCAAGATGGGCTGCTGGGCCAGGATTTCCAAAGGAGGGTAAACTGCTTCGATTCATTCTGCTGCTTTATTTTCATTCGTGAGTGAGTGAGTGAGTGCAAGCTGGGCTGCTGGGCCGGGATCTCCAAAGGAGAGTAAGCTGCTTCAATTCATTCTGCTGCTTTATTTTCATTCATGACTCATGATAGAGAGAGAGAGAGAGAGAGAGAGAGTGCAAGTTGGGCTGCTGGGCTTGGCTCTCCAAAGGAGGGTAAGCTGCTTCAGTTCATTCTGCTGCTTTATTTCCGTTCGTGATGAGAGAGAGAGAGAGAGAGAGAGAGAGAGAGAGAGAGAGAGAGAGAGAGAGAGAGAGAGAGAGAGAGAGAGAGAGAGAGAGAGAGAGAGAGAGAGAGAGAGAATGAGTGCAAGCCAGGCTACTGGGCCTGGATCTCCAAAGGAGGAGGGTAAGCTGCTTCAATTCATTCTGCTGCTTTATTTTCATTCGTGACTAGTGAGTGAGTGCATCCGTGCAAGCTGGGGCTGGCTCTCCAGAGGAGGGTAAGCTGCTTTGAGTTCATTCTGTTTTATTTTCAGGAAATACCTGGAGATTTTTGGAGAAAGGGGCCTGAGGGGTGGGTGTTGCCTTCTGACACACTTCCGGTGATGTCAGGGGGTGTGGCAAATGCTAATGAGATATGCTAATGAGTTGCTGCAGTTCTTTTTCCACGCAATGATCCCTGATTATATCTAATTGTAAACTTGATGGCTGAGTAAAAACAGCACCTTGAGGCTTCCCACTTATGAGGGGTTTCTATATATTCTCCAAGTGTGTATAAAATATTATTTTGTAATTGTGAGCCTGATCTCATCAAATTTGAGGAGCTAAGCAGGGTCAGCATTGGTTAGTAATTGGATGGGAGACCTCCAGCAAAGACCAGGGTTGCAGAGGCAGGCAATGGAAAATCATCTCTGTTAGTCTCTTGCCATTAAAACTTCACCAGGGGTCGCCATAAGTCAATTCTGACTTGAGGGCACTCTCCACCACCAGTCAAGATAATAATACATCCATAGTAGCCTGATGAGTTCTGAATATGCTCCAGGAACACAAAATATTGAGAGCAAGATTAAAGGGAAATGGGAGAAGAAAAGATTAGTCTGCACAAGCCCCTGAAGGTTTATAGGTCTTTGGTGAGGAAAATTTTGGTGGCAGGGAATTCCAAATTATTTCCCCTTCTTACATTAATTGTGGACCTGCAGTATATATGCTATAACAGTGCATCCTCTGCTTAGTTACTCCAGTGTAAACCCATTGAAGTCAATGGATTTAGACTGGAGTTACTCTCCATAGAATTGCACTGGATTACCTCCCAACCACATCAATTTGCCAAGTGCACGTTGAATGAGAGTTCAACAAATCACCACACCATGACGATATAGATGTTGCCTGGAAGATGAGACAAGCAATGGCATACAAGAAAAACATAACCTGTGAACTGTTCCTGGCATGCATCATTGCAGGATGTGCTGATGCTACTATTTGGTGATAGGTAGCTGTGGGGAAAGATGAGGAGAGTCCTTGACACGTTAAAGGATGCCTGGCTAAAAATTAATGGAAACTTTTGGTAACAATGTTATGCAACGATATAATGACATGAAAAATTATCAGACAACAAGTGTGGCAGAGGAAAAACAGGAGAGAGAGGAGGCATAATTAAGGTAGGGAATTTTCATTGCATACAAATTAATCTTGCTACATCAAACAACAATGCAAAATTTGATGGTCAATTTAAAGTAGCATAAAATATGTTTCCTTCAAAGCTGAGAGAACCCTGGAGCCTCACGATGATTTGGGCAAATGTGTTTATTTATACATTCATAAATTACAAGGGAATGGTGTTCCCAAAGTAGAATCAATGCAATCCCTATCCATCCTGAGTTCAACAAGTTAGGAAAACAGCAGGTTGGTCCTGCCAGGTGTTCAAAGATCCATTCAAAAGTGCCCAGGTTTTGCCCCAAATCTAGAGCCTGAACATTTGGTTTATGCCCCAAAACAAGTTTGAAGGGTTGCCTGGCTTAAACCACTTTGAGTCTTTAAGTGCTGTAAAATAAAAACACAAATTAGTGAAATGACTATTGGTGCAGTTTACTTGAATGCATGACTGACAAGCTCCAAAAGGGAAAGACTTTTTGTGATATGACTAGCTTGGCCCTTTTAACAAGTTTCAAATTTGTCTCTCTGATGCAGTTACATAAAGACTGAATGGCTTGGAGAAACATTAATGTGTAGATAACAGGGAGTTCAGAGAAACTGACATTTTATCTACACTGGGAGAGCTAAGTTTGCATGTCAGTGATGTATGCTATTGCCTCTTCACCCTGTATTTAACTAGGGTATTTGTAGGTCTACCGTATTTCCTATATTTTTGCCACCACCATTGCCACCACTTTAGTTATGAGATATAAATTACCATGAGGTATTCTGGCTTCTTCCTTTGCTTATTCAGCAAAGTCTCTTTTTCAGTCACTGTACAGCAGCCAGCAATAATTCCTGTATTTCTTTTTGCTGAGAAAGTAAATAAAAATATCCAGGATCTGGCATGAACATTACTTTAAAGGACCTGACTGCCCAGCTATTGTGTGCATTCAAAGAGTATTTTCAGAAAAGCAGACGATGTAATTCATTAATACAAAATGCATTCAGATTTTGAAGTCCATAGCAATGAATGCCTACTTGAGAACAGACAACAAAATAATATAATCTATATATGTAAAGACAAGTGTCCTGACTGACTCATCAATGGCCAGCCCAAACCCCTGGACCTAGAAACATGAAATTTGAGAACATTCCTTTCATGATGTAAACACCCCCTAAGAAGGGATTTTCTGAATTTCACCCCCTAAGGGGGTAAAAAGGAGTAAAAAGTGTTTTCCCAAATGGATACAGTTTCCCTGTGTGGCTGGCAGACTGCTGCCTGCTTGCACCTCGTCCACTGCCAGCTTGGCAATTCTTCCCTGATTGGCCCAGCCTTTCAAAGTCATTTGCATATGTGGGCTGATTGGGGCTTACAACATTCCATGCCTCATCCCTCCCTCCCCCCCAGACAGTTGGAACACAGAAGCTATTTACATATGCAGCCCGATTGATCCTCACCCCCAACATTCTAAACAGTATGCAGTTGGTACTGGGAGTCATTGAATGCATCCTGAGATAAAATGCACCTCCCAATCTTCCCCTAAAATTTCACTAGGGCTGCCAATCTCCCTGTGGGGCCTGGTCTTCCTGCGTGGCTGGCAGGCTCCTGCCTGCATGCACCCCTCTCCCTCTGATTGGTCAGCTGTGGAACTCTGTGTTCTGAGGTAAAAATCAGGTAAAGGAAGCTGCAGACCATTGAAGAAAGGCGGTACAAGACTCCATCCTGAATAGGGATTTTATATAAAAGTCAGTATGGCAACTGAGTTTTTAAAAGTTCATGGGGAGATGTTGCACAACCTTTCTAGGGGCCACTGCTTCTCACATGGGCAGTTCTACGTGGTCTGCTCCAGAGTGAGCTCAACCAGCAGCCTGGTGATCTTAGCATCTGAGGAGGAAACCACCAATGTGGTCTACAAAGAGGTCCTTCAGTAGGAAAAAAACCCAGTTGTACATATTTTTCACTTTATTTATTATACTAAAATCTTTTCTTTTTTAAACCTCTTCAATAAATGTTACATTTCAAAATTTACTTCATCGCTTTTTGGCCTCAACATACTTCACTTTATTTAAACACCTTTGTGAAGCTCAGGTACTATGCTATTATACTACAAAACTAACTAAAAAAATACACAAACCAAAAAATTGTTACATATACATACCTGTAAGTATTATAAATGGATTTAAAGTAGTTAAACACAGTTGCAAAGCACGGATATCAAGCTAGTTTTCATATAACGTACATGAATGCTTCCCACCCACCCACCCCCAAAGTATGGATGTGGTACTGTTTGTGATCTATCAAACATAACTTTATTGGGACTGGAACAAAATGTATGTGTGTGCATGTAAGATGGGGAAAGTCAGAAAATGTATTTAATATAACTTAAGAGAACAATATTTAAAGTTTGCTTTATGGGCATGATTTTGGTTCTAAATTGTGACATTCTTCATTTCCATGTTGCTTTGTGATATTTAAAGAAAAAAAGTTTTTCAGAAAGAAGTTTGGTTTATTTTTCTGGCGAAGATCCAAACAAACTTGTTTTTTGAATCGCTGGATTTTTGTTTATTCATTTCTTTGGGAATAGTTAGTGGTTTAGACACTAATACAACCATTGCTCTGTTGGTATTTAAAGCAAATAAGTATGAAGGACACATATAAAATGAATGTTTTCATCTCACCACTAGCTTTCCATCCTCATTCAACACACTTAAATGAAACATCTAATTTGACTCTGCAAAGTAAGCAAGGAAGAAAAAGGGTTTTCCATTATTTTGAACAGCTAAGGCAACTTATCTATAGCAAGAAAATGCAATTAAATATTCTGACAATGGGATTTCAAAACAACATGCCAGAACATATTTACAGCCTAATTCATAACCTATCTAAGGCACAAGTGAAGCTATATTTGTTTAATTTAATAATTTAATATATTTGCTCTGTTTAGTAGTTATTGTGTCTATTGTACACAAAACTTTCATATGTACAAGACCTTTACCTCTTACTTCCATAGTGATACTACTTGCAAAGTTGCAACCATTGAAGAAAATAGGGAAGTCTTCTTAAATAAATCCCCCATGTGGGCTTTAGGGTACACACTGATCTCTGGACCAAGTATAGTATACGGAAGAAACTAGTAAATATTGTTTTATGTATTAAGATATGTCCTGCCTTTCTTCTTGTCTCAAGGTGGCTCACACATAGCTAGTCTCAGTATGTCATGATTTCCTGCATTGATTTGGTTCTTGCAAGCATCTAGACAGCGGCAATGAAGTTTTCTGAAATCATTGTCTTTAGGATTCTGACAATGAAATCCCAGTATTGAACTGCATGTCCATTAGGGATATTATGCAGTATTTATCACAGAACAGAGCTTTGGCTTGAGATTGGTGTTCCATTTGGTGTTTCCTTGGGGATTAAAATGTAAAATGTAGAAAATGTAGAACACACACATTGTATGTGCATGTATAAAATACAATACAGTATATAATTTATGCTACATATATTTAAATTAGTTTAACTCAGGGGGTTCTCCATGGTGCCCACCAACACCTTTTCTGGTGTCCACCACGTGTTTTTAGAAAGTGGGTGGGGCTCTGTTCAGCTCTTGTCCAGTAGGGCTTCTGATTGCCCTATGGACATCTGATTGGCTGTGCAGACTAAAATAACCTTGTTTAAGTGGCAGCTACCACTACAGTGTTGGTTATTCTCTCATCTCTCTTTCCCAGTGCATTTTTTAAAATCCCCCCCTCTTCTCATCTGCACTTGGGCTTCCTCTGGGAATGTAGTTTCACTTTTCACAGCAGTCACTTTGTGGTTGACTCCACTTTTTGTGAAATTTCTAAAGGTGTTCACAGGCTCAAAAAGGTTGGGGACTTCTGATTTAACTTTCGTATTAGTCTCCCTAGGGTTAGAATTACCAGTACTTAGAATGTACCACTTCAGACTCAAGGTTGCAGATCTCATGAATACTCCTCTCCATATAGAAAAAACCCTTCCTGCGTAGAAAACTGGCATCTAATTTTCTGTGCAGAAGCATTAAATCATGACATCCTCCATTAACATTTCAAAATAGTTCAGTCCAGGCACACGTTTGCCATTTCAGATAATTTGTTCCCAGGAGGAGGAGAAGTGTTTGCTTTGCATTCAACATGGTAATCCCTGGTCAATCCCACAGAAAAAATCAACAATGGGGACCCCCCCCCATGCCTCCTTTATTCCCACCATCATATATCTCTGTCACCTATGAGTTGCTTGTTGCAGTGACAGTGGGCAGTGTGTGAATGGCCACTACGTGGCTGCACTATAGACATGAAGGAGCACAGCACAGTCGTATGTCACATGCTGTCTTTTTTTGGTACAGCTGCAGCCTGGTGCGCTTGATAGTATGACAGTAAATGCAGCTGGCTGTGCAAGTGCAGGCCTTCTTTGCTAATGTAACCCCTAGGAACTAAATGTTTTAGCCCAGCAGGAATTAAATGGTTTAACCCAGCAGGGGCGGAGTCAGTGAGAGGAGGCTCATAGCCCAAGGAGAGTCCATTTGTCTGGGAGCTCTATAAAATGTTGGGCTTTTATCATCTTGCATAGGATCACTGAAATAGTTACATGTGAAATGTTGATTGGAAAATGAGGTAAATTTAGAATGGGTGGGAAGATTATGGTAACCACATTGTTATTTCAGAGCTATTATTATCAAGCTGCAGAAGTGGTATGAATATTCAATTATTAATAGAAACAATATATTTTGCAAGTTTCTGATTGCTGTTACATCTTTGTGTTTAACTATCTTTATTGTACTTTATTATATTGCACTGATCTGCATCTTGGAGGATCATTATGTTTTTTAAAAACGTGTGTCCCAAAGTTAGCCACATAGAACCTACAAGAAAAGAGGTTATACCAGCAACAAAGAAGGACTGGTGGGGGATATACAATGAAAGTGGTCACTATACAATGCCCCCCATCTCATTCAACCACCTGCCAGTCAGTGGTCTGCTGGAACTAGCTGGCTCAGCAGGCAGAGAAGCAAGCAGGCACTGCACTGCATCCCTTCTTTCTCTGCTTCCCACTTTGACTCAGTTCCTGTGTGGCACAAGCAAGTACAGGACTGCAGCACAGTAGTAAGAGGGCAGCCTCTGCCCTCTTCGTTGCTCCATGAGTCACTGTGGCAGCAGTAACAGAAAGGGTAGAGGCAACTTGGTTATCTGCATGGTGGCTGGAGCTGTCCCAGTTGCCCCACAGCCAAGAATGCAAGTGCCAATACTACCTGGCACTGGAGAATCAATACAAGTCAAAGCAGTAAGCACTGTTCAGGTTCTTGTCAGACTATGTAGTTTCCTGTAGGCATCATCCCTGGCAGAGTTTAAAGCAAATGTGTTGAATTGAATAATATATTCTAAAACAGGAGGAAACTTCAGAATAATTCATGAAGATAGCACATTTAACTGATTGCTCAGCATCTAGCCCTTGGGTCTCTTATGGACCTTTATTGGCCTGAACTGGAACCCAACCAGGATGTGAGTCATAGCTGAACATTAACAGAATCAAACAAGAAAATGTAGTCATATGACTCCCTATCTAAAAGCTCATGCTTGCCAGAGTTCAACCTTTCAAAATCTATATTGCCATTTCCCCCCCTAAACTCTTTCCCTAAAAATTGTTCATGGAAATGTTTCCGATTAAAGTTATAATTGACTTAAACCCTAGTGTTTTGCTTTAATGTATTTTAGATGAGCTACAGAATGAGTCTGCTATTCTGATCTTAAATAAATTTACTAAGAAACGTTCCATTCATGTGTGTGTGTATAAAGCCAAGAATCTGGATTTGGAAGCAGTCATTGTTCTTTCAGTGGAATCTGCTTCCAAAAAGATCTATTTAGGCTCCAGCCTTCTTCTTTTAATTCCATATAGTAGAATTTATAGCCCAGTTCTAATTATGTTAGGCTATGTGAGTGAAGCACTTCTTGATCTAAGCATCCCAAATCTGGAACATCCTCCCAAAGGAAATCTGCCAGGTTGCAGCTTTACTGATGTGCCATAGACTGCAGAAGATAATCATCATTAAAAGGGTCTTTGGCTTATATTCATTTTTTACACTGAGGTCAAATATTGTAAATAGGTTTAACTTGTGGTCAGTCTCTGAAAGGAAGGATTACTTATTTTCTATAATTATTTTTGCTGGTGTCTAATATGTGCATGTAATGAGTCTGTCAATTATTTTTATTAGTTTTACATTCGGAAATTGGGGGCAGATTTTGGCCAGGTTTTTTTTTTAAGAACTGTGTTAAAGCTGTAGTTTACATTGTTTAAATCTATTATATTCCACCTTAGGATCTGTTTTGAAGATGGACGAGCTAAGTAAAAATGCTTCTAATAAATAAGTAAATGATGTTTATGTAGAAATTTTCACACAAGAATGCTTCGTATTGCTGCCCCAGATGAGCTGTGTTCAACACTTGAATAGATCAAACTACAATAATAAAGAGTTACAATTTCATCAAAATGATTTTTAAAATCTCTTGAAAATGTTTGAAAGGAAACAGTTTTAATATAGATACATTTCCCCAAGAATTTAGACCAAATATTCTGGGAGCTAGGTGAAATGTATGTCAAAATGTTACTAATTTAGAAACATCTAGAGTCACTCTTCTTTTTTCACTATGCACTGTTTCTAGGAGCAGCCAAAATATAAAAATCATGTTTAGTAGCAACATTACTACTGCACTTGTGTATGTAGCATTATAAGTTTTGCACACTACTTTACTACTTTTAAAGAGCAATCCTAAGAAGAGTTACTCCAATCTAAGCTTACTGAAATCAAAGGGCTTAGACTGGAGTAACTTTTCTTAGGATTGTGCTGTTAATGTGTTAGCCCTCTACACAATGCAAAAAGCAATTAACTGTTATTTATCTTTTGTGGCTGACAATTATCTGCTAAAAGCATCACAGTCCATGGCAAAAGTGGAATTTGCTCCCTGCTTGCACTTATTTGGAAGAAATTGCTATCAAAATGAGTGAGATGGACCGACTGGTATATAAAAGCAGATTAAAATATTTTAAAATGGAAAACTGAAAAGAGTCAATTTTCAACTAGTTTGAAGTTTTTAATCTTCTCCATAATGTGTCAGTTTAGCATTCTATTAGTTAAATCATATTCATTTGAAAGATTAGTTGCTCAGCTTGGTTTAATTTAAAAGATGCAGCAGAAAGAGCAGAAGAAATGGTAGTAAAGAAATCCAACGTAATGAATATTTAATTATAATTTAAATGACTGGAATCCTACTTAAACTCACATGCTGGAAAACTCAGTTATTTTTTTCCCAATCCTGCCTCCCCCAAGTGAAAGCCCTTTAAAATGAAAAAGCTGATCATTCTCATTTTTAAACTGTTTCAGAATTCTGCCACCACATGCTCCCTTCCTTACTCTTTCATTTTCTGTGAAAGTCCCTAAAACTGCAAGAGTGTGTCTAGTTCCTTAAATCAGCCCATTGTTGGGAATGTTTTTAAAACCCCTGAGAACTGCAGCTTGTTTTTGCTTGGGGGTGGGGGGGGAGAAGGACTGTTGCTTTTGTTGTGTCTGAGTTAGCAGTGCAGTTTTTAGTAACTCTACAAACATTAGCATGAAAAGGATGTCCCTGTAGAGGCAATGAGGCATGAAATCCCACAGTTCCTTTACGCAGTAACAACAGCCACATGAAAGAACAACATGCAACATGTCACTATCTATAATTACGCTGCCTGGGGCGTTGGTGGAAAAGGAACTGGGAAGGCTTTCTTTTCGAACGCAGAAGACACGCGCACGCACGCACACACAAGATTCTGGGTTGCTTCTCGCTTGTAATTTATTGCACTCATGCCCTCCCATCCCCTTCTCATTTCACACACGTTAACGCTTCACACAGGCGAGCGCGTGGAGGCAAACCACCCCCAATTCACATAGCCAACATTTTCCCACCGACTTTAAGCACATACGCTCGCATTTAACAGACATACTGTCCCTGACGATTTACTCCCTCCTAAAACCGAGCAGGCATACAACTAAGTCTGACTTTTGAAAGCTGTTTCCCTAAGTACAAAACATCTCGCGCTCACACATCTTTTGCCCTCAGGCTTTTGACACAGATGCGGCTCGCTTTGAACTCGCTGCACACCTGAGCCGCTGGCGGCCCCATTCACTGTGAAGCGCCCAGAACTTTCGCGTCGAATCTTTTTCTCTTGCAGGATTTTTGGCCGGGGACTTTTCTGGACTTCAGTGTCGGCCTTTTGGAGGGGTCGCGCACGTAACCCGCCCCTGCCCACCCAACCTCCGCGCCTCAGTAAACAGGACAGAAAAGTACCGCGCGCGCGGCCTTGCAAAGATGCTCGACTGGAAGCGTGGCGCCAAAAAAGTGGGTGACTGACGCGCGCGAGCGCGCGCGCTGCGAGTCTGCCTCTCTGAGAAGAATTCGCCGCACGCCTTCTCTAGGGGAGTCGCTCGCTTGACTATACGTGCGCGTACAGTGTGAGAGAGCGGCTGAGAGAATGCATGGTCAGAAGAAGCCATACGCTATGCAGGAGATGCTTCCGCAAAACGGGAGCACTTTGAAACCCCCTGGCGTCCAACAGGGGCAGATTAACTTCGCCATTACTAGCCAATATATGATTCTTCTATTCCTTGACCCCTACACATTGCGCCCTTTTATGTTAGTTCATCTTAATTCAGGATTTTACATGCTTTGCGGTTTTCCCCCTCCTCCCTTCAGTAATTCCTTAAAATCCAACTTTTAAACATCTTCGGAACAGGAATAATATTTATAGATGTGTTCTCCAAATCCAAATGATTCGATACTAATATTATTTGTTGCCTTATATCCCACCTGTCCTCTGGGTAGTGTGCGTGGTTACCCGGTTTCAATCCCCGCATCAACTCTGTGAGGAAGGTTAGGGTGAGAATAACAGGAGGAGGCAACCCATTGAGCTGAGAAGGAATTTGACCTCACAGCTCCCTAAACCCAGGATCCTTCTTGCCTCTGCGAGCTTCATAAATGTGGTGGCCACCTTGAACGTTCGGACCTGAAACATTATGCATCACCAACCAAAATGGAGCAAATCTTAGATGCTGTGCAATAAATTTCATTCGTGAACCTTTCTAGGCCTTTTTAATAGTAATAATAATAATAACTGTGCGTATATTGTCACATCTCATAAAAACGAGAAAGAAAATTAACTAGCAGGCAGCCTAATTACCTTCTAAAAGGAATAGCGAAAGTTTTCTTTCATGATACGTTAGGGGAGAAGGAAGGCCGACGGGCAAGCCATTCTTAGGGAAGAAGGGGAGATTCCACCTCCCTTTCCCCCTCAACGTGTTCACAGGAGGAATGGAAGGACTAGCGAGTCGACTTGTTCACTTCGGTCCTAAATACGATAAGTCGGAAAGACTCAGTTGCAACGTATTTCTGTGCCATTTAAGATCACTGCCAAATCCCTGTTTCTCTCCCTCCCACCACCCCAACAAGAACGCCTTCCTTCTCAGATCTAAAGCTCCTTTCGTTTGACCGCGAAGGGTCCCCGCAGTAATGTATTTGGCTGGGAAGAGGCTGACTGTGCGGGAGGAAGAGGAGAGGACAGGGCTTGGCCAGCGGACTGGTCTGAGAGCAGCAGAACGACCGCCGCGCGCACCCTTCTCGGGACAGGGGGCGGCCGGGCGGATCATGCTAGAAGAGCTGGGTAATTGTGCGGCGGAGGTCGCATTTCAAAAGCCACCCGCGCTGAAACGGGTTGGATTTCTGTTCACACGGGGAAGGCGCCAAGCCGCCGCCAGCAAAACGGACAAACGACCCAAGACAGTACTCCTCCCACCGCACCTCCTCCACGTTTCTACGAGCCTCCTCTTTCACCACTCCCAGACTCCTTGCAATCGCCCTTCACTTCTGGGTCTCAGTTGTTACACTAGACAGATCAGCCTAAAGCAAAATCTAAACACCTAAGTCCTGTAAATACCGACCAAAATAACACAGAACAGTGTGCGAGCCTGCAAACACGGCTGAACCCTTCATCAGGCCCGGGGCGCAACTGATAACACCTCCATCCACCGGCACCATTTTTTCGGGTCTACCTAGCATTCTGTACAGGATACAGTCAAGAGAGGCCCTGAAGCATCTCCACTACCTTTTAACAACATGATCTAGCCCCCCTGATGAAGAGTTCAAGAGAAGGAGAAAGCTTGTGCACAGTTTTGTGTTATTGTAGTTGTTCTTAATAAACATGGCGTTTGTTTTTGCATCCTAAATCTCTGCGTTCATCTACATTTAATGGTTTTACATAGTTACGATTTTATTTTATTTTGTGAATCGCCTTCGGCAGGTTCCTAAAGAGGCAGCATATAAATATTTTAAACAAACTCACGGCCCTGGTAACGTCTTTTTTTATTTTTCTCTAACTTCACCCTCTGTCCTTTTGCTGAATTGCGTCCCAGTTGTCCTCCCACTCCGATTTCAGTTTTCTTGCCCCGGCCCTTCTTTAGGATGTATTTTAGAAACGTACGCGCGCTCTATTAACGCCATCATTATTAGCAATAATATTAGTATAGCAGGAGTGGTAGCGGAAAGTAAGAGGAACCGATGAAGCGACAGCAGAAAATAAGACTGGTCATGTTTCCTATTATCCGTCGCCTTATCTATTCCCGCTCTTCTGTGCCTGCCACGCCTCCTATCTCTGTCCAGGAAGAAACTTAAGAAATAATGGCGGTGATGGTGGTGATTAGCCAAGTGAATGTAGGTCTACTCGTTTTCACCTGTCAGTTCCACCCATCAAGACAAAGAACCCTTTGAGAAGAGGATTCGCGTGATCACGGCTAAGCCCCGGGCGAGTCCCTGTCCGCTGAGGCAGAGATATAGCCCCGCTCGTGCGCTTTCGTTTATGGAGTCTTAAAGAATTTAAAGCAAGCTCTTTCAGTTTTGTTTTGTGACTGGGGTGTGCATTGGGCTACAAAGCCAAATGTGACCCGAGAGAGAAGAAGGTTTCGATAACGAGGTGGCAAACTTTCCCAGCAAAAGATCAAGTAAAAGTGTGAGGCTGCTGTCAGTCAGGATGTCACCCTCGTTCTCCTTAAAGACACTCAATGCTCGAGTGAGCCAACTCAGCCTGCCTAGACCTCTGTGCCTCGCATCCGTCTCACACTGATCCCTTAATGGGGCTGTCCGAAGAAGCAGAGCTCCGCCAACTCGCCTGGCTGCGCAAGTGATCATAAGGGAAATTCCCACATCAAGGGCGCTCAAATTAACTACGGTGATTAAATTAATCCACTCCGCTGCGTTGGATACCCCTACTTTCCCCTCCCCCTAGCCAGCCTGACCGCGCGGACCTCTTCCCGCCATACGCTCTCAGCCTGGCAAGTAAAAAGAGAAGGCTCGGCGCTTATCGTTTCGGAGAGCCGCACCAGAGAAAGAAAACCGCTCCCGTCCCCAATAACTCCAACGCGCTACATAGAAACACGAATAACCGACGACAGTTTTGTCGCCTCGCGCTTTATTTTTGGTGTCACTTTTCTTTCCATGCTCTGTCAGATTGGAGAAGTGAAACAAATCCAAACAATCCGGCGGATTTGTGTGTGCATGTGTGGTTTGCTTCGCTAGCTGTGCTGAGCGCCATTCTTTGGTTTTATGAGATCTGTGAAGCCAACGAAAAACAAACGTTGTGATCGGTTCCTCCCCTTACTCTCCCGTCCAGGCTCCGCAGACCTAAAGGTGCCTCCCAGACAGCGCCAGCCGCCCCCGCCCCCCGTCTCCCTTGTGTGCAAGAGGCGCTCGGGGCTTTCCCACGCTTCCAAGACACCCAAGACTCTTTGGCGCTGGGAGCGTTCAGCGCTTTAGCCAATGAAAACGCGCTCGGGAAGAAGGCCTGTCACTCACTCCTCCTCTTCTCCAATCCCGAGGGAGAGGGGTGTGGTTTGAGAGGGTAATGGGGTGGGGCTTGGTGCTTGAGGCTGAGCTGCAGCGTGGGAAAACGCCGCAGATATTCATTTGGTTTGCTGGCGCCGGCTGGGGAGGAACAGGCGAACTTAATCCAGAGGGTGTCCAAAAGGGAATTACCCCCCCCCTCTGAAATTGGCATTATTTACCTCCTGCGTTGCAAGCTGGACTCTCTCTTTTGACCACAATGAAGCGGCCTTGCGAGGAAACTACCTCAGACAGCGATATGGACGAGACTATAGACGTAGGAAGTGAAAATAATTACTCTGGGTAAGCAGATTGTCTGGCATGTATCTCTCCTGCTTCGTGCATGTGTGTGTTTGTCAGGGTGCGGGTTGTTGGTGAATGGATGGATTTTTTTAAAAAAAAACATCATCTTCTAGAAATGAGACCATCAAAATGTGCGCACGTGCGTCAGTGGAACCTTGATGCCCCCTTAATGTGGAATCCTGGGCTTCTGTGTAGCATCCTGGTAAACAGATATGCTGTAAGATTAGAAGAATGGAGGATCTGTTGAGTTTTGGCCACGGCCCCTGTAGCTTATCCTGACCTCACTGTTTCTTTACCAAGCAAATCCTTTATATATTTTTCACCTCTTGCCTAATCTACCTCACAGGGTTGTTGTGAGGATAAAGTGAAGCTGTTTTGGGGACCCACTGAGGAGAAAGGTCTGGTGTAAATGAAGCAATTAAATAATAAATAAACTACCAATTATCTCAAAGGTATGTGTGGAATATCCTTCTGAGTAAAAGGAAATTTCTAGGTCAGATGTTTAGAAGTATTTTAAGAAATATATGTATAAGATCTAAATGGTGTCACCTGTATGGCCTGTACAGCACCTAGCAACACACTGTTGATTCTGGAGCAGTATTGAAAGGATGCAAGGGAAGAAATGCTTCCTTGTCCTAAAGGGCAATCATTTACAACAGGAATCAACTCTTGAGCTAGGGCTTTTGGACAATCCTTTCTTGTGTTCTTGAATGATGTGTGTTGCTAGAATCTTTCTGCATGTGTAAGAGATAATCCATGAATGTTGTTTTGAGATAACCAGGGTTTTATCTGATGAAATAAAGGGGTTAATAGATTGTACTATTGCTGATCTGGTCTAAAACGCATCTGATTTTATTTTGCTTCAGAATAGGCGGAACATTTTTTTCAGCAAGGTACACTTCAGAGCATCTGTTACTCAGCACTGCTCTGCTGCTTATCTAACAATACTCAAGATGCCAATGATGTTACTGGGAGAAGAAGCAAGACAAGAGTGCTGTTAACTGTTAGACTGTTGTACTACACTTAACTGTTAGACTGTTGTACTACACTTAATAAGGAGCAAGTCCCATTGAAGACACTAAGATTTACTTCTGAGTATATGCTTAGGGGATAGCATTGTTATTCACCTAGATAAATGCGAGTATTATGAAAAATTCAATATAGGGCTTATTTTTGTGTTTCTGCATAAGATAGTTTAACAGCTAAACCACAGATAACACTCCTTGTCTTCACCTTAATTCTGTATTACAGTAACACACCAGAATCAAAATAGGAGAGCAGAACAACAGATCAGCCAAAGCTAGGCACTGAGAAATCCCATTGATTTCAATGGAAGATTAAAGGCATAATTAAAACTGTCCCACTGAAGTTAATGATACTAGAAAGAGCTTAATTAAATATTGCCAGTACAGTGCAGCAGTTTTTGATTTCTCTCAACAGAGAAACTTTTAGAAGTAAAAACTGATAAAAATTCATCTTTAGAACAATAGTTCCTTTTGACTTGTAATTTTTCCCAGGTTTGCTAAAGTAGAATATGAGTATTAAAAGGCATTGCTCACATGATGGATTTAATCCGATCACTTTTTCTAATCCATTTTAAATTAACCTGTATTAATATTGTGCTTCAGGGCGTATACATAGTATTAGCATTTAATGATCACCAGTTTGACACATTTGCTGTACAGTGGACCAATTCAGTCTTGATCCCAACCAAGCTATAATTCTTAATTATTCTTAACTCATTCATAATTTTATAAAAGCAATATGTATACTCTAAATTTTAAACCCCGTTGAAATGACATGCTCTAAATGTCTTACTATAACATAAAACTAGTGGGTCTGCTTTAGAGTTAAGTGGATTGTAGAATCATCAACCTAAGGGAAAAGCTAGTTCCAATTGATGTCACTATTAGGCTAAAGCCAAAAATTAATTGGGTGAAATGGATGGAAAATTCTAGCAATCTTTTTTTTTTTAAATCAAGTTCTATGGTCAATATTTGAGAAACTTACTTCAGACAAAATTTCCCGTCTGTTGATAGCTAGGTATATTTGACATTATATATATATGTGTGTGTGTGTGTGTGTGTAATCAATAATTTTAAAACAGATAGTATAGTCTCAACAAAGCTGAGGCAAACATGTCTTTAGTCTCACCCACTGAAAGAAATGAAATATTCAAGTATTTGATCTCAGCTGGATCATGCCAAAAAGTTTTAAGATGTTTAAACTGGAGTGGAATACAGCAATGAGACTTATGAGAAAATAATACTGTCAGGCTGCCTTACAATGCAATTTTAACAATGCTTTCTTGGGAGTAAACCCCATTAATAGACTTTAGTAGGATTCTGAGTAGACCTGCATATGATTGCTTGGTTAAATTCCAAGCAGCGTAGTGCTTCAACCTACAGAGTGGGACTGTGGATGTTAAGTTCAGGTTGTAAATGCCTTATCGAAGCAGATGCTGAACAGAAGATGTGGCTTGCAACCCAACTGTTTCACTGGATTATGAGCACTAAAAGGTCCTAAAAATGGAATTAATAATTAAGGCCATACGGATGAAGAACTTTATATTAGGATCCTGAATATGTATGCTTGGAAGAAAGTTCCATTCATCTTAGTGGAACATACATATGCCCACAAGTTAACAATGCTTCTTGTATGAGGAAATAGACAAGACGAGACAGAACCTTTATTGGCATAACCGTAACAGTGTCGAATGAGGGAATATATACCTGCATATATGTGCAAGAACATTTCTTGCACATTTAAATTGCTGGTTTTCTCAGCCAAACACATGGGAGTGATCCCAGGCCTTTACAGCTTGAAAAAGTTGTAGCTTGCACCAAACTTGTGCCCTTCTTAAAAGTGACAGAAGGCTTATGTACTTTGTACTACAGCATAAGCAGCTGAGTACAAAAAACGACTGTAAGCAGCAGCCTTGAATGTACTTAGAAGCAGACTTTTAATAGTAATGCTTCTTTGAGTGTATGAAGTCTCACTTTATCAGTTAAACTCATGGTCACGTGCTATTAGACTGAATGTTTGGTATATAGTTGAAACGACTCAGTCGATATCAATTCAGACTGTGGAGTGTTTCATCACGTTGCTTTGCCATAAAATCTAATGGACATGGTAAGGTTAAAGTGAGACTTTTACTCTGACTGCTTTCAGATTTTTTTAGTGTACAATGTATGTGTATTATTTTGGGGGATGGAAGTGAATGAGACATATGATATAAACAGTAATGAGATTCAACACCTGACATGTCTTTTCAACTGTTCTTCAGGCATAGCGTCAGTTCTGTGATCCGATCAAATTCTCCTACTACAACATCACAGATTATGGCCAGGAAAAAAAGAAGAGGGGTAGGTTTTCTTCTAACAGTATTATGAGTCCTACAGTCACATTTATTGTGTTATTTTTTAACATGTACATTTTCACCTTTTATATATCTCATTTTATTTTGGGAATAGATTATAGAGAAAAGGCGCCGAGATCGTATAAATAACAGTTTGTCTGAACTGAGGCGGCTTGTGCCTACAGCGTTTGAAAAACAAGTAAGCATACATAAATATATATATTCTGAATCTCATTTCATCTAGCTGGCCATGTTGGATGTTTCATAAAGCTCATTAAAATGAGACTTGATGTATCCTGATCTGGCACAAAACAGGAACTTCAGTAAAATGCTTTGTTGTGGCAAAACTATTAAAAAGAAAAATCCTCTACAAAGCTGAAAAACATTTCCATACTTTGGTTTGCTAATTCCTTAAGGGCAACAGTATTCATGTTGCCTCTGTTCTTTAGATGCATTCTGGTTGTGGGTTTTTTCCCCTTTTTAAATGCTTTATTCCTTATAGTTTAAAAAATGTCATATTCCCTTTTGGATAAACCTTGTAACAGCATTATAATTTTCTCTTGCACTTTCATTCTTTCAATTATATGATTAGTTTGCCTAATATGTAGATGGTCGTATGGGCTCACTTCCTGTAATATTTATAAAATGTCTGCAAAGGAATGTAACAATTCTTGCTGTGCTTTTTCTCAGATAATGATTACCTTTTCAGGGGTCTTGAGACATACACATTTCTATATACGTGGAAAAGTTATGTCTAATGTTAGCTTTCCCAGGATAATTGCACAAGTAAGATGCAACAGAAACTTGTATCCCATTCATGGAATCGTCCCAGCAAAAGTTACATGCAAAACGTTCCAGCATAATAGTTTGGATCCAGACTATCGTGACTGCTTGCAAAGCAGGGTTATCCCCCATCCTCTTTCTGCTCACCTTTGCAGACCCTCTCTCCCTTCTTTCTCACGACAGTATGGTGTGAGACATAGGGAAACCTACAGCTGGAGGCGAAAATCAGGGATTCCCCCCCCCCTACTCCACTTTGCAATTCACTCAAGAAGTCTTTTAGATTCCCATGGGTATGTATATGTCATCATAGGATCTCTTTGAAAAAAATCACAGCGAGAGCAGAATATTTTTTGATGAAATACGTGGTCTAGACAATCCCCATACTCAAGAGTGAAATCCTAAGAATTACTCCAGTCTAAGGCCATTGATTTCAGTGGAGTAACTCTGCTTAGGATTTCACTGTTAAACATTAGTTATTGATCCTGATGAAAGCACATGTGCTATATCATTAATGATATTGTTGAATACAAAGTGAAAAGTGGGAAGTTTCAATACAAAGATTCTCACTAACTTCGTAAGATCATACAACTGTACAAGATGACAGGATGCCTCTGCCACTGAGAGATGACCATTGACTTCAAAAGACTTCAGCTGCACATTTGGATTTGTAACATGTAGGGGACTCATTGGAAGTCTTCAAGGAGTGGCTAGATGAATACTTATTGGAGATGCTTTAGGCTGTTCCTGCACTGGGCAGGGGGTTGGACTAGATGGTCTATCCCTTCCAACTTTATGATTCTATGTCAACCCACCCTATTTTTTAAAAATAAACTTTATTCTCCAAGTTTTAGTATGCCAAAGGTGGGAGTAAGAGGGGCAGAGCACACAACACTGGAAGCACCTATGGAATCAACTGAGGAAGTATAGACAAGTACTCTCAGTGAGCTGTGCCCTATGCAGAGGGGAAAGTTAAACCCTACCACACTCGCAAGCTATATGAGTTGGAAGAAAATCCCTTTACTATTCCGCATTGGTTGATTGGTTAGATTTTAAGTATGCACACATGTGCATGCATACACACAAAGCCCATGCATTAAAATGATTACAATGTTTTTATTTTTAGTGCTTTCTGGCTGTCCTGTATTCAGTTGTAATTTTTTCTGGTGCCTGACAGAAGGGGAAGAAGCCATTTTGATTTCTCGGGATGAAAATAAAGGTCTTCTTTGATATAAGAAGTCATAAGTTTTATTTAAACCTTGAGATTTCAGTTGTTCAAAATGTATGCCAGGTTCAGTGAGTTTACCTCACAACTGCTTTGGAGAAAGAAGTTTGGAGATTGTGGCTGGAGTAGAAGTCTTGCTTACACAGAAGAAAGCAGGAATGTCAATACAACAAGTAATCAACATGCATCAGTGTAACTATTTAACAATGTTTGAGAAACCATATAAATTAAATCCACATGTTAGAAGTTCTCCATCACTTAATGCTAGAGTAGTTCATGGGATAGCATTAAGCATTTGACTTAAATCCATACATTCCATTAAGACTGTAATGCATGTTTTAAAAAACAAACACTTATTTATCTAGATCACATATAATGTTCCTAGTTTTTTCAACTTCTCTATCAGGGTAGAGAAAGTCTATATAAATTATAGTTGGGCACAGTATATTACAGAACAGGCCTATAGTACAGAGAAGACACTATGTCTGCCTCATGCCTAACTCTACATGCTGACAAAGAGTAGGCAGCCAGGCTACTTAGAGCAATTTGCAAAGCAGCACCATTTAGCAGGCTTTGGCAGCATGGAAGAATGGAAGCTAGTCAAAGAAACTGGGTCAAGAGACAAGAGTTGTTTGTGGTTTTCAAGAAGTAAACAATGCAGTGGGACAAACATTAGGAAGCAAGGTCTCCAGACCCCTTTCCTTTGAAATTGCTCAGGAGTTTTACTCAACCATCACTGAAATTGCTTGTATTGGGATGACAGAAAAGCATAGCACCCAGAAAACAGCACATTGTAAGTTAGTGCGAGCGTGTGAATTTTAAAATAACATTTTATAAAACAGTCCAAGAACCCCAAACACACAAACTCTATAACTACCGTGGTTCTGTAGATATCAACTAAGCAACAACAGTGGGAGGAAGAATAGTCTTCATATGATATGCTAGGCCCCATGCCTCATTATTATTATTGTTTTTTATTAACTCTTTAAATCAGATGTCTTTATTGATTAATTAAAATATTTATATCCCACCTTTCACTTGGACCTTAAGGTCATTTACAGTGCAAAGATTAAAAACATAAAAATATGGCAAACTCCTATTTATCTGCAAGAAAATGCCTGCAGCTTAAACCACATTAATAGCCTTCACAAACTGAACAGTCACCTCCTAGAAACGTCTCAAGATGGTGCACCCCCTCAATTATTTGGGGAGTCTGTTCCACACAGTAGGAGCCTTAAGTGGGGCGATAACTAGAATGTGAAAACTAGAAAACCATAGTTGTTACATGGGGACATATGAGGAGAGACAGTTCTTCAGATACAGGAGTCCCAATCTGTGAAGGGCTTTAGAGGTTATAGTTAGCAACCTGAATTGCACTTGGAAACAGACTGGTAGCCAGTATAGATCTTTTCAAATAGGCGAGATGCATTCCCATTAGCTAGCCTCTGACAGTAGTTAGGCTGTTGTGTTCTGACCTAGTTGTAGTTTATACATTCCTATAAAATGCTGTTTCCCCTCAAGTATTAGTATTCTGGTCTGATGTAATCCAAGCCACCCAGCAGAAAGGTACAGAAGTATTTTACAAAGATAGACAAAAAGAGTCCAGGGTAGGATCCAGATTAGCACTTGCAAGAATAGAGTGTGCTTCTGTTTCCTCAAGAGGGAAGTCTGAAATTTCTGCAGACCTCTCTCTCGAGTGGCAGTCTTTCAGATCCTCTGAGCCTCCAGAGAAACCTTTCAGGGAGCAAAGAACTGCAGCAGGAAGATGGAGATAGGAAAGCTCTGTGTCACATCAGCAGAGCTGCTCATGTGGTTCTTTGGATCAGTTTTTAAGGAGAAATATCAACCTTTTCTTTTGAGAAGCTGGCTGAATGCACATAGCAGTCATGGAAAATTGTTGTAAAAAATTGTGGCCGCCTGGTTTTTGGCTATCCCTGAAACTATAAAATCAATTAACAGCCATGAGAATACTACTGATTTTATCCATGTAATAATATTTAAATATTTTAAGGTTTCCAACATTGCCCTGAACTTTGTATCACATTCTGAACACCTTACTTGGAAATAACAGTCACTTGAACCTCCTTATTATTTATTTATTTACTTTATTTATACACTGCCTACAAGTTTTGGGTAGGGAACAGCTGATTACTTTTGTGAAAGAGAAATTAACTTGTGATACCCTAGCTGTGGTGAACCTGTATCATCACCCATGATATCACAACATCCCCCCCCCCTCCAACCTCTCTTTCGTGGGGGGGGGGGGAGGTGTAAATTGAAAAGTCCCCTTGCCTTTAAAAACCATTTTTTATTTATTTCTTTTTCAGTCTTCCAGCAGTATAATGAATATTGCTTGGTGATAAAAATACATTTTGAAGGAGAAAAATCAGTTTTCTTACTGCAGATCCAGTTTAAAATTCTAACCAATATATGGACTCTTGTGGTTAGCCTTTGGGCAAGTCTCAGGAATGAGGTGTGGTGCTGTTTATAGTCCCATTCATTTCATTGTAGTTATGAGAAGTTTCCAGTGGATTATGCTTTTTAAAATTTTCTGTGCTGCTCAGAATTTGACTAGATCTTTGTACCTTGTTTTAAAATTGTTTTTTTTTTAAAAAAGTTGCAGGTGTCTTTATGTGCATACTCCCTATACCTTTCCCCCTAGTCTGTGCTGTTATGTACTACATCTAAGTGGGTGAATAGTTGTCATGCTAGATGCTGTGATAGAGTCCTTGTGCTCAAAAGAAGTCTGGGATACAGATGCTCTGTAGAAGATTTAAGCTGAGAATGCTCTAATGGTTGGGAAAATTGAAAACATAAGATGGAGCTCAAAAGAGTATACCAAATCAAAGCACGCAATACTTTTAAGCCTTTATTGGTTGTGCCTCTTATCTTAAAGGGATCTGCCAAATTAGAAAAAGCAGAAATCCTGCAAATGACAGTGGATCATTTGAAGATGCTCCAGGCAACGGGCGGGAAAGGTAAGGAATTGATTTTTGCACTGTTTCTAATACTATTTGGGGAAATCTTAGCAAACCCTCTTTTTGACAAGCTGGAATAGACAGTTCTAGATTAGAGGAGTGGAAATCAATGCTAAAGGCAGGGCTGAACTCGTGGGAAAGAACCAGTGGGACAAAAGAAGCACTTGACCCTAGGCTTGTGTTTGCTTTCATAACACTGTGGGAGAGTAAAGCCTTCATTCACAGGCAGCCCCGTCAGAGATTTGTTTGGGGTTTCCAAAGAGCACTGAAAACAGCACAAGGGAGACAAAACAAATACCCCCAAACATAAACAAGGAGGGTTTCAGCAACGATTGTGCAGCAAGAAACAAAACCAAAGTTAAAATTCATTATGCAGCTGCTATGCCATGGGAGGTGGATTCAGAGGAAACTTTCCCTATTGTTTATGTATTACATTTTGTTTTAAAAAGGGTGTTTTCCATGCAAAATTAGGCTGTGCCATTGATTCACCAGGGCAACATCTATGCTTGGGTCTTCTGGGTTTTGTTGGACATTTAAGGGGAGATCCAGTATTAATTTTAAAAAAAGAACATTCCACAGTTGGTGCTCATTCTGTGGGCCTGCATGTGCACCTTGTGCAATAGGGAATTTAAAGAGAGTGTGGTTTCCAAGGGAATTCTCTTTGCTTTTATGCAAGAGTAAGTCACTAGCTGTTGTTCAGTTGTTCTGAAGGGCGATATATATATATCAAATATTGCTGTTGTTCTAGAGGTTTTTGAAAATATACATGCCAAAGATTCTGAAACCTTTGAAAATTTATGCAGTTTTAACATATTATCATGTTATGCTACTGTTCTAAAAGTATTGAAAAATGTTTTATGTGGAAGATCATTTTAAGTGATTAGCATAACGGCTACAATTGTGTCCTGTGAAACCAATTCAATTTTATCCTGAGCCATGAGCTTCCTGGATAGCCTTATACATGCTTTTCTCTTGGCCTCACCATCCCCCCCCCCACGGACTGTATTGCCTATAAAAATGATCCTCCACCCCCCTCTTCCTTGCTCTCCTTACCCTAATGTAAGCAAGAGGCAATAGAGAAGGTTGATGTATGTAAGAGGGCTTGCCCTTTCTCCGTGCAGCAGGAAGTATGAGACCACTCAAGCTCTGACTTGAGGTGCAGATAGAGGCTGTGTGTGTGTGTGTGTGTGCGCGCGCGCGCACTGCTCCACATCCCCTCCTTCCCTGCTTGCTAACTGACCTTGGTCCAGTCAGGAGTTTCTGGTCTAAGCATAGACAAGCAGAAGGCACCCTGGGTGAGATCTTTGAACACAGCCTGGGATTTTTAGATGGAAAAGATCTTTATTTACTAGTCTCAATTCACTAGGGCTCAAGAGCACTGGAAAAACCACATCAAAACACTAGAGGGTGTTATAGAACTAAGAAACAAAAACGTGAGGCTAAGTTGTACAAGTCACCGGTGTTACCTTAGCCTCTCCTGTGGAGTGAACAGAAGTCTGCTGAAACTTTGAAAGAGAAGCTGGTCAAGTCCATTCAGTTTCTCCCTCCTTCCCTGGTGCTTTGTTTGTGTGCTTTCCCATTTCCTTTTCCAGCAGGGAGGTTTTCATTTTGAAATTGATGTGAGTCACCACATGCACTGCCTTTTACCCTTCTCCAGTCATATTAGGGTTGCCACGTGCCTGCCAGTGGCAGGCAAACTCTTGGCAGTTTGCCCCTCTGCCCACTGATCTCTGGCAATCAATAGGAGGTGGCAAGCTGCCTAGTGATTGCGTGCCATCAGCAGGCATCCCAGGCAAATGGGTGTATGTGCCTCTTCGCCACTCCACAGTGACATCACTTCTGACAGGGCATGAAAGAAATACAGAGTTTCAGGCTGATTTTTAAGGAATCGGCCCAAGCACAAAGCATACACACTCCTCATTCCCATGCAACCATGTCACTTCTGGAAGTGACATCATAGTGGCAGGACACAGAACACACAGTAAGAGTTCCACCCCCGTGCTCTCACGCACCCTCCCAATGGTTGCCAGGGCGACCTGGCAACCCTAGGTCATATCAAGGTGCACATCCCCAAACTTTTTACAGCACAGTTCAAGTTATCCAAGTAGCCATCTCTCTTGCACCTTCATGGCAAGTTGGCAAATGGTAAACTCCGTCCTGTCTATTTGTCTCAAAAAAGGAGAAGTCATTTCGTCTGAGCCTGAAATCCAAGGAGATTATTGCTTCTTTTCCAGAAAAGAACGTTTTTTCTAAGATCAGGGCCTTCCTGAGAGTTAATCAAGGTATCCCCATTCCTCTATCACAACAATGCCTACTTGTCTAATGGAGTTGTGAAAATTTGAAATAATATAGATGGCGCTTGAACTATGAAAATATTAAACGTTATCATTGGACAGGATTTTAGGTCCCAAGGAGATTGTACACACTTTTCTTAAGCAAGACAGTAGGCTTTTTAGCACAACCTGTCTCACATGTTTGTTGTGAGGATACAAGTGACTTTGAGGCTTTGAAGCAAACATAGATATGGATACGATAGATGATATCCCCAGTTTCCTCAGCTTTCTTCTCCACTCATGCTTCTTTCCTGATCTGAACTGTGAATTTGAGAAGCACAAAACTCTCTGACTATGCCTGTAACCTGAAATAGGGATCTACCTGGGGAAAACATAATGTGTAGTTAATATTTTCTGCTAATATTGTTTGTTAGGCAAGCAATTTGTTGGGAAAAGGTAGACCTTATGACTAAGATTAATGTGGCAGCTTTTTAATTTGAATGATAGTCTTTAGCATGGCTACTGATTTGAAATTACCTACCCATGATATTTCATGTAAACACAGGTGAGCTTAAAATGGGCATTGTCATGCTGAAACATTCCATCTAGGCTATTCTCCTTGAGGCATTAACTTCAGTAGGCTTACAATTGGGCAACTCAGCTTAGTGTCACACTCCTACAGATCTTTCTTAGAATTTTGCTCATGAAGTGTTGGGGCTGGGGGGACGAATCAAACTCTTTTCCAAAAAAGGAAACTTACCTCCACATCATATTAAATAAGATTTTTCAAAAAGAGTAATTAATTTTCAGTTAAGTGTACATAGCTGTAGGATGTTTTGCAGCCTGTCAGGTTAGAAGCTGAAAAGTTTTGGCAAGTTAGTATTAATCAGAAATTACAGGTATATTAAATTTCACTTCTTGAAGCTTCTTTTTGTTTGTGAAAAATAATAGAAAAGAAACATAAATTTACCGGAAAAAAAACTAATAATGGCAAGAATCCCCTGGGTACAGCTTTGAAAACAAAACTATTGCCAGGTATTAATATGTGGACTTCGAAGGTGTGGCATGTAATGATGATGAACAAAATGACCAATTATTATCACCTTTTGGAAAAAAATATATGTAGATGTTTACTTATAGTAGAAGCCATTTATTAATTACTGGAACAAAGTTTATCCATTAGAGAATGAAACATCAGTTTTGTAAAATTTTGATAGATCTTGATTGTAAAATTGTACTGTGTTAAAATGGATTGCAGAAATTCTCTAATTTGATTTTTTGTTAGATGTATGCTTTATGCTCAGAGTTATATTTTCATACTTTTTTAAAACAAAGTGGTAGCTTGGATCTTTCTGCACTCCCGGTTTATAGAAATATGTCACTGTCTGTAATACTCAAACAAACACGGCTGCAGTGATACAGAGCTTCGGAGGATGACCTTGATAGATGGATTTATTAATTGCAGCAGATTTAGCTGGCTGATATTCATGTTGTTTGTTTTAAGAATCAGTCACCTTACAATAGAAATGGATCTGTTTTAACCTAATTTCTTTGTAGGGCATTTTTTTTGATCACATGAAAGACAAGTTTTCTGCTTTCTGTCTTGTTGATTTGGAGCATGCAACTGAATTTAAGACTGTGTAAACCTGGCAAATGATCAAAATCCATAATTACTGCTGTAGGAAAAGGTGACTAGGCCCATTGGCACAGAGTGATAACAGGGGAGATTGTATGACCAGGCAGTTTGTAAATTTTTAATGAAAGCCATTAGAAACCTTTTAAAAATCCTAGCTTGTATGTTTTCAAAGCCACCTTTCCCAAGAAGAGCTATGATGATTATTTTAAATGACCCTTTGGATGCTATCTGGGCCATTTTAACATGCACCCTGGGAGATGGCACAAACTCAGGGCATGAAGCATCTTACTAGCACGATCTCCTGGCACGATCCCCTTTAATGGCCTGATGATGTCAGAAAAAGGGCCATTAAATGGGATCGTGTTGGGAGATCACGCTAGGAAGATGCTTTTATGCCGTGAGCTTCATGCGATCTTCCAGGTGCGTGGCTGTGTGAAAACGGCCCTGGTGTTTTTAGCATCAAATTCTTCAGTACGCAAGCAAACCTGGCCCAAACCTGGTACACATAAACATAGCCAAGGTATAAGATAATGTTGAAACCTAACATTGAGGTGGTTAAAGTATTAAGGCAGTATTGTTGGAATATGAATTACTTCTGCATTCACTGGTCATATACTCATAAAAGGTGATGTGCATTGCCCATGAAAAGCATATAGACAAACCGAGGGAGGCATGCTGACCTCTCCAGAAGTATTTTGAAGGCTGGCATTTTTGAAATTATGGATCAAGAGACTATCAGATCCAGCAATACCACACCTTCAGCGTTAGGGTTAGTATCTCCTTTTGGCCCTATGCTTTAACATGATAGCAGTAACGTTATGATTCAGCAGGACATCACAGACCCTGGTATCACAAAATTGATCATGATCTTAGACTAACAGGGGGAAAAACCCTCTGTTGCGTCACAGCTGACACTGCGACTCCAACCATGGGGCATTCAAGGCAAGAGGGGAGCAGAGGTGGTGTGCCATTGCCTTCCTCTGCATAAGAACCCCTGTCTTCCTGGTGGTGGTCCATCCAAGTACTGACTGTGGCAAGCCCTGCTTAGCTCCCAGGCCCTAATGTACTCAGGCCAAACTGAGCTGCTCTGGCTGCTCTTAGACTAAGAGGCACTATCAATTACAACATCTCTTCCGCTGGAAATATATGAAATATTCTAGGCCAGGAAAAAATATCCTTAGATTATGGTAATTCTTTTATAGTTCAAAGCCATTTGGGAAGTAAATGTAAGACTTTTCATTTGTCGCAACAATATAATGCCAAAAGCAAAAGAGTGAAGGGTAGGGTGAAGGCTTTTTTGTAACTGAGAAAACACAGTATTTAAATGCCATGTTTTAGATGCATGAGAGAAAAAAGCAAAATCTTAGTCAAAACTTTCAATATCCAATGAGTTGTTTTGTGTGCATCTCTCACAAGGCAAGACAATACCTCAGCTTATGTATGGCGTGCAGGTATCCCTGTACAAAGATTATTCCAAACTTGAAGTAATCCAATAAAAATTTCTAAGATCCTTATTAGGAGTGCCAAGATGCATCAATAATGCTTTGCTTAGGCTAGAAGCTGGATTAGTATCATTGGAAACCCAGGCCTGGTTCCATGCTATCTGTCTATGGCTCAAGATAAAATTTCCCCCTTCAGGATTAATTCCTCTAATTTTCCTAGACAGTTTCTGTTCAAGCTGGATCTCAACAATAGAATGCAAATTGTCACTACTGGGCTTCTCCAGCACAGCTCTGATGCACCCTGACCATCAAGGAGCCAGAACGATTATCAAACAGAGACTATGGGACACTTCTCTCCAAGTAGATAGAGCACGGGCCTTAAATGTCACGTTAGTGGGGAACAGAAAACAAATTACTCCACCCAGCTATATCTTTTCATTGGCGTTTCCAAAATACCGCAGAGCTTTTACCTTAGCACATTTTAATGTTCTCCCATCTGCTGTCTTGGAGGGGAGATACATTCATATCTCATATGCAAAACGCCTCTGCCCCTGTCAATCTGGAAAGGTAGAGACAATAGAGCATGTTCTTTTATACTATCAGTATTATCAGGAGATTCGAACAAAGTACATTTCACCAGTTATTGCAGCCCACCCAGGCAGACCAAGTCAGTTTTATTCTGCCCTCCTCTTAACTGATTGCTGCAAAGAAATTACTGCTAAGATTGCAAGGTTCTGTGCTCTGGCTAGTGTAATCAGACAGAACGCTATTATTTCTTCTAGAAATTTTAATTAAGATTTTAATGATTTTATCCATTTTAGTACACTGCTGTACTTAATTCTTAGACATGTGTAAATTTTAAAATTAATGCACTTATTACTTGTTGTATCTTACAGTTTATCTAGTCTAGATACAAATATTTATCTTGGAGTGTTCTAATAAGAGCAGGAGCGTATTGAACAGTATCAACAGTAGTAGTAAGCCATTACTGAAGGAAGACAAACAAGACAGCACAATTTTAGGGATAAGGCTGCTATAACTATTACAACTTTTTTTAGTAAATATATATATATATATATATATATATATATATATATATATATAACTTTTAACCACTAATGTATATTGGTATCATATTTTAATCATATGTCGATTTTGTACTTTTGGATCATGCTTTGGGGTGGTGCGCTTTCCTGTTTCTGTGTTGTGCTGATCTTGACTGTAACAATAAAAACTGTAACTGCATATTATAATATACACTACATTAAAAAAAACCTCTAGAATCAGAAGTAGGATATTACAGATCTGTTCTTTTTTTCAAATGAGATTAAAAATTATGTGAGTGATTAAAGTATTTTTACTCTTTCTGTGTTCCAGGTTACTTTGATGCACATGCTCTTGCCATGGATTTTATTAGTATCGGGTTTCGAGAATGTTTAACTGAAGTTGCAAGATATCTGAGCTCTGTGGAAGGTCTGGACACATCTGACCCTCTAAGACTTAGGCTAGTTTCTCATCTCAGCTCCTGTGCTTCTCAGAGGGAAGCTGCAGCAATGACCTCGTCTATGGCTCACCACCACCATCCTTTGCATCCTCACCACTGGGCAGCAGCTTTTCACCATCTTCCTACAGCTTTACTACAGCAGAGTGGACTACATTCCTCTGACATCTCTCCTTGCAGACTCTCAACGGCATCAGAAGTGCCTCCCCACGGATCTGCTCTTCTTACAGCCACTTTTGCTCATGCCGATTCCACACTAAGAGTGCCCTCTGCTGGCAGCATTGCTCCCTGCATACCACCGATTTCTACCTCTCTTCTCTCGCTCTCTGCCACTGTACATGCTGCAGCGGCAGCAGCTGCCCAAAGCTTCCCTCTGTCATTCACTGGGGCATTCCCAATGCTTCCACCTAGTGCAGCTGCAGCTGTGGCAGCTGCAACAGCAGTCAGCCCACCATTGTCTGCATCTGCAACTTCCAGCTCTCAGCAAGCAAGCAGTAATGGAAACAGTAAACCTTACCGACCCTGGGGAACTGAAGTTGGGGCTTTCTAAATCTTCATAAGCCTTCTTGGGATGTTGTCAAGTTACAACAGAAGTTTCTTCTTCAAGTTACAACAGAAGTTTCTTCACACAAAATGTAGATTAACAGGTAAAGTAGCCCTGGGGGTGCCCAAAAAACAGTTGGGACACAGCAAAGCTTTTCAGAATGGACATGAGATTTTTATTCTTTGTTGCTTAAGGCATCATACGGGACAGTGGTGATTGCCAAAACGATGACTCTCATGTTACCATGTAGACATTGCCCAAGAAATTTATAGTCCTCTTGCCAGTAGAATGAATCCTCTTGCCAGCTGTTTTCATTTGTGGGGGAGGGGGGACATGGATTATATCTAAAACAATTTTCAAGAAAGAAGAATGCAAAATTCAAACTGAAGAAGTGCCTGACCTTTTGCAAATGTGTGGTTGTATGCGTATGTTTTCCTTTTGATGGCAAATGAAAACAACACTGAATAGAATAAAAGGGATGGGGAATCGTTTGATACTATTCTGAAACGGTGTACATAAGGTTACAGACTTCAGTCCTTTGATATAATGGGATTAAAACAACCTTAACTCTCTACAAGATTGCCACCTTAAAGCAATAACCAATTTGACTTCTGAGGCTTTATACATTTACATACTTGGCTCACTGTGTGTGCAGAATTGTCAGATGGTGATAGGCAACATAGCATTAATACAAGTGCTGTACTTTCCAGTGCTTGGTTTTATAAAATGCAAGCTTCAGGCCATTTTCTTTAAAAACAATTGGCCTGAAATTGCGTCTTTCAGAATACTTGTACCACACCAAGAGATTGCACTTGGACTTGTCGATAGCTGACTTGTCTTTCCCTTTTGGAAACTCATACTTAGCCTCCTCCTGGCAGGATGCAAACCCTTTCTTCTCCTCTTTGGCACTTGTTGGAAATAATTTTCTTCCTAGGTATGAATACCTATAGTGTGCATAAAGAGGACCCTTTTGGGCTGACCTTTTCCCTTGCCAATGTTTTCAAACAAATCTGTTAGAGAAAGCAAGTTATTTCTCCAGTACCTGGGCAAGCAGTGCTGCAAAAAAGTTTTGCTTTTTATTATAGCATCATGAAATAGCCTAAGTATTTTAATTAATTGACTCAAGAGTTAGAGAGTTTATGTTGGAGGGGAAATAAATAAAAGCACAGCATGTATTATTATGCACTTCATTTCTCTGCTGTGTGGAGAAAGCAATAAACATTGAGAATGTTAAACATTATGCAAAGTATACTTTTAAAATATTTGTTTTAAAAATACTATTCCTAAATTGGGGTGGGGGTGGAATTGTGCATTATTTTAACTGTTTTTCTATGCAAAAGTCTTTACATATCACTAATTAAATGAAGTCCTTTTTGACAGACTTCTAGAAGTGGCTTATTGTTTTGATATGCCTGCGGGGAATAAAAAGTCTGAATGGCTTTAACGTTACAGGAAGCCCAGATGGCAGCTTCCTGCATGGCTGCTGCCAGCAACATACTTGTACAAGTATGGGAATGGGTTTTCTCACTAAAGAATATGTTCTTTGTTAAATCCCGTTTTCCAAATGCCTGGAAAAATGGTTTTGTATTGGTTTGAAATGTTTAGAAATAGCTGTCCTTGACAAAACAGGTAACAAGACTGATAACTGTGGCTGTGTTCCTCAAGAAAGAATTGTCCTGTTTTTCAAATCTGTCACTAAGATGAAACAAGGAGATGGTTTGCATTATTTGCATTTATCCTTCAAGTACGTTGTGAAGAAAAAAAACTAGTCCCCCTGGACCCTGAGCACTGAAAAGTCATACAGGAGGCAATCTTCTTGTAGTGAACTAACCAGGACCGAAATGGGTTGACTCAGTTATAAGAAGCTGACCTGGAAGGGCTCGGGAACTGCTAGAGGCTCCTGAACGTAGAGGTGAAACTGTCTTAACACTGTTAGGCAGCTGGTACCCCAAACTCAGTAATAAAACCAACTGATGGAGGGACATGGGTTCTCCATGCTCTCTGAGATCTTTAACCTGAAATCCAGGACTTGGAACTAGACTTTGTGCCTGTAAAGCATGGACTTGAGCACAGCCATAGCCCCTCTTCTAACAGCTATCCATACCTTCCATGGGATGCTTTTTCACTTCTGAGAACAAATTCTTTAATCATAAGATAGATACAATTTGCGTGTGTGATTGTACATTGCAGGGGCTTGGCTTTAACTATATCTCTTACATTTTTCACAGCACATTTAATAGAAGTACAAAATTTATTCATGGCCTGTACCCTTCTCCTCTTGGCCTCCCCCACAACTAGGGGTCAGACCAGTCAACCAATCATATATATAAAGAAAACCTTTTTGAAGCAAACCATACTAAAGACACGGGTGGCATTTATCTCTTTATCACAATGGGTTTGTCATAGTCTCAAATGTCATCCAGCATCATTTTTTAAAAAGGGACTTCCATTAATAAGAATAAAAACTATTCCTTTGATGAAGCTACAAGCATTGATCTGTACAGCTACAATTATAAGCAATAATAATGAGAAAAACATATTTGACTACTGCTAGCAATATGACCTTTGAGTGTTTGCCACGGCATCCTCTGTCAGGACCTAGTAAACCCATAAGAATGAGTCACATTAGTAAATCACTATTCAACCATTAAACCTTTTAACAGCACAATGTGCTTTTCCAAGAGAATGAGGATTACGACACCAATGCCTGCTGCCCACTGACAATCATGGGAACCAACCTTGGTAATAAATCCAGGCATTATCTGGCTCACATTGACCAGTTCTCATGCCACAACAGCCCCTTTGATGTGACCATCAAAACCCAAGGATGCCCAACAGCAGTAGCCGGAGCCACAAGGAAAACAAAACGGAAGTAATAATTTGGCAGAAATATGTAAAGCCTACATTTAAGCGGTCATTTTCACTCTAGACTTTTTTCCTTCTGTACAAAAGAAATCACAGAAGGAGGTAACTGCTGTAGTATTTGGAACATTATTTAACAATAAAATTTCTAAACCTAATATCAATATTAAGCACGAGCCAGCTAAATTCTAGCATTTTAAAGCAATTTAGCACATACTTATTTTTTTCATTGGGTAAAACGGGAATTTAAAAGGGCCTAACTTCAGATCATTTTTCCCCAGTTGTTCCCTGTAACTGTTTTGTTTTTCAGCCCCATCTTTTGTGTGTACACTTCTGTTAAATACAAACGTGTGTGATCATCACATAGAATGTTGCCTGTGGAAGAAACATGTAATCCATGAAGTAATCTTTGTCAAGACAATGCTAGGAAACTGCTGCCACACTAGCTCTTAACTGTTTTGCCAAGTGTTCTAGAAACAAAAGACACAACTATTATTTCCTTACAAGCTTAGAGAATTACATGGTTGAGATCAGAAGATCCTTCTAAACACCTGGCCTTTCACAGAGGCACTTGTGTGGTACATGGCACATGTTTTCCTCCTCTATGAAGGTACTGGCTGTACAGGAAAAACGTGGAGCATAAAATAGGTAGTTGATCATTCTCTAGAGGAGAACTTCCTCAAATTAGCACTGATGTCTAGTGGCTACTGATACCATTGTGCTTCTTGGGTCAGAGTTGCAGACCAAGTGTATGTCATCTGAAATGAAGTAAACAAAAGAGTTCTTGCAGGTGTCTTGTCTGTATCTGGCAGGAGAAGGGGGTGAGCCCATTTCTGCATGCTGGTGGCTTTTGAAGGACCTGAGTTGCTTTCTAGCTGGATTGTCTGGGTGCTTGCCTTCTTCCCTCTGCTATGAATAGGCAGATGTTACAAAGATCCCATAAGTGTTTAATATTTATCGCTTACAAAGCAATACATGCTTCCCCAAAATTTCTTTTGGGTGGAGGGAGAGAGCTGCAAAATTGTAACGTGGTAACAGGATTTTAAAATCGGTAAGTTGCTAGTTCACATTGATCCAAATGGTTCACACTGAAAACAATATAAAATCCCAATGTAACAAAAACTTAAAACGTCCAATTTTTAAAAAGACGACATCATAAAAGAAGGATTAGCATCAAAATGCTTAGTGAATTAAAATATTTTAGCTGTCCCCTATAGCAACAAAGTGATACGTTTAATTCTTCTTGGAAAGGGTATTCTAATCTGGAGAAGTCAGGGACTGTAGACTATACTACTAGGTGCTGTCTGTTGCTATAAGTATGCTCCTAGGTAATTTTTGCATGGTTCAGTGTGTCACATTAAATTGTTTTAATTCTATTTCAGCATTGTTTTGCTTGTTTTTCAATTTTCTGCAATTCCAAAACCTATTGCATTGTTTATTAGATGTCCCAGCCATATGTAATCTGCCTTGAATCTCTGTGAGAAAGGTGGACTATAAATAAAGTAAATAAATAACAAAAAGGAAATCTTCCTAAGCCACTAAGGCTCCAAACATCCCAGCTTATCTGCATGTCAGATCTTGGATAAAGAGGCTTATCTTGACCTTTACCAGTCTGGATTCCTGCATGGTTTTAGGACATGTTGTCCTTCTATATCACCTGAGGTGTTTTTGGTGGTTTAACTCTGTTCTCACCACAGCTTGCACAGTAGTACTTAGGTACCAAAATGGGTGATGTTGTGGCACAGGCCTGTCTGGGAGTAACATTCTCTTACTTAGAAACCCTTTCCCCAAATCTAAGATCTGTGGAAACAAGTTGGGAACACTTCAAACATGCTTAAATATTTATTATTAAATATACACCAGGTCTGAAATAGGTTCCAGAACTTGCCCCTGCTGAACCCTGGCTCAACTTAAAGCCCTGGTTAGCTCCAGCTGCCAGCATTGTGATGTGTTAAGCCACGATGCTCAACTGTTAAGTGCAATTTCTAGTCCAGTTCTACATACCCACGTGTGCTTCTGCTGTAACTGGGAAAATAGCAGCAAGCTCACTCATGATGGCAAGATAGCCAGGTAAGTCTGCTGCAGCAAAAACAAACAGGAGTCTTGGACCCCTCAAAGACTAACAAGTTTTTATTCTTGCAGAAGATTTCACGGACTAGACCCCTCCTCTGCATTTTAGGAAGTGGATTGTAGCCTATTGTAACCAACACCTCCCTCCAATTTGAAACATAAACCAGTCTCTCTGCCACAAATGGCTTTTGTCCCCAAGCATCACTCATGTCATTGCATTCAGTTAGGATGCCCAGGTCCATGACAAGTGCCTGACTATATCCAATGCATAGGCAGTTGCCTTAAGGCCACACTGGTGCATCCAATACTCTCCACTCACAGCAATGGCTCTGCCAGGCCTCGGGTAGAAAAAGCCCCCCCAGTTCAGCTGAGATGCTTTTAACTGGAGATGTGGGGATCAAACTCAAGCCCTCCTTTATGCAAACCTATGAAGTGTCTTTTAATGTATTATTCATAAAGCTGAGAAGGGTACAGTAAGAAAGACTCCTCTTATAAACCCATTTCTTAGGGACATTTCATGTAAGGCAAAGTACTTCAAAATAGACATGAATACATCAATCCTACAAAAACTACATACTCAGATAAATTAAAATGACACACAAAATTGCTTAGTTAAAAATGACCTGAAGCATGTTTTATTTTCTCCTTTGGGTGCATGGCTTTGCAGTTTTAAGCCAAATCAAATATATATTTGCCCTTGACCCATTTCTGTCTGGCCTCAGGCCAAGATTCAGGACTGAATCAGTATTACTGGCTTTTACAGATGATAATTTCAGAGGATTAGCTGTGTTACTTTATTCCAGCAAGAGTTTGTGTAAGTCAGAGTTTACTTCTTCAGATGCTTATTCGAAGGAAATCATTTCAGAAAAAAGGAAAATATGAGGATGACTCAGAGCAGAGAGAGAGGTTTGGTGCAAAGAAGTGACTCACAAAAGCTCAAGCTGGAATAAGTGTGTTAGTCTTCAAGGTGCTACTGAACTTCTGTTTTATTGTGATGGATGATCTCCAACTATGGTTGGATAAGGACAATGTCACTGTTGATACTGTTAGATTTATTAACAGCATTTGACACAGTCGACTGTGATATTTGGTGGATCAACTACAGTCAAGTCCCTGGTTGGATTTGCTCTTTTCTTGCTGGTAGGAAGCAGAGAGTTTCTATAGGAGAGATGGATGTGGATGACATCCAGCTATCTAAATCTCCAAAAGCAGTCGTGAAGGTCCTCAGCCAGTGGTTGGAGGCTGTGGTCAAGTGACTGATGGTTAACAAAATGAAGCTTAATCAAGACAAGATGGTGGTGATGCTGGTTGGGAAGGCAGAATGTTGATTTACCTGACCTAGATAAAAGTTTTCTTTTGTAGATCAAGTTAACAGCTTAGAGGTGCTCTTGGATCAGGCCTTGTTGAAGGATAAGCAGGGCAGTGCTGTTGCTAGGAGCAGCTCGTTTCAATTTCAATAAGCTGGCCCATTATTTAGGCTTATTTATTTATTATTCTATATTAATTGCATCGGTTGCCTAGTTGCTTTGAGAGTGCATGCGTGCGTATTACAAATTCTTTCTCTACAGCAAAGTAGGACTATGGAACTAGCATGCCCCCTGGTGGAATACCTGTGCAGTGGTTTTCAGTAATTTGCTCCTTGAATTCTCTTTTATGGCAGGGACTCTGCAATTCACTTTGATCCTCTCCAGAATTGGAAAATAACTTGTTAAAGTATCCTCAGAGTAACCACATCATACAGTCATTTACCAGGCAGTGCCCACTTATTCTCTGGCCAACAGATCAAAGAAGAGGAAGGAGGGGTTCCCACCACCACAGCATGTGTTATGCCTTTTAGATATAGACCTTAAGGGATTTAAATAATTGACTCACACACAGACAGGGGCAGCCACCCTATGCCATCTGTGTGGTAACCAGCTGAAACATCTTCTGTGTTTCATGACATAGTTGCAATAAATGGGAACTGTAGCTTGCCATACATTCCTATTCATCACATTAAGGTGTTCCATGCCATTAACTACATTTGACTGGATAATCTAGCGGTGTCAAGGAAACCATTCATATGATGCAAGAGATTCATGTGGCAAACTGCTCAACAGGTTACGCCCTGGCTGTTACGCTGAAACCATTTCAGCTGGCTTCCGTATGCATGGCCCAAAGGAACTCTGGCCTGACATCATGTTCTGATGGACATTCAAGCACTTTTGTTAATTGAATTGATTACCAGTGCTTCATTGGACTAAGGCTATATCATAGTATTCACTAGAAATGTGTATCTCTTGCTTTAAAAAATGTATATATGATGGTTTGCTATTACCCTGAATCAACATGAGAGGGGAATATATTCTTTGTATGGAATGACCTTCTTTCATCATGTTCTGCTTAGGGGATTGTTGTAGGCAGGAAAGAGAATGACTTGATCCAACAGAGCGCCTCCTGTCTTCATAAAACAAACATTGTCCAGGGCACTTTCAGTCCGGGGAGGGAGGAAAGAAAGAGGTTCCTCCCTTTTTTATTTCATTTTACAAATATGCAAACATAAACTTCATAATCTATAATCTTTTATAATTAAATCGTACATTATAGAACTTACTTAAATTTACTTAATATTTGTTTAAATACCTTTATTCTGTCTTTTCTATCTATCTTCATATCTGTTGATATGCATTACCCAAGACTTTCTTTCTGTCATTGTTTTAATTTAATTTTAATCTTGATTTTCAGCTATATAATTTTAAAAAAAATCTTTCCATTTTTCTTGAAATTCTGGAATTGGTCTATTGTGTATAAAAGATGTTAATTTTGCCATTGTCGCATATTAATTCACTTTATTATTCCATTTCTTCAAATATGTATATTTTACTTCCTTTCATTTTGCTGCGAATATTACTTTTGCTGCCATCAGCATATACTTAAATAATTCACTGTGTATTTTTGTAATATTACTTGGTAAGATATTCAATTACATGTTTTTTCGGATCCATCACAAACTTTACTTTTAATATCTTTTGCATTTCTTCATATATCTGTATCCAATATTTTCTTGCTTTTTTGCTTGGCCATCACATGTAGGGTTGCCAGCTCCAAGTTGAGAAATTCCTGGAGATCTGGGGGGTGAAACCTGGAGAAACCTGGAGAAAGTGGAGTTAAGGGAGGGAAAAGACCTTGGCATGGCATAATTCCATACAGTCCACCCTGCAAAGCAGCCATTTTCTCCAGGTGAACTGATCTCTGTGGCCTGGAGACCAGTTGTAATTCCGGGAGATCTCCAGCCACTGCCTGGAGGCTGGCAACCCTAATCACATGTGATAAAATGTTGCCTCTGTGTTCTGCTATTTCCAACACTTTGATTATATTCTTTGTTTTATTTTGCGATGTCTTTAGGAGTAATGGATCATTTAGAAAGAAACAGTTTTTTTGAATAAGTGGTGCAGTTGGCTATGGTTGCCAACCGACCAGAAAAAAACACAACCTTAACATGGTCTGTTTAGCTGGTTCTGCTCTTCGTTATTTATCACTTGTTTGCTACTGCCCATAGACCAAGCCAATTCTGAAGACACAGGGACTTGTTCAAAGCTTGCGATTCTAAGTGCACTTTTGGTTCGGTTTTGCGTCCGCTTCAGAAAGTGCCTGCCACAGCTAATCAGCGAGGCAGTACAATCGGTTACCAGTTTTTCAAAACCGGTCCTGCATCTCTCTGCTTTTAACAACTGCAAGACAAGTTTAAATAGGCGACGCTTCCGCGGAAAACCTGGATCCTTTTGCGTGGCTGCGGAAAAAGAAACAGCAGCACGAGCGACAGGGAAAAAAGCGCGCGATCTGTAAAATAACAAGTTGCACATTAAATAAAAACAAAGAGTGATGCAAACAGCCCCGTCTTGACCCCCGACACCTTTTAAATAAAGCAAATGTTCATTATATATACAATAATTTGTAGTTTAACATCCGGGTAAATTGTAATCAGAAAGAAAAACCACCAGGAGCAGTTAAAAAGATCTTCCCTGACCGGGAATCGAACCCGGGCCGCGGCGGTGAGAGCGCCGAATCCTAACCACTAGACCACCAGGGAACTTCATACTTTGTTTTTCCTATCGTCTTTCTAAGAAGTTTTCTGTTGGCTTCCTCTACAATTATTTGTAATTTCTTTTTTATTTATGTATCTTATTTCACCCCACCCCTTGAAAAAAAATTAACTGATCAACAACCCTTTTAGTAGGCAGGTTTTACAACACCCTACATAATATTAGCCCCACCTACACCCGACAGAAAGAGCGCGCGATTGGGTCGTCAGCGGCTGTTTTAAAGAAGTAGGGGGAGGCCTGCCCGGAGGGAAACGTTTCCACCCATTCCTTCGAGCTTCTCAGCCGGCGGATCTGGAAACACCGCGAGAGTGAGTCCTCCTGACAGAGAGTCTGACTCGTTATCTCCTCTTATCTCGGCCCTTTGACTTTATGGACCGAGAAAGACGAGAGCGCGGATTCCCGATTACCTTTTGGGCGAGATACAGAAGCCAATCGCAAGAGGGCGAAGGAGCCCCTTTGCCCCAAATCTCTATGGCCCGTTGAGTCTCTTTCTTTTGTTGGTTATTAAGCAAGGGGAACTGAAGATTCTGTCAGTGTCGACAAGCCCGTAGAAGGCAGGACGAACAAACAACAAATAAAAAGTTGATTCTTGTGGGGTTTTCCCTTCCCCTTTCGCTCTCCTCCTCCCTCCCGCACCCGCCTAACTCAAACAAAGAATACTGGCTCCGCAATGGGGTTGTTCCCTCAGGCAGCCAGGGACCTCTTGGCCTCCTGTGATTTCTCGGGAGCCTAATGCCAAGTACGAAACTGAGGAGAAGCAGTTTTGAGTCTGTGAACGCTGCAGCGCTACGTCCAGAGCGGTTGGAAACAATGGTGACGTGGTTTGGTCGTCAAGGTCATTGCTCGGTCTCTGCTGTCTTTATTTCTCTCACCGGTTGCATCAGACATAAATCCAACAGGTAGAACATCCCCACTTTTAAGCATGAGGAAAAGGGAGATAATACCTATTGAATACCTGGCTGCCGCATCACTATTTAAAGGCACAGGATCCCTACCAGGGAGAAGACAGGAGAAAGCAAAATATTCCAGACATTCGTGAGACTATAAATTCAGGTATAAAGCTCACAGGCAGCTGCTTAAATCAGATCTTTTCACAGTGCATGCAAGCCTTACATGAGTGTATTGTGAAACCATTTCATTTTTGTCTCACGTTCATGTGTGCAGGCACTGCACACACAATTAACCCGTGTTCTCGCTCACAGGGACTACCATTAGAAAGCGAATTAAATGGATTTAAAGTGACAGCAATGAACATAAAATTAGATTTATTTCAGACCGCTGGATTGTAGAATCAGTTGATATTGTCTCTGTGTTGCATTGTTACTCATTGAAAGAAGCGGAATCCCCCTCAATTGCTTCTGAACAATAGTAAAAAGAAAGTATTTAAAAAAAATACTTTCGCTGACCGGGAATCGAACCCAGGCCGCAGCAGTGAGAGTGCTGAATCCTAACCACTAGACTACTAGGGAACATTTTTTTTAAAAGACTATACTTTATACCTCCATACTAACGCTACTGTGGCAAAAATGTATTTTCACCATATTCTTTCTCTTCTGGTTCCTCCAACGTCAATCAAACTGCATCTCCTTATTATCATACAACTCCAAGTCCTATTTTGTTTGTGGTTTGCTAAACTAGACAGTATTTTCTAGTCCCTACTTCAGTGGCAAATTCTTTTCTCTAATTACAACCCACATGGTGGGAAAAGTGCATCTATATAGAGTCTGAGGTTATTAAATCAGCCAACATCTGGATTCTTATTTGCATTTGAAGAGACAAGCTCTGGTTTATAAGAGCTTGTGCATATTTATCTGTCTCTCTGGCACCACAACACTCCCACATAAATGTCAGATAATACAAGGAAGATTTATTTCAAGAGTACTGTATATCTGCTTTAACATTCTTATTCCTACCCCCTTTATAAAATTATAAAAATATTGTTTCTCGGTCTTTAAAACTGGGTAAGTATATTTTGATAAGCATTTTATGTAATAATGTGGGAATGAAATGGCCAAAATCAGAAGCACAAGGCTTTTTTAGATCTGAAAAGAACTAAACAACACAAGGTTTCTTGCTAAAGTTACAAAGCAACTTCAGAAAATTCATGTATTTTCCAGCAAACAGAAAAAAACAAATTATGAATTGTGTACACAGAGTCAAAGTCAGAATATTACAAAATACATTAATATATTAAGTTTTGTTCATAGCATGTTGCCAAAAAAGATCCCCAAAATTGTAAGGGGGCTACTTATCAAACAACCACAAATATACCAAACAGAAAAAATTTAGAAAATTAATTTTTAAAAAACATTTCAGATTTTATTTTTTAGTCCTTATAATAAAATAAATTTTTAATTCCCCACTTTCATTGCTGAAGATGGTTTATTATTTATTTTAGATATTTATACCTCTACTTTTCTCCCCAGTGACCACACAAATCAGCTAACAAAATTGTTCTCTTCTTCATTTTATCATGAGAGGCTGGCAAAACAGAGAGAGAGAATGACTGGCCCAAGATCACCTGGAAAGCTTCCACAGCCTTGTGGGGATTTGTACCTAGATTTCCCAGCTCATACATGGTCTCTCTGACTGCTACACAGTACTAGAATTCATCCAAATGTTTAGTCAGTAATAAATCTACAGGACACAAATTAATTAATATATATAACAAGACATCTAAAATGAAAATTATTACAAGTCAAATTATAATGTATTACTGCTGGGCTGAGCAACACCAGTGGCTACCAGCAGCTGGACAGAAACCCTTTAATTGCCACACAGCTCAAAAGCCTTCTTTTACAGAAGGTTGGCAAACAGTCTTATGTCCCATGGTCAGTGCTTTTTTTCTGGGGGGCGCAGGGGTACGCATACCCCTAAACATTTTGTGAATCTAACAGGAGAAAGTAAAATTTTAAAAATGTTGGAATTCCTGCTAAACCAACTCCAACTGAGAGTACCCCTAACATTTTAAAGAAAAAAAGCACTGCCCACCGTTATACTTACTTACTCAGCCATAAGGCCTACTGAGATCAATGAGTCTTAACAAGAACTCAGTATCTTACTTCTTAATTTGGGTTGTCACATCTCCTGCATCTTTAACCACAGCTATGCCAATGCATCCCCCACCCCTTGCGCTACACATACACGGATTTTTTTTCTATGATTGTCCATTACGTCACAGATACATATAGGCAACCTTTCCTTTTGGAGAGTAAGCTTCATGTTAATTAAGGAAGAACTAAGTAACTTAACCACAGCAGCCTTCTAGCACAAAGAAAAAACAAAATGGTCCTTCAAAAAGAGGCACAAAGTATCCAATTCTACAGAGGAACGATTACCAACTGACTAACAAAAAAGTTTGCTCTGCCTTTAACAGAAGTGAAGCTTCTTGTTATAGCTTCCCCCGTATCACCTCCTATTGGCTGCAGAGAAAATTGCTGTTAATGGTACAAGTATGAAAGTACAGCTCACTTTCTTCCTTTCACCCCAAAGGCAATATGTGGAAAGATAATATATCTATTAAGATATGGGAGGAGGTACTGTTCATTGTCTCATCTATCTCCCCATCACTCTTTTCCAGTCCGCGTACTTCCTACTCAGGGCTTGTTAAGGCATAGCAAGTATTCCCTGGAATAAACCAGGTGCAAAGAACAAGACACTCCTACAGGGTACAAAAATGAGATGTTAGACAGGTGCAATTTTTCTCTCCCTTATGTGCCAAGCTTACACTGGCCAGAACTGAATCTTTTAAGCTCCCTTCATTGTTAAAGGCATACTAAATCCATCCTCCTTTGCAATTGATCATCTTACTACTTTGACTGTTCTTGTCTACTGGCCCATTTTCTCCAGGACACAGTCTAGCTCCTGTTATGATTATAATAACGTAAAACATCTATACAATGGAATGAACAGAAGAAGCAGGCTTTGGCAAAATGTTCTACTTTTACTACTTGTCCTTTCAAGTAGCCTGGCAACTGTGTTTTATTTCTGATTTACTTCTTTAATTTACTCTAATTAGGCTTGTTGGATATCTTATATCAATCTTATACAGTAACAGTGGTCCTGATCTGTGGACGGTTAAATCTGGAGACTGGACCCATGAATGGACAAGCAGATCTTCCTATATGCCTGCAAAATACCTAAGGTTTGCAGAAAAAATGGGGGGGGGACCCCACCCATAGTTATTTTTTTTAAAAGTCCAGAATGATAAAAGGAGTAATCAGTGGCTGTTGTTAGGCAACCATAACAGTGTAGGCAGAATTTTAAGCTTGGTTTCTGTCAGTAAAAGGCAGGTATAGGGTCCTTTCCAGGGCTGTTTTATCCTTTAAGAGAGGACTCATTGGAGCTAGGCCCAGAAGCAACCACTGGATAACTTGATAATACGTGACTTGCATGACTCATCCAGGACTGGTGTTTGCAGCTGTTCGACAGCCCCCCCTCTCCCCGCAAAGCCAGTGTAGTGTAGTGCTTAGAGTTTTAGACTACGATGTGGGAGACCCAGGTTCAAATCACCACTCTGCTATGGAAGCTCAATGGGTGACCTTGGGATAGTCATACACATAACCAACTCTCTCACTGTTGTTGTGAGGATAATATGCAGAAGAGGAGAATGATGTAAGCTGCTTTGTGTTCCTTTTGTGGAGCAAGGCAGTATATAAATCAAGTAAATTAATAAATATAGATGAAGATGGGTTAGTAGATAAAAGGAAAGTTGTTTAGTGGGTTTGAAGGACAGAAGGGATGTAGGGAAAGATGAGCACATGGAGGCTGCCAGGAAGAGGGGAAGAGGAAATAGTGTGGGGAAGGTGATACAGGAAAAGTAAAGTACCCCCTGCAAGTCCTTGCAGGTTCCCCATCATACAACTGGACCATAGAGGAGGGTTGAGGACAGGGGCACAGACGAAGATGGGAGGGAAGGGGAGAAGGAAGCAGGAAAAGAGGAGAGGCTATGGAGGACAGGTAAGGGAAAGAGACCATGGTGGTGGAATAGGGTTGCTTGGTCCCTCAGTGGGGGCAGGAGATTCTGCACTCCTATCCTCTGCCCCCTGCTGTCACTCACCTGGTCATCTGAGGGGAAAGGCCCAGGGAATGGGCCTGGGAGGCAAAAACCTCCCAGGCCAGTGAGCAGCAGGCATGCTTCCACTGGCTCCAACGATGTCACTTCCTTAAGTGACATCATCACACCAGCAGCAGGCATGCTCCTGCACTTCATAGGGGCCCCAACTGCCCAACTGGCCCCTGTAAAGTGTGGCAGCATACCTGCCTCTGGGTACAATGATGTCACTTCAGGAAGTGACATCCTCACGCACACGCAAAGCGTACACACAATAACATCGTCCCAGTAATTGCTAGGTTCCCCCCTCCCACCAAAAGGGTAAGGGGATCTGGCAACTCTATGGTGGAAATAAGATTTCCCCATCCCTGCAAATCCTTGCAGGTCTCCCATTTGTATACATCTAAATCTCTATGTGGCCAAATCTGTGGAAACTTAAATTTGGAGATGGAGCCACGAACATGTATGACAGATATTTCTACAAACCTAAGAAAAGCCCCTAGTTTGCAGAAAAATCCAAAATCTATATAAATTACATGGAGGAGGCTTAAAAAACACCAAAATATTAGAATCAGCACCTGTATCTTCAGGATGCAGTGGCCATTGTGGGGGTTGCTAGGCAACCACAACAGTATTGCTAGTTGAAGCCTTGAAGCCGGGCCCTTTCAAGGGCTGTTTGGGCCTTTGAGGGAGGACTCATTGAGGCCAGGCCTGGAAGCAACTACCACACAAATTGATACCATGCAAATTCCATGACTCATCAGGCCCAGCTGGTCACTATTGTTCATTAGTAGCCACCACATGAAAGTTGCTGTGTTGTAGTAGTTAGTTTCAAATTAACATGTGGGAGACCCAGGTTCGAACACCCATTCTACCCTAGTGCTCACTGATTGATCTTGGATCACTCACACATTCTCAGCCTAACCTCCATCACAGGGCTGATGTTAAGATATAACAGAAGAAAGTTATATAAATTTCTTTGGGTCCACCGTGGGCAGAAAGGCAGTGTGCAAATGTAAAAATAATAATTAAGGCTAAAAATGGAGCAGATAAAAGTTACATTTATGGATGGGAAGGAGAGAAGGAAACAGGGAATTTGAGGATATGCGGGCTGCCAAGAGAAGGGAAAGAGGAAATAGTGTCGGGAGTGGGATAGAGGGGAAATGGAGGTGCCCCTTGCAAGTCCGTGTGAGTTATCCACCATGCAACTGGGTCCAGACTGGCAGCCAGCACTCTGAAACTCAGCCAGGCTTTTTTCAGGGAGAGGATGCCAAGAGTAAGGAAGGAGGGAAAACTAAATATGGGGAGGGGGCTAAAAGTACGGTAGCTAGTGGGTGGGAAGAAATAAGAGGCAGGAAAAGGGAAGAGGCTATGGGGGCTTTCAGGGCAGGAAAAGAGGAAGTACTGGGGGGAGGGAAAATTAGATGTCCCCCATAAGTCCTTGTCACTATATCGAATACTCAGTGTGGCCAAATCTGTGGACATTTCAATCCATAGACTGAAGCCATGAGCATAGTGTGTGTGTGTGTGTGGGGGGGGTAACTGCAGCACCCCCCAGAAGTCCATGCAGGTTCCCCATAGCCCAGTGGCCAGAACTATGCATAGTTTTTTCAGGGACAGGTTGCTGTGGGATTAAAGGGAAAATTTAAGGGAGAAGGAAATAAAGGTAAGATGACTGGTGGGTGGAAAGGAAGTAGGATAAGGCTGGGGGGGTGGCTTTCAGGGAAGAGAAAGAGAAAATGGTGGAGGAGGGGAGGAGCTGCCCCAAGTCCTTAGTGATCCCTTACTTGTCATAAATAAATCTGAACACACTGGGGAGGGCAAAACAAGTTTACAGCCTCAGAATAGGTGTTCATAGCCAAGGCTCAACTGTGGAAAACAGTAGTTCTGTTAGGTTTGCCACCTGCTTGGATAGGGAGAAAAGGTGGGTTTTTTAAAAAAATAGAAGCTTAATGGGATGTTATTTGCCCCTATTCCGTGAAAAGTTTCAGTTCCCTATTTCCACATTTTTCCCAGGCCTGTTGGTAATCATAGCTTCATGTCTTTAATATGTGCAACGGCAGAGGTCTAATCAGTGTACTTTCCCTAGCAAAGTGATACAGTGATGTAAAATATTTCACTTGTTAAATCCTTGCCCTGTAATGAAGCTGTTAGAAGAGGTAGCCTTGTTTGTTCACAAATCATAAAGACTTCCCATATATCTAGGAACAGGGGTATTTGCCCCACTGTTATATTGTTCCTTTGCTTTCCTTTTGTACAGGTGTAGGACAGCCAAGAACAAATTACAAGAGCTACTTATTAAGTGTGTATTCATTTTTAGTGCACACCTCCTTTAATTTTGGATTCTAGTTAGAATTTATTGCTACTTTAGTATATTTTAAAGGGGAATACAGCAAAACAACCCCCAAACCCTTCATACATTCATTACACATTTAAGCTTGTATTCTGTAGCCAACGGATCTCATGAAAGCATCCCCACACCCAACGCAAAACACAAGTGACATGCTTTTCTGGTAATCCATAATATATTGCCAGTATTTTGTATCCTAAGCAGAACATAATTTGAGACCAGTAGCATCTTAAAGCCTGCAAAATGTTCCAAGTTTTCTGACCAAGTGAGCTTTTGTTGGGCTTTAGGAGCTAGAGCAACATGGCTGCCCACCTGAGACTCCTAAACCAATCTGCTTACAATCCAATCAGGCCTATTCAGCAGGGCTTTCTCCAGAGAAACGTTCTAAAGATTGCGCCACATCCTTCCTCCACCTATTTTCTTTTGAAATGAAGGTTTATTGAAACACCTCCTACAGATTCGAGTCCTAGCTCAATTTAGATTGCAATAAAAAGAAAAAAAACACAAGGCCATGATTGCAGTAATAAAATGTTGGTGGGCTAGCCAGTTGCAATTGATTCTTACAAAGACACAAGAAATCCTAGCTGTATAGAATGTGTACATAGTATTTGATATCAGCGGAGATGACAGACAATTGACATCTTAAGCTTGAGCGACAGACGCCGGGCGGCAAGTTGAGGCCGGGGTAGCTCTTCGGCTTTGGAAGCGAGGATGGGGACTATTGCCGGTCTTCCTCCCCGCTGGTCACACGCTTAGGATGTGGGCGGAGCTGTGCGTGGAGAGCTGCGGCTCGGCTGAACGGAGCGCGCAGAGATTCGCTGCCGCGGGGGGGGGGGGAAGGGAGGGGTGACGCGTTGCTGGGAGCGCGCAGAGCGTACGAGAGCGGAGGGCTGCGTCCGCCGGGGGGACCATGCTGGTGCGGCGACAGCTGTCCTTGCGCTGCCCGCCGGCCGCCAGGAAGGGCGCGCTTTGGATAGCGGGCTGAACTGCAGCGGTGGCGGCAGCCGGGGCCTTTGGCCGATCCTTCTTCCGTAGCGGCGGTTCCGCGCAACCCACTCTGTGAGTCTGCTGCTGTTCCCGCTTCTCTTCGCCTCTCTCCGAGAGAGCATGAAGGGCTCCCCCTTTGGCAACCGCGCCAAGAGCCTCCGCAGCGGCGGCCAGGCATGCCGAAGCCTGGGCTGAAGACGCCCTTTCAGCAGCCCCCCTCCCCGGAGGTAGGTGGGTGGGTGGGTGGGTGTGTGTCACGGGTCTGCGTCTCTGTGGTAAGCGTAGCTTAGCGGGCGGCTTGCAGAAGAGCGCAGCTACCACTGCGCTTCCCCTTTTCCTAGCTGGCGTTTCGGGAGCACGAAGGGGCCGGGGCCGGGAGAAGGCAGGGAGGAGAGGAGGCGGCGCCTTCGCGGGGCTTGTTTTCCTCGCTTGGGCTGTCAGGAGCTGCCAGGAGGGAGCGGGAGGCGCGCGCCGAGGCCACTGGCCTCTCGGGGTGGGTGTGGCCACTCCCTTCCAGCCCCCTCCTCGGGGCAGAAGCTGGGGAAGCATCAGCCGCTTCACTTCCTCGTTGGTGGTGTGAGGCATTGATGTTGCCGATAGCAGCTGCAAAATTCTGTTCCTGGCACGACCGAAGGCTGACTCGTCTGTCGATGAAGCGTAACTAATGATCAGAGAGTGCAGTTGCTGGATCTGCGGCGTGGGCTGTGCTGGGGATAAATCGTCACGGCCGCAGCGTTTTGCAAGCTAGCGGTTGCTAGGATGGGGAGAGAGAACTATTGCTCAGATATGTACACTGGCAGTTTCTCATCTCTTCCGAGAGGTTTCTCACACCTTGCAGAATGTTTACATCCATGATCAACTGGGATGCGTCTTTCTTCTTCCGTAGCAATTTGAGGTGTGGGAGGGAGAACTGTGGCTTTGTTTTTACAAATTAGCTTTGGAATGCTGAACTTTATTCAGGTCCTTAGAACCATGGCTTTTGAATTTACTGCAGTGAAGCACTAAAGTACAAAGTGCAAATAGTTTAGCATGTCAGCAAAACTTCAACTTATGTATAATTTGCAAGGAGAGATAAATGACATAATTTGCCAGCTATTTAAAAACAAAACTTATCTGTAGGTATTAAAACAGATGGGATCTTTTAGGATTCTAAGCATCAAGATTCTTGGAATTCCCTTCCCAAGCTTCTTTGTAAATCTGTTACTGACATGGTGAGCATTAACAAGCAAAACACTGAAGACTGAGTTTTCATGTAACATTAAATGTATACATAGAAATTATGTGTTTCAGACTGTTCTGCATCCTGTCTTCTGAAGGAGTGCTAGTTTTTTCCTGTAATGTTTTAATTTCTTTGATTTTCTTTTGAAAAAAGTGTGAAAAGGGAAGAACAAAAAGTCTTCAATTGTAATGTATAGGCCAGAAGCGCAGACCTATCCTTTTGTAACATTTCCAAATCCCTTGCATCTCAGTCCCCTGCACTTATTTACTTGGAAATAATGTCTACTGAATTCAGTTTTAATAAGCACTCTTTAAATGAAAGCCTGACTTAGAGAAACAGTATGACAAAAGTTGCTACCTATGATGTATGTTAAAAGATCAGTGAGGAAGAAGGTATCTTGTATGATGTTAACTGAAGTATGTTTCCATTAGGCCAATTAACAAAGAGTTAACTTTCTTTTAGGGCTGGGTTCTTAAAATCTCTAGGTTGCTTTCCCCTGCTGTAAAATTTCAGTTGTGTCAGCCGTATTCGGTATTCTGTATCATGATCAATAAGCAGTTATAATGGTCCAGTAGAATAGAGACAATCATAATGTAGATCCTTTGCAGTACTTCCTTGCAAATGGCTTAACACCTCATCATTAATATTTTGAGAAAATACACAGTCTTATATTCTTACTCTGAGCTGAATTTATATAGTAGAATGGCTGTTTTTCTTATGATTTATATTCTCATAGCTCTAGAATAAATAAGGTTTCAGTTTCAACAGTAAATGTTTGCCCACAAATTGATTCTGATATGCCTAGAGTAGTGTTGAGGTGTTTTAAAACAGTGTTTAACAAGCTGGTCTTTCTATTCTAATGCATGAGCAAATATTTACATAGTTTTAGATTAGTGTGAGTTGCAAAATAGCTCTAGGACAGGTTACCCGTTAATGTCAAACATCATAAAGTAGTACACATACATAAGTGCAGAAGTAAGTCAAATAAGATTTTCACCAGGATTTTAAAAGCACGCTCATCTTTGTAACTCTTACATATATGCAGGACTTTCCTAAAGATCTTGAAGGAATTAATTATGTGACTTAACACTTTTCACATGGCTAAAGTTCAGTGCAGAAATAATCATTAACATAGCAGTGCACTGTCCATGGTTCTCTTAATCTTGATGAAAATGCCAAACATTTTAATAATTAAGACTATTGTTTAGCTTGCGGAGCTAAGTTCTGTACTGAGTAGGCAATTCTAAGGCTATACTATGGTTTGCTTGGAGTATATGGAACTCTTAAATATGGTTGATAAGGACCTTTGCAAGACCACTGGAAACCATAGTTTCATTCCCTGTTTCGTTGCTAGTGATTCACCATGATTTTAAGTATTTGGATGTTACATTTAACTGTGGCTAAGGCCAGGGGCATAGACTTTCCAATTTCCAGGGGAGCTGGAGCTGGGGCAGAGGCATTGCTATATCAGGTCCTTAAAAGAACCTGGGCCCAGTGATATCATAGGGAGGAGTCAATAACATCACAGGGAGGGGCTTCCATTACCACCATCTATGGAGCGGGGCCATGGGGAATTTAGAGAGAGTTTCCCCACAAGTTTAGGGGGACCTGGACACCCATGTGGACCCCCCTAACAATGCCCCTGAGCTGGGCCAAACCTAGGAAAAGGTGGGAGTTGGCCAGTGGTTATAGTGCTATCTCAATGATCTCTTGGTGTGTCCTGTTTTTGAAATTCACTTTCAGGATAGTCATTTTAAGATCTACAGATATACATACCATTTGTATAGGACAAAGTAATGGTCACAAATTTCACACTAAGAAAGGCAACACAGAAAAGCCTGTAGGGGAACATTTTTTAAGTTTTCCTGGATGTTCATTTACAGGAGTCTTGATTCTGCCTTATTCATAAGGGTAACTTAGTACTGAAGTTTACTTAATTGTGACATTGCAGATGCCTTCATTTGGTAAATGTGTGGTTGAAGTTTGAACCAGGGCAGAATACAAAACAGTTGCTGTGCGCTTGATTTCTGAGCAATGTGCAGAGTTCAGAGTAGTAGCAATCTCCTCATTTCAAACTCATATCCTATAAATGAGTACAAGCACATTTTGAGGCAGTTCAGAGCAGAGCTAGTCATGACTCTAAAGAAAACTCGGTTATACTACCTAGGATTTTATATACCTTGCTTTATTAGCACACTGCTTAAAAACACCTTAAAAACACAAACATTCAGAACACATTATTAACAAAATCACATAATTAAGTGCACATTCCTTGCCAATGTTCTCTCCAGGCTGCATACGTACATGGCAAAAAGAAATTTTAAAAAGGCCTCTGATCTGTATCCTCCACCCCCAATCTTGTTCATGCAGATGGGCTTTCTCATTATTTCAGAGAGAGAGCACTCAGGCTGCCATTTTAGGAATTGTTATTTTCTGCAATAGATACCACCTCTCCATTTAAAAGTGGAATGGAAATTGAAAGAGGAGCTTAGGAGTGGCTGAAGCAGCCCCCACCCAATACCATGATAAAAATAACTGTTCTTCCACACCAAGCAAGCAAGCAAGCAAGCAAGCAAAGCTGTTTCAACAAGGAAACAGGGCCTACCCTTTCCATTTCCAAAATACAATGTAATGATAATGTAACTGAAAAGTAAAATAAAATAGAGACTTACTTTTTCCCTATTAAAAGGAACAGAAACTGGTCCTTAACAGAGTAGCATTGATTGCAGAGTAAACATGATGATGGGTGGTTGGAGCATGCTGGCTGGTGTGAGTGTGAAAGAGAAAGAGAAAATAATAAACTTCCTTAGTTTTAGAAAAGAATAAAGAGTTCTTTATTATAGGAACTCCATACTTTGGTAGGAAAGTGAAGAGAAAGATTCCTATCTACTGATCTATTTCTGAGGAGGAAGTCCTGAGATTAGCAATCTACACATCAAAAGCTAGTTCAGGGCAGTAAAGAAGTAAACAGTAAACACATGCCTTGACCTGTCTATCTTTCTAACTCTCTGGTTTCTCCTCCTCTGAAACCTGAGGAAAGGGACAGTGTTAGAAGTGGAGTCTTCTTGTTGTTATGTGCCATGAAGTCACCTCCGACCTATGGTGACCCTGTGAATGAAAGACCTCCAGAACATCCTATCATTAATAGACTTGCTCAGATCCTGCAAACTGGAGGACGTGGCTTCTTTTATTGAGTCAAGCCATCTCGTTTTAGGTCTTCCTCTTTTTCTACTGCCTTCCACTTTTCCTAGCATTATTGACTTTTCTAGAGAAGCTTTTTTTCTCATGATGTGACCAAAGTACGATAGCTTTAGTTTTGTCATTTTAGCTTGTAGGGAGAATTCAGGTTTGATTTGATCTAGTACCCACTTATTTGTCTCTTTAGCTGTCCATGGTATCCGCAAAACTCTCCTCCAGTACCTCATTTCAAATGAATCAATTTTCTTCCTGTCAGCTTTCTTTATTCTCCAACTTTCACATCTGCACATAGTAATGGGGAATAACACAGTTTGAATTATCTTGATCTTGGTTCCCAGAGAGACATCTTTATCTTTAAGGATCTTTTCTAGCTCCCTCACAGCTGCTCTTCCAAGTCTAATGTTCTTCTGATTTCTTCATTGCAGTCTCCCTTTTGGTTGATGATTGAGCCAAGGGATAGAAAATCTTGTACAATTTCAATTTCCTCTTTCTCAACTTTAAAATTATGTAATTCCTCAGTAGTCATTATTTTTGTCGTCTTGATGTTCAGTTGCAATCCTGCTTTGGCGCTTTCTCCTTTAACCTTCATCAGTAGTTGTTTCAAGTCTTCACTATTTTCTGCCAGCAACATGGTGTCATCTGTATATCTTAAATTGTTAAAGTTCCTTCCACCAATTTTCACTTTATCTTCTTCTAGTTCTTCTAGTACTAATCCAGCTTTCCTTATGATATACTTTGCATAGAGGTTGAACAGGTAGGGAGATAATATGCATCTTTGTCTCACACCTTTGTCAACTGGAAACCATTCTGTTTCCCCATATTTTGTCCTGACAGTAGCCTCTTGTCCAGAGTACAGGTTGTGCACCAAGTCAGATGTTGTGGCACTCCCATTTCTTCTAACACACTACATAGTTTTTCATGATCCACACAGGCAAAAGTTTTGCTGTAATCTATAAAACATAGGCTGATTTTCTTCTGAAATTCCCTTGTATGCTCTTTAGCCATCATAAAATTGCAATGTGATCTCTGGTGCCTCTTCCTTTTCTGAATCCAGCTTGAAAATCTGGCATTTCTTGTTCCATATATGGTAAGAGTCTTTTGTAAATATAAGCTGAACAGAGAAAATGAAATAAAAACAATAACACAATTATAATTACATCAAGAAAAAGAAAAGAAAGCATAAACCTATAATAAACAATATAAGTAACTCAGTTTTTTTATATCCAGGACATATCAATCCTTGAATGTATTTGGTGTCTGTCAGAAAAGAAAGTATAGTATTCAGATTTTTGATCCTCCCAGCATCTTCCAATTGTAACATTTCCATATAATTAAACACATTTTTGGGAAGTTTGCCTTCTTCGGTTTTTTTCACTTATTCTTTTTTAAGATCTATTACCTCATTCATGTTTCCGAATATCATTATCTTCTTGAAAATTGAAAATGGTTTGGAAACTATGTTCATAAAAATATTCTCTTGCATTGTTTGGCGCATATATTGTTACTAGTGTGTAAAATCTTGCCTTCCAGGAGCCTGATTTTCAAAATCATATATCTTCTGTCAGTCTCTTAATTCTTCTGTAACATTTATTTGTAAATTGTTTATATAAACCACAATTCCTTTTTAAAATTGTAAATTCTTAATAACCATACAAATAACATACGAGCAAAAAATGAACATAGCCCCAAAGAATCATGGAAATTGTAATATAATACGACAGGAAAGGTGGACAGTCCTGTGCTTCATCTACCATTGTAACTGAGTCCCTCATGTGAGTTTGTCACTGCTTGCCCCCTCTAGCCAAATCCAAGGGGGCTTGAGCCCCCTGCCCCCATGTAGTGGCATCCTCATACTTATCACTGTGTTTCCTAGTGCCCAGTTGCTTCTTCCTCAAAGCAAACAGCCAGTTCTGATTTTCAACACTGGAGTAGGAGGTGCTTCAGAAGAGCCCTGGAGGCATCCTTTTGGAAACAGCTGCCTCCACTATGGGATAATTTCAGATGGGTAGCCTTGTTGATCTGCAGTAGCTGAGCAAGGGTAGAGTTGGGTGTGGCACTTTTAAAGACCAGCAAAAGTTTCCAGGGTATAATCTTTTGAGAGTCAAGCACCCTTCATCATACACGGGTCTTTTTATCCCGGTCAGAAGGTGGGAGGGGAGTTGCAAAAAAGTGCAGGTATAATGTGAAATTTAATTAGAGCAGGGGAGGAAATGCAGAATATTTGCATCATGATTTTCTGCATTTCTCCCCTTGAACTCGTATATGATGAAGGGAGCCTGACTCTTGAAAGTTTATACCCTGGAAACTCTTGTAGGTCTTTTAAGGTGCTACTGGACTTGAACCTTGCTCATCCACCTTAGGACGATGCTTGACGTGGATCCATGTTTTGAGAGTAGACCTAGTCCTCATGGCAGACATATTGTTGTGGTGCTCAGTGCCTGTTCTCAAAATTTGGAAAGTGCCCATATAATCAACAAGGCAGGGTATCCATACTGCAAGTGATATCTTTACTGTGCAGTCTTGGGCAGAGTTATGCCAGTAAATTCACTGATTTCAGCAGGCTAATCATGGAGTAACTTTGAATGGGATTACACTATTGGTGATTGCAAATGTAGGTAAGATTGTAGGAAGTGAATGTAGAGAGTTTGAGTTCAAATCTAACTTTCAGGCTAGGGAGGACCAGTTTTTTAGAAAAAATTGTCATGTTACTGTTGGACAAACCAGTGGGTCCTGCAACAATAGAAAGACACATCTTCTCCTTCCTCCTCTATTCCCATGAAGTGTGAAGTTTCTCCTTTAAAAAAGAATCAAGTAATATATGTTTTCCAATATTGGAGGAAGGAGAAACAAATGGCGCAGATAAAGAATAAAATGTTCTGAAAATGCTGGATATGGTTGTGGGAGAAGTGGTAGTCTTGATTTTGTTGTCTCTCCCCCCCCCCCCCACTTCTGTGAGCTGTTAGGAAACAGAACAGGGTAGTTCCCCCCCCCACACACACACACCTATTAAAACCAAACCCAATTGTATGTCATACATTGGGGACTGGGTGTGTGTCATCCCATGTATTGTTCAGTATGTGCCCTTAACAATCATCCAACTATGTTGCACAGAAGAGCATGATACATCTGATGAAGTTGGCTCTTGTCCATGAAAGCTGATGGTAGAATGCAACACTGTTAGTTTTTAAGGTACCACAAGGCTTCTGTTCATACCAGTCTGTACCATATCAGTAATAGAACTGTACTTGTCACAAAAGCCCAGTAGCAGTGGTAGCTGGTGACGGTGAAAAGAAAATCACATTATGCTAATGGCTTCTGTTGTGTGACTTTTGATTCCCATCTGCAAATGTACATCATGTTCAGAAACTGGTTGTATGCCTCACAGCTACACCATTATCTCTCAAAAAATGAAAGTCTGTACTCATCAACATAGTTGATCAGCATTTCCTTATCCATCAGTTACAGGAACAACAGCTACAAAGTTATGGATTATTGAAATAAAAATAAATACCAGAGGGGCAGCTTAGTGTTGGTCTGTTGCTAGAAAAACAAAAAAGTGTCTTCCATATGCGTTACCTGTCCTGAGTTCAATGCTTTGGGAAGTGGGTTTTTTCCCTGCTTCCCTACAGCATTGTGATACATTTGTGCACCTCCTTGGATTTCTCTGATTTTTCTCGAGCCTACTTTGCTCTGAAGTTTTGGGAAAGACTGTAAAGCCTGTGTGGCTGCTGTGTGGATGGGTAAATTAAGATTTCCTACCCTGTAAGGCAGCCATTTTACGTGACTCTGTCCTTACAACAGCCATTTCTTCCTGTACCACTAAAGGGCTTTCCTCCCTCCAGTCAGCACTAGGGTATTGTTATATCAATATTCTGTTGTAACAGTAAGTGTAACAGGTTATCTGAATTCTCAACTTTTGATTTTTTAAAAAGTCTCTAGCCCCTTCCCTTGCAGAGATATAAGGAAAATGGCATATCTTGCAAGGGAAGGGGCTAAATACTTTTTTTTTTTAATGGAAGCTGGGAATTCAGAGAACCTGCTACACCTATAATCACAATGATATATCATTATTATGATATTCTAGCATGGATTTAAAACGACAACAACAGCAAAAGCCCTGTTGGCTTATGGGACGGGTGGCCACTTCCAGTGGATTAGGGCAGGAAAACTATGGGGAAATCTGCCATATGGAAGTCCTGTTATTTCTGCACTTAATTTGCAGCCACACCAACAACAGGAAAACCACAAAATCCTGTCCCTCTGTGGCAGACATCATTGTCTTGTTGGAACTTCTAAATCCAATGCATAAAAATAGTAGTTTTGTGGTAATAAAGACTAACAATTTTTTATTGCAGCATACATTTTTGTGGACTAGAGCCTGCTTTGCTGGATGCATGGTGTATCTGATGTGTGTTGTAGCCCATGAAGGCTTATGTTAGAATTTAAAAAGTTAGCAATTAATGTGCTGCAATACTTCTGTTATTTTTTGATAATAAAATAAATATGGGCATATTCAGAACATAAAGAGGAAGATGGGGTTGAGGGATGAGGGACTTTGAATAAAATGTAGTGAAAGGAAAGATTATTTAATTGAGAACTAGAAAATATTTCTTGATATTGTTTGTTTTAATCAATGAAGGCTTTATTATTTATTTATGTAACCTGCCTTGGTAACATTTGGCCTGAGAATTATATGGGATGCACATTTCTGAAATAATAATTGAGCTGCAATCTTCAGTAGTATAATTGATGCTTCAATAGATGAGAAAGTTTTATAGATTAACTTGGTTCCCCGTAAATCCATGCATGATCTCTCTGCAATGATTTGAATACTGTCAGAATAGCATTCATGTACTTGTAGTATGACAAAATTTTATATGAGAGATTGCTCTCCTTGTTGGCTCATCTCTGAGTTTCCCTACTCAGTGTTTAGCAAATGCCTGCAAGGTTCTAATGAGTGTGTGTGTGTGGACAGTTTATAGAAAAAAGCGACACTATGGATTGTAGAACTTGCAGCAGTTAAAGGGGCAGAGAGAAAATTAGGGAGCATAGGCGTGAGATAGTGGAAGTAATGGGGGGGGGAGAGAAAGTGGAACCACAGCTGAGCAGAAAAGATAGCTGATGCTTATGTGTGCATACAAACATTATCGGTTGGACATACTTGTTGATTTGAAAAGGACGTGTTTGGGTGGAAAGGTGGCATACAAGTGTTTTAAATAAATATATAGACAGCCGGAATTTTAGAATGACTTCTATATTGGATACCAGAAAACACAGACCCAGTGACCAGAAGAATCTAAAGAGATCAGGGCATTTTCCTCTGATTCTCTGCTAATTTATTTCACTGAGAGCAGCAGATTTGATGCCATGCAAATCATGAATACATTATAGCATATTATTAGAAACTTGCCGTGTTGCAGGTAAGTGTCAGCTTTAGGCATTTCTAAAATATGTTGGGCAATAGAAGTGCACACAGTGCTGTTCTAGTCTGAATGCTGCATTAATCAAGTCACAGAGACCTTTAGCCAAAAAGCAATTATACGGCTTGGCTCCATCAGGATATTGACCTCAGTGCCTGAAAAATGCTCATTGTGAAAATGCCAACTGCTTCCTTTGGTGAGTTTAGATACCAGCTTGATTCCTCAGGGACTGCTAGTTACTCTATATGCGAAATTTCATTTCACCTTGTGTCCCAGGGCTTGGCTATATTACAGATTTACTGTAGTTTGGTGTTGAGCAGGAGTTAATTTTCCCACTTATTAACCTGCTGGGTTGGTTGATGTACTGAAACTGTGTAAACAAAAAGAACAAAAACAAAAAACAGGAAAAGAGAGCCATTTGTCAAGTGGGAGAGAACAAGCCTGGGATGAGACTGCGCTTATGGGCTTTCGCTCACAACACAAGGTAGAGCTACCTGTTCAGTTGGCTTCATTGTACAGCATGGTTAATACAAGGACCCCCAAGGGCTTCCTGTGCTCTCATCCTTCAAAGGATCTGTGTATCTTGCCAGGTTTTAGAGAATGATTTGGACTGGGTGTGATCAATGGGTGTGGAGACTTTTTGAGATTCCTTCATGAGCCACCTTGAATTCTGGGAGGGAAGAAAAATCAAGATATAAATAAAACAGGTGAGTAGAAAGAGATTCAAGAACTGGATGATTTTGTATTTGTCCAAGGCTGTTCAAAAGCCCAAGTTATCTGTGCAATTGCTGTTCCTAACTTCCCAGTGCCCTCGTCCTGAGGGACTGTTATCTGCTCTAATCTTTGGTGTAGTAGAAGCAATTGAATTTTACCTGTCTTCCTAAATCATAATGACTGAACTAATGATTGAACAGAAAGTAAGTTTTGGGGAGAAGCAACATCATTGATTTTTTAAAAAGATATATTCACCAACCATTTGGATATGCTACCTTCATTATCCTGTCATGCTTAACAAGGTATCCTCATCAGTTAAAGTGTTCACAGTTTTAGGGCAGATACAGCATCTATTTTTTTTTGCATGCGCTGCCCCTGTGCATACTTACAATAGCTGGTGCAGCGTACAGTCTTCAGCATACAGTGAACACACAACTTCCTATTTTTTTTACCCATGACAATTGCTTACCTCTTCAGTAAGGTCACTAATATCATCCAGACCACTGAATGATTCCTTCTTCAACGTTGGAACCAATTTCTTTTTATTTTTTTAAAAAAGCTTAATTTGCAGATTTCTGCTCTAGAAATCTTACCTTTTTAACTGATTAAGAAAGTGGTGGCAAAGTAGTTTGTGACAAACTCAAGGAGATGCCTTAAGGTTGTCCTCTCTCTGTTTGTGCAGTTTATGTCAAAATTATTAAGCACATTTTACAAAAAAAAACAGACCAATGTGAGCTCACAGTCCTCAGGAAAGAAGTAGGTCCTGTGTGTGTGTGTGTTATGTGCGGTCAAGTCGCTTCTGACCTAATGGCGACCCTATGAATGAAAGACCTCCAAAAAATCCTATCACTAACAAACCTACTCAGATCCTGCAAACTGGAGGATGTGGCTTCTTTTATTGAGTCAAGCCACCTCATTTTAGGTCTTCCTCTTTTCCTGCTGCCTTCCACTTTTCCTAGCATTATTGTCTTTTCCAGAGAATCTTGTCTTCTCATGATGTGACCAAAGTAGTCTTGTCATTTTAGCTTCTAAGTCTTGTTATTTTAGCTTTAGTCTTGTCATTTTAGCTTGTAGGGAGAATTCCGGCTTGATTTGATCTAGTACCCACTTATTTGTCTCTTTGGCTGTCCATGGTATCCGCAAAACTCTCCTCCAGTACCACATTTCAAATGAATCAATTTTCTTCCTGTCAGATTTCTTTATTCTCCAGCTTTCACATCTGCACATAGTAATGGGGAATAACACAGTTTGAACTATCTTGATCTTGGTTCCCAGAGAGACATCTTTATCTTTGAGGATCTTTTCTAGCTCCCTCAAAGCTGCTCTTCCAAGCCTCAATCTTCTACTGATTTTTTCATTGCAGTCTCCATGTTGGTTGATGATTGAGCCAAGGAATAGAAAATCTTGAACAACTTCAGTTTCCTCATTGTCAACTTTAAAATTGTGTAGTTCCTTGGTAGTCATTACTTTTGTCTTCTTGATGTTCAGTTGTAATCCTGCTTTGGCGCTTTCCCCTTTAACCTTCATCAGTAGTCGTTTCAAGTCTTCACTATTTTCTGCTAGTAATGTGTCATCTGCGTATCTCAAATTGTTAATGTTCCTCCCACCAATTTTCACTCCACCTTCTTCTAGATCTAATTCAGCTTTCCTTATGATATACTCTGTATAGAGGTTGAACAGGTAGGGAGTTAATATGCATCCTTGTCTGACTCCCTTGCCAATTGGAAACCATTCTGTTTCCCCATATTCTGTCCTGACAGTAGCCTCTTGTCCAGAGTACAAGTTGCGCATCAAAACAATCAAATGTTGTGGCACCCCCATTTCTTTTAAGACTCTCCATAGCTTTTCATGATCTACACAGTCAAAAGCTTTGCTGTAATCTATAAAAAACAGGCTGATTTTCTTAAATTCTCTGGTATGTTCCATTAGCCATCGTAAATTTGCAATGTGATCTCTGGTGCCTCTTCCTATTCTGAATCCAGCTTGAATATCTGGCATTTCTCATTCCATATATGATAAGAGTCTTTGCTGTATAATTCTGAGCATCACTTGGTTTGCATGGGAAACTAACACAATTGTTTGATAGCTGCTGCACTCCTTGGCATCCTCTTTTTTGGGGATTGGAATGTAGACTGAGCGTTTCCAGTCAGTGGGCCGTTGTTTTGTTTTCCATATTTGTTGACATATTCTTGTTAAGATTCTGATGGACTCCATTTCTGTGGCTTGAAATAGCTCTATTGGTATTCCATCTACTCCAGGTGCTTTGTTTCTCTCAATTGCTTTGAGTGCAGCTTTTACCTCACTTTCTAGGATTTCTGGTTCTTCATCGAAAGATTCTTCGTCAAAAGTATCTGTCATCCTTCCATCTCTTTTGTATAGTTCCTCAGTGTATTGTTTCCATCTTTCCTTTATTTTGTCCTGATCAGATACTGTATTTCCATGTTGATCTTTTAGCATCCCAAGCCACGGCTTGAATTTCTCTTTGGTTTCTCGGATCTTTTGGAACAAATCTCTTGTTCTTCATTTTTTGTTGTTCTCTTCTATTTCTTTGCACTGGTTATTATAATAGATTTCTTTGTCTCTGCGTGCAAGTCGCTGAAAAGCTGCATTTAGAGTTTTGATCCTATTTCTGTTGCCTTTTGTTTTTGCTTCTCGTCTATCTTTAACAATTTTAAGAGTTTCCTCAGACATCCATTTAGGCTTCTCCTTTCTTTTGGCTACAGGGATAGTCTTTGCACATTCTTCCTTGATAATATCTCTAGTTTCAGCCCATAATTCTTCTGTCTCACGATCAATTAAACTTAGTATTGCAAATCTGTTCCTTACCTGGTCTTTAAATTCTTCAGGAATATTATTTAGATTGTATTTTGGCACTATGATTCTTTTAGTGTTTCTCTTCAGTTTTATTCTAATTTTTGATATTCACAACTCATGATCTGTATTGCAATCAGCTCCTGGTCTTGATTTAGCTGAGAGAATAGAGCTTCTCCATCTACTGCTTCCAGTTATGTAATCTATTTGGTTCCTGTATTGGTTACCCAGTGATTTCCACGTATACAATCATCTTTTTGGTTGCCTGAAGCATGTATTAGCAATAAACAGGTTGTTGGCTTCACAAAATTCTGTGAGCCGCTCTCCTGCTTCATTTCATGATCCTAATCCAAATTTTCCAACTATGTTTGATTCTGCTTTATCTCCTACTTTTGCATTCCAGTCGCCTATGATTATCAGCATATCTTGTTTAGGTGTGTGGTCAATTACTTCTTGGACACTTGCGTAAAAGTTTTCTATTTCTTCCTCTTCAGCAGCTGTAGTTGGAGCATAAACTTGAATGATGGTTATGTTAACAGGCTTTTCCTGAAGTCTGATTGATATTACTCGGTCAGACTTTGTGTTGTAGCTCTTGACTGCTTGTGCTATGTCTCGCCTCACTATTAGAGCAACACCGTTTCTTTTGAGTTCATTTCCGCAGTAAAACACTGTGATTTTCTGACTGAAAATGTCCTGAGTCGGTCCACATTAGTTCACTCACATCCAGGACTGCAATGTTTAAACGTTCCATTTCTTTTACAATTTCTAGCTTACCTGTTTCCATACTTCTCATGTTCCATGTTCCTATTATGTGTGTCGCACAGCTTTGGATGTTCCTTTTGCATCTATTCACGCCTGCAACTGGACTGGACTTAATCCAGTCCCATCATTAAGAATAGTGCTATTCGTACTTGTCCTCGGCTCTTCCCCAGTTGCCAATTTAGTGCCATCCGACCTGGGGAGTCCTGTCTTCTAGAACTATATCTTTTTTCATTTTGGACTGTCTTGTCATAGGGTTTTCAAGGTAAGCGATTAGCAGAAGTGGTTTACCATTGCCTTCTTCCGCTTCGCAGTATTAACCAGGGTTAGTTGAAGTGATTCTGATGTTGTCTGTGAGAGATCCTCCGCCAGTGTCACCTTCCACTACTGCTGCTGCCCAGTAGCTAACAGTGGGTGATTCCACACGAATGGTTTCCCCTGCTTCAGCTTCTAAATGACCTCGATTTTTTCTTGTGTTTCCACACGTGGGAAGGCAATCCTAGCAGCAGATTCGAAGTCACTGCACGTTTTGTCCGGTTTTTTTCCATCCTGTTTCCCCCCGACTTATTTGTCCATGCGCAGCAGATTAGGGATTTTAATCATGCGGAATTCTTTATCCGATGTTCTCCCCACCCTTGCTCTTTTCTCTCGCCCTTCGAATCAACTTAATTTGATTGGCCAATCATGTTTTCTAGGCTACACCCACTACCCTTTCCCTTCCCCTCTTTTTTTTTTTAAAAAAATGTAAAAAAACGTTGCAACGTTTCTACAAATTATGCAGAAACATATCCTGTGTCACATGACAACAGCTGACCAATAATGGGTCCATTTTACAACACGCCAAATTTGTTACTTGTTGCTCGCTAACAGCTTCTGAAGTAGAGTGAAAGTGTGATGGAGGGACTTCAGCGTTCAACTAGTGGTCTAGGCATTTCATGGAGGGAGAAAGAGACCGTCCTCAACACAACACCTATCACTAAACCACACCGCTCACGAAGAAAGTGGGAAAGATAGACGCGGGGTCATTGGTAACAATTTTCCCTCCAAATGTCAATAGCCAATAATCTTCAACAATATCGGTGGGAAGTGCTCTGGCCTAACCAGTATGTTTATTTGATGCAACGTTTATGTGTAGCAACGTTTTTTTGTGAGGCATTTTTTTCTAATGTGTTGGTTTGATGCAACGTTTATGTGTAGCAATGTTTTTTTTGGGGGGGGGGAATTAAAAAAAAATGAAGATGTGTGTCATTCGACACTTCCCCTGGAAAAAGCGATGAGGAATCGATTTTTATCCTGTCAAAAATTCTGCATGATGGACTTTGAGCCGATGAAATGTGCGAAACAAAAGCCTAATGTGGAATCGGGGAGAAGTGGATTCGTAGGACTCCACCGCGGCATGACTGCTCAGAAAGTCCGATCAAAACTGATCATGCGGAATCCCCCCTTCAAGGATTCTTCCACTCCCATCACCATTGGAACATTCAGTTCTCTTCTGCTGATGTGACCATGGATTCTTGAAGGGGGTGGATACATCTTAGTCTGATATATCAGTTTTGACCATTCCGCCTTGAGTGACTCTTCCAGAAGTTTAGACTCTTGACCAAGCCTGTGCTCCTGGCGGTGTTGCTCTCAGCTTCACTGACACACTCAAACCCCTTCACCGTGTTAAGGTGTGTATCCAAGAAGGGGAAGTAGGTCCTAAGAACATATAAATCTACTTATTACAATGTATGTAACTACCTTATGCTGCATTGAATCATTGGCACATATAGTCCTGTATTGCCTATCTGTTTACCTTGGGCTTTCAAGGTGTGTGCTCTGGTATTGTCTGTAGACTCTCTGAGGGAAGAAGATAGTACCATGACAGTAAAGAGAACCTAAAGTAAAAAGGAAGTCTGCAAGGGAAACTGGTGCATATACATCCATTTTTAGATAAGGGTGAATAATCCTCCCTAAACTTTATTTATAAACAATACACAGGACCCCATGTTGCTTTCGACCTGTGGACAAGTTTTATTTTTATGATAGGACAGAGCCAGTAGTTACAGGCTCATCTCTACAGAAAATGATGTCAGTGCCATTCCCCCCACCTCGACTAATTAGACATGAATATTTTTATGTTTTGTCACAGTGGACCTTATTGTGCATCTTGCTTTTGCCCCACACATCAGCTGTTGTATTTTATGTTCTTTGCTAGAATTTTCAAAAACAGTTGAAGTATATTGGCAAACAAAGCTGCATTTTATCTAAGTTCAGAGTTTTTATCTTGCTTTAGTTGATTGATCAATAGATGTGTGGGACTTCATGTCGGAAAGGGAAGAATGGGGGGGGGAGTTACATGATTCTGTAGCCTGTTTTTGATCCTTATCTCTGAAACATTAAGTTGGTGCTGTCTCATACTGGGTCTGAGTAATGATTGTGATGAAGGACTGGCTTCAGAAGGACTGGCAGAAGCAGTTTCAACTGGCTTCTACCTGGCAACTATGAAGTTTAGACTAGCCTGCACTGGTCTGTTTTTTTTTTTAAAGCCTAGTGGCACGTCACACTACCATATCATAGCCCAGGTTTTTGCTTTATGCCACACTAAATTTGTTAGTCTTTCAGGTTCCATGGGATTTTGGCTGTACCATGGATATCCCTTTGGAATTTATTTGTTTCTGGAAAATCTGACAGAAAATTGGCAACTGGCAAGCATGCTGCATTGCCTCAGCAATGCATGGTGCAAGCAGTTGTTAAGATCAAATCCTGCCTGTAGTTTTACAACTCTTACATTCATAAATCAAATAAGCTGGACACAAAAGAGCATCATGTGTAAAAAGAGGTACACATTGGGTTCTTGTTACCTAGCCAGTGCAATCCCTATTGATACTGCACAGCATCAGTGAAGCTGAGCTTTCGTATCTGACCTAGTGTGGGTGGAAATGCATTTATTTGCCTGTTCTTGGCATCCACTGTGCATGATTATTACTCATGTGTTACTAGTCAGGCATAGCACTTAGTTGTGCATGATTATCTCCAGATTAGAGCCAGCATGATTAGGTTTGAAATGCTGGAATCTAATGTTGGCAACTGCTTGCTTGAAGCTTTATTATTGTGGGCAGTTTTTTCAAGTGCTTTCTGTAGTAGCAATGAATCATACTAATGGTTTGAGTGTTCAAAAGGTGATACTATACAAATGCCAGTTGGAGCAGTTTTACACTGCTCTTCTTAGTTGGCAGTCTCAAGAGTGCAAATGATTCAAGTGCATGATGATTATGTTCTTTTAAGCCAGATTTTTCAAGCTTCTCTTTGTAGTGATTGCTCTAGAAAGCTGCATTACCCCCTCCCAAGTTAAGACATTCATTGTTTTTAGAGGTTTAAAGGCCTGTCACTTTCAAATCTTTATGTTGACTTGCTGAAATTGTGACTTTGTGGGTTCTTGGAGCTAAATAAACGGGAAATGTCTAGGAATCTGGCACATTGTAGGTGTCTGGGGCAAATTGAGTTCATTTGACTTTTCAGTTTGTTTTCAATTGTAGAAAACATTTAGTCTAACTAAATGTTGACTAATGCAGGAATTCCTTGTACTTGGTTCATCTGTAGTGTAATCATGGCCTTGTTTATACAATAAAGTTAGAGGCTGCTGTCCTGAAAAACAAAACACAAAGGATTTCAGGAGTTTTAGTCACAGCCATTTGGTAGAATAGAAACAAATATACAGATATATTTTAAGGCCTGTTCATATTCAGTGTGAATAGCTCTTAATATATGGGATTTCCACATGACAGAAAGATAATAGCTGTTAGAGACTCCAAAACAAGGGTTCCTTTAACTTGTCCTTAATTAAACGGTTTATATACCATTTTTCTAAGTGTAGCTCTGGTGTTCCTCGGAGCAGAAGCTAGAGTAATGTCAACCCCAATTTATTGCAATTCTGGACGTTGTGTCTAAACTTGCTAGCAAATGCAAAATGGCTGTTTTGATAAAATCTGAAGTTTTCTCAAGTTGAATATATTTAACATTTTGTATTATGGATCATGCTGTGCCTTAGTATACTGGGCACAGCACGCTAGAGTTAAAGTAACTTTAGAAACAGTAAGTTTTGCTCTGTCATTTTTTCAGTTACCCTGAAAAAATCCAGGTTCTTTTCCCTTTCTCTTTGGCATACATATTATAGGCACCATATGGTAGTTACCTTGCTGGTGTTTTATAGTGGGAGTATGGACTCCCTCCCCCTCCCCCCACCATTTTCAAAATCCATTTTTGTACTTCAGGCATCAGTAATTGGCAGGCGTATGTTGGCTAAAATGTAGATTGGATTTGGAAATGGCTCTCTGCTGCATTAACAGCAATCATAAAGGCTGCTTGATAGACTGAGAGGTTTCCTCATACTCCATTCAATATAGCCTTACTCAGAAATACGTTTCACTAATTTGGGGGACCTTACTCCCAAGTAAATGTGCTTCTAGCTATACCTTACTTGATGTTATTGCTATGTTGCTGGTTGAATGTTATGTTATTTTTGTTTGGAAAAGTTTAATAAAAATAAATAAAAAAAATAAATAAATGTGCTTCTAGCCTTAGCATTACATGCAAACCTAGGTATGTTCAACATTCAGATATCGGATAATACAGTATTGACTTGCTGTAGAAATCCTTTTTCATGCATTTACTTATTCTTGTGTGTACAACTTGATTGTTCTGACTTATATGAAAATCTTCTTCCCTCCGCACTCTGATACATTTCTTGAAACTCAAATAGTATTTGCCTATTGTAACATCTTCGCAAGTTGCTTTCAGGTTGTTTCATTGATTTGTTCTGCTTCCTGGAAGTGTGGGACCTTGCGATAGCCCCACAAGAGGGTGCTATTTTACATAGTTTCTGAAATTTTCAGAGGTCTGTCCTGAAATATTACCTGCCTTCTGTGCCTTACTAGGTTTTTTCTTTTGACTCTCCTCTCTAAGTTCACTAAGTGTTTGTGTGTAAAACACTAAAGTAGATTTGATGTGACAGTTTTTGCTGCTCTGGGCATTTTGGAAACCAGTGTGTGTGGGGGGGATTAGCTGTTTTTTATATCATTGTATCTTGGTGTGCTACATTAAAACAATGTTCCACAATATTTTTAAACTCACTTCTATGTCTTTTGAAAGTTGCCCATATGCTTTCCCACCTAGAATTTCAATTTAATTTGTAAACTTTAGATGAGGCCAGCAAGACTTCCACCTCCCTGGGTTTCTGCAAACTATACAAAAGTGAATTATATGGGAAGGGTTTTTTTTTTTACACAAGTAATAGGACTGTACTGTTTTGAAATGTTTTTGGAAAGATGTTTTGGTAAAGGGTCCGTACCATAGTGTCTAGTACATATTATCTATTGTGCTAAGCATGAGTCTTCTTTGAAACTCCTGCACTATTTAATATGTCATGATAATACTTATGCTTTGTTTCAGCTTCACTTCAGCTGTGTTTACAGATGTTGTTTGTTTTCAGATTTCTGCAATCCAAACTTGTATTGTATTGTTTATTGGATGTCCCATTTCTGTTGATTTAAATTGTCTTGTGTCGTGTAATCCACCTTGAGGATCCGTGAGAAAGGCAGGCTATAAATGATGTAAATAAATAAATATGTGTAATTGCCAATATGTGTGGATGTCAATTTTGCTGCCTCACATCTCCTCCCCACATCTTCTAAGGTTCAGCAAGACAAATTATATAAATTAATGTTTTTAAATAGCAAGTTTCTCAGTTGACCAATCCTAGTCCACTGAATTGACTGTTTGTTTGCAAAGGTCTGCATGAACCCAATGCAATGCATGTTTGTTTGTTTTTTCTGACTAGCTTCTAGACTTGTGCATGGGAGTTTGTTTTGTTTCTTTCAGCTTTGTTATTAATTCCAAAAGGGACCATTTCATTATTGAGTTGTTTCGTATGGTTTTGTTTCATTAATGTTTTTTGTGTAAGTGTTGTTTCATTTTCATAATTCTATTTTGCTGTTATTTCCTTTTGGTTTCAGTGGAAGACCCTTTTTTCCTTGGGTCTGTACTTTCATTGTTTTCCATCCAAGTACCACAAAACTCAAGAGGATTGTAGAATTCCCTGAGAACACCCACAATGCCAAGTTTCAGACAGATAGAATACCCCCCATGCCCCATTTTAAGGCAATGAAAGACTCCAGAGTTTAACATTAAAGTCTATGGGAGAATTAATAGGAGAGGTTCCAAACAGTAACACAGACAACACTGCAGTCACTGAGAGCAGAACCACAAGTGACAAAAGGCACAGATTGGACACTTGTCTGCTTCCCTCAAGTTTTGATGGGAAATGTAGGCATCCTGGTCTCGCAGCTTGGCTCTCTGACTGCTGTCCAATGGACTTTTCAACTGTCACTTGTCCAACATTCCGCCAAGCTGCCTACATTTCCCATCAAAACTTGAGGGAAGCTGACAAGTGTCCAATCTGTGCCTTTTGTCACTTGTGGTTCTGCTCCTTCAAGAAAAGCAGCATGAAGAAGAGGCAGACTGATTACGGAACAAGTCCATAAGATCGAAGCTATGTTTCGATGCTCTGTGGATAAGCCTTGAAGAAGCTCCAAGTTCATTGTGTGAATATTCCCTTCATGCATCATGGGCTAACAGCCGTAATCACTTTGGTAGATGTCTTGTCAGGGAGAGCGCACATTAATTTTCCTAGATTTCTTAGAGACTTTTGATACCATTGACCATAGTGTCTTCTGGAAGTTATCCTACGGACTTTCTCAAGGATAAATTTTCAGTGTCATTCTTGACACTGAAAGAAGATGATGAAGAAATGGTGAAGATGGTTCCTTTCCCCCTACAGGAAGTTTTCCTGCAGAATGTGGCCTGAGACCAGGGGTCTGCCAGGGTGGGGAAAGACAGCAATTTGTTTTGTTTAGTAGGCTAAAATGGAGGTATCCCTATGGTTCAGTTCTTTCTTTGGGAACCTGGTACAGGAGCAGAGGTCATGCTGTGTTTGCCTTAGGAGTACCCTGCCAAAATTCTCTGTTTGAGTATTTGTAAATGAAACAGCCATTACAAACAGAACATAACTCGCTAGCGTTCTTATTCAAAGACAACTACACCCTGTACTTCTGGTTCCTGGATTCTTTGAAACTCTGAACTGGGCAGTGCCTCAAAGGTTTTGGTTAAGTTACTGTTTTATTTTGCTTGTACTTGCCTTCAGGATTGTTGCTTCACTCTGTGTTCTTACGGAGCTGCTGTTACAGTTTTGACTAAATAATTGCATTGCAGCATTAATTTTTGCTTATACTTTAACAGTTTTAGCTTAAATATGTTACTTTGCTTTGGATACTGAGAAAAGCGGAGAAAAATATTTTAAACCAATACATATTAAGGCACTTTCAGTCAACATGTTGTGTGCAAGGACCAAAGTTTAAGCTTGTGTATTTACATTTCACATAAAACTGTAATGCTCATATAGAAGCACATGAAGAAAATGAAGAAACTAGAATCATTCTGATGAGTTTTAAGGAAAAAAATATAGGATGTAATGATAGTGAAAGGCCTGGAAGTTCTTTTTATGGTTCTGCAAGCCATGTTGCTGCCTAGTCTGAGCTATTGGATTCTTTTTGCTCTTTCTGCTTCCTTATCGGGGTATCTTTCACCTTTCTGTAGTGGCAGCAGGGCAGTTCCTTGCAGCTAGATAATGCTCATGATCTGGGAGTTCTCTGCTTGGAACACCTAATTCAGAACTATGGCATTCAGAAAGAGGGAGACTGACGTCTCTGTGCTTTTCTCCTGATCTGCTGGGGAGGTACTGTCTGCTGCTTGGGGCAAACTTGAGTGCATGGACATTTCTCCAGTGGGGTAAATAGTAGGTCCCTGGGGCCATTTCAGGTTGGGGAAATGGCATGGAGGAAACGCTGAAGCCTCCCTCCCCACACTGCAGTCCTTCACATTGGTCCTCTGCATGTCTGTGAATGGAGTTCTTGGTGTTGATCACAAGGACTTATTAATGTATGAATTATCAGATTTCCCATTTCCTTGCCAAGGCAGAAAAACTGAGGGATTGATAGGAGATAAGATTTTAGTTATTAAATTGCATCTGTTGTATTGGTCTTTTTATTGTTGTTGTTCAGTGTCTGCAGTGGACAGTGGGCAAACTTTAAATATGCACACACTTAAGTGAATTAGCATATATACATGAAGATTCTCACTTTCCTTTTGCAGAAAGTGAAAGCTAAGTTTATAACACATTTTTAACCCTCTAGATTGCATTTAACACTAAGGACAAAGGAGAATCTATTTAGGACCAAAATAAACAATACAAAATCTACTTGTCAGGACACAGGTGACCATGCTCACAGTTATACATTCTAGTGGGGAATCACCTTTAAAAAGCTCCCTTTCTCCATTTGATTGCAAGTCCATCCCAGGGCACATGAAGCCAGAAGAAGGGGCAAATGGCTTCCCTGGTGCCACTTCTGGGGGCGAAAAAGCTGCAGGAGGGAAGATCAAAGCTCTTGTGCCTTGTTTGCAGCTGAACACAGAAATTGAGAGCTTTTAAAAGATGAGCCCCAGTTTGAACATTTAACTGCAGGTAGGCCGGGAACTAAATGTCCTGGTGGATTTCGTATCATATATTTTGGCCCTGAGCTGCCAGATAATCTGACGAGTTCTCCTTTCTGTGAGTAGAGAAACAGCATTCACTAAATCTTCTTGTAAAAATGTCACAATTTTACAGGCACAGTTTGTGTTTTGCCTTTCAGAGTATCCCTTAACTTCACAGATGCATTTTTTCATGCTATCAGGGGTGACTATGTCCTTGTCTTTTTAAAGACAACTTCCTAACTAATTCTCCATGTTTTGCTGCTCAGGACCATCAAAATACTCAATTTTATTTAAACTTTGTACACTAATTAGAAAGGGAGTACTTTGGTGAGCTTCCACTCTTATTTGTGGTTATTGCATCTTGTCTGAACTGAATAAGCTGTGGCTTTCTGTAATAGCTGCAGGTTATAGCATTCTGCTACCATTTCATTCTGAGACAACTGCAGTGTTGTTTTTAAACTACAGGCTGTGATTAGTGCTCATGAAATGGAGTTTAGTTTGAAATTAATGTCATGTCACAGTCTGCCAGTGAATTTGCAGAAATGGGAAAGGAAATGTTAAATTAGACTAATAAAAGCATTTATAATATTTTACTTCAACTGTCCTGTATATCAGCAGTTTGCAGATTATGCTCTAGGAAGCCAGTGTTTCTCAGAAGCTTCCTGGTGAGAAGATACATATAGGCTGACAAGATGCCCCATAGCTGCTAATATGTACTAATTGACAGGGACAGGGTATACTCACTTTGGGTAGGACAACTGTGTGAATGGAAAGCGCATCATAGAACATATTACAGAATCCTTAGTGATTCACAGAGATCCTTGAGGCAGAGTTCAGAAGTTCATTGATAGGAAATCCTTTCCATATTTTATGATTGGGGCATGACTGGAGGATGACATCATGTGGAAACAGGAAAAAAGCCTCGTGAGTTGGGTGGGTGAAACAGGGAAATTCTCCATGTGAAAGCAGCCAAGATGAAGATTTCCTCATAGAAATGAAAGATTCCTTTCCTTTAAGGGATGATGTAGTCTGAAATGTAGGGGATATCTATGTTGGTCTGCCTGCTCAGCAGTTCATGTTTTAATTCTCAGTATTACAGTCTATTCAGTTCTGATAGGTTCCAGTTTTAGTCATAGGTTTTATAGCTCCCTTCAGATGCATTTTTCGTTTCTGATATTTAGCACAGTAATGGCAAGGCCCACTTTCTATCCAGAGAGGCTACAGTTTGGTCACAATGGTAGTGTATTTTGCATTTGTATAATAACAGGGAAGAAACAGCGAAAAGAGAATGTAGAATGTCTGGAGACTTGAGTGCTTCTTATGTCAGGGGGGCATTCTTCAGGTTTTTGCTGGTTTTCATATTTTTTTGTCTTTAGAGGTCATCAAAGTTTGGTTCTTTAATAAGAATTTAAAGAGCATCATCACTGTGTATTAAAATAATTGCTATAGGCTTGGAATGAATCCCTTCTAAAGTGCTGCCTAGAAAGCTGTCATTTAACTTCTTCGTATCAGAAACCTCTGTATTTGTCTTAATAAAAGCAACAAGATATAATTTGTGTTCACTGTACAGTGAGCTGGCCAATGTCCATTGTCTTTTGTTTTCGGTACAATAAGCTGTATCATGTGACTTTCCCTGGTTAAAATTTACTTGTGGAGCTGCACACTGTAACTCTTGTCTTTATAAATAATGTCAGGTGGTGTTGACAAGCTAATTAATGAGCTTCTACTTTTCTTTTCTAAATGATAAATGTAGGGGCTGTAATGGGGACATGAGGCACTGACTGGAAACGCAAAACCTCAAAAGCTTACTCTGGACTTTTTACTGTTTATTATGGAGACCAAGGAAGACAAAAAAGAGCGAAGAGGCTATTTTTACCGGTAAGCTGATACAAATGTGCTTGTGGATTTCCCACTTTCATAACATTTTAATCTGGGGCACCAGAGGAGCCCTGTTAAGGTTGCTCTGTAATTCTAACAACCGAGTAGTGAAGCATACTAAGCATAATGTATGTCTTTTTCATAGAGAGGATGGTGGACATTCTGCAATGGAGCTTGTAGAATTACATGCTAACTTGAAACAGAGAGAATAATTTAGGTACTATGGGTGGCATGTGAAGCTACTCAGGTAAAATATCCAAGAATTAATTTTGATTACTGACAGGGTATATACCAATGGCTATCACAGCCTTCAATGCTAAAATAATCCCTCAGATTTTGTTTGGGACTAGTACATGGATAAAGGAAGTTACTGAATCCTTATACTATATACTCCATTGGTCTTTACGTCGGATGGCAGGAGTGCCTAACTGTGTTGCTGGACCTGTGCCTAGGGCAGAATTTGCACAATGCTCCTTGGGAAGCAGGGCTTGGCTTGCTGCCTTCAAATTGAGAATGAAGGCCTACTATTTGGCACCTAATGCCCAAGGAGGTCTCTTCTACTTGCTAAAGGAAGACAGCCATAGAAGCATATGGGGAAGATATATAGATAACACAGTGCTTGGTCTTTCACCACCAATACTCAAGAATATAAACTTCAGTGAAGCAGTGAAGCTGATCAGGTCAAGGGTGTTCAGTCTAGACCAGGCCAGCACTCTATAGCCAGCGCACAATGAGTGTATTCCACCCTTTCACTTGGGATCCCTCCTCCTATGACTCTTCCTTGGTACATGAGTTCTATTACAATCCCTAATCACAGCCATGCTTCTACATTTGCTAGTCTAAACTCCTTCCTGACCACAGAGCTGAAGGGGCGTTTTGCCAAACCTCCATATTCAAATCGTTTATGTGACTGCGTGACCGGTGCAATAGAGATGCTGGACCACCTTATATTATTCTGCCACCAGTGGGAAGCCCCTAGTTCCCAGTGGATTATTCCTGCATAACTTAAACATCAACTTCCCCTGGAATTATGGGTACTAGTCCATCTGTTGGCAGATTCTGACCCAGAGTTAACGTGCTATATGGCAAAATACCTAACAATAGTAAACTCCCTTAAACAACACTGAAATGTTACTTGCATTACTTAGAAATGAATAGGAGATGCCTGTATATATATTTCCCTACCCTGTTTTATACACATTCAATGTATTGGTTTTAATTTTTTTTATATATTTATATATTTTATTCTGAATAAATATTTTATGTAATTTATATATTAACTCTGATACCCTATTAAGATAATGATTTACGGTGATTTTGTTGTAGTGATTCTGTATGTATGTATGTACTACTGTAAGTTGTTTTAAATTGTGGATATTTGTGTTATAAGTTCTGAGCTTGAGACCTTTGGTCAAATGAGCCAACAAATAAAGAAAGATTACTGACAGGTGAAATGCTTATGAGAACACTGAGAATATTTGCTTTATTTTTAAATTTTACAAATGTGCTTTAGTTTTCCATACAGGTCAAACCTGCTTACAAAAAAACTATACAATCATGAGATCAGATTATATTTATGATGTTTTTAGCTTCCTTATTGGCATGTAAAGTACTCAAGTATGTATAGTGGCAGACTATATCTTATTTAAAACAGGAACAAAGATATTGGCAGTGGATGAAAACATCAACAAAATAAGTCAGTTAAACTAACGAGGATAAGGCAGTAAAAGATAAATCAGTCAAATTCAGAACAGAACAAGAAAGCTTTTGCCTGTCTCTCAAATGCAACCACTGAAGGTTCCAGACAAATGTCATGGGGCAGAGTGTTTCATGGAAGAAGAAGCACCACTGAAAAGCCCTGTCTGATCATCACCTCCTGGGGAAAAAAATAACTTGTCTTTTGTAACTGCTTGCCGAACATCTGAAGGCTGGGAAATGTGGACCAAGCGCTGTCCATATGACCTAAGTGTATGGCACACTCATTTTGGGGAAGGCTGTCCTTGTGGTAACTAATCAGTTTACTGCTGTAAATATCAAAACTATTATTTGAAATGAGCTCCCCAAAAACTGGGAGCTGGTGAAGATGCATCATACATGGTGTGTTGTCCTCATAGTGGTTCTTGGTTTGTCACCAAGCTGTGAGCTTTCTTCTCAAGCAGTCAATTGTTCTAAGGACTTTCAAAACAAGCCCCATGTAGAACACCACTATGTAGGACTTTAAGGTGAAAACCCGTTGTCTGGGACCAGGTTTACCCTCATTATCAAAGTCACCCCTGGAGTAACCCAGGAGTCACAAGACACCCACCTGGGAACCTGTGATGCCACCAAAAGGAAAGCCCACCAGGACAGTGGCAACATGGAGAAAGGCTGCAACAGCAAAAATGCAGTTTAAGCCTTTGAAGGACCCACTTCAATCACTGCCCAACAGCTGCTGGCAGTTTAGTCCACCCAGGGCAGTGGAGAGAGAAAGAGGCTGCAGGTGCAGCCCAATTTTGCCTTGACGTCTCATAAGACTGCTAGTTCTCATGAGACTTCAGGGGAATGGTCTGAGCATGTGCAGCCTGCTGTACTGGCCTCATAAGGGGCTTAGAATCAGGCCAGTAAGAAGGTGGCTGGGTTCTTTCTTTAGGCTGTGCAGCAGAGACCTGGCAAAGAGGAGGAAGAATCAGAAGCTGCCCACCGCCCCCTTTCCAGTTCTACAAGCCCAAGCAGGACAGAAAAGGGTGGGATGGATAAGGGAGCTGCTACAAGAAGGGGCATGGATGCCCCAGCTCCTCACACCAGTTTTTTGAAGTCTGGAAAAATTGCAAAATATATTGTCATTGTTGTTAATAAAACATGTTATTGATACAGGGTGATAAACCCTGGAAAAGATTGAAGAACAGATAAAATCTATTCCAAGAACACGTATGATACTAGTAAAACAATTCTGCTTTAATACATTCACAAGATCTATATGCTAAAAAGTATGAAATATCATACAGTCCAAATTGAGAAAATATATTGATAAAAATTCATGTTGACCAAGCACAATTCAACTAAATAGTCCTCACTGGTCTTAGAAAATGATATTGTTTCATAGAAGTACATATATTGTTTCATACATTGTACATTGTTTCATAAAAGTACATATATCAAGAGTATAAGTGCAATATAAAGTTGGAATAAGCACTTTCAATAATTCTTTACAGGCCTTGTTTTGGAAAACCATGATAAACTGTTTCATTAAAATGTCATATATTAATAGTTAGTGGAGCATGTTTGCAAAAATAAGATTGCCAGCTTCATTTAAAACCAAGCAGTGAAATTAATGGTAGAAAAATGTAGGCTCTAGAGTTACATGCGCATATCCTGAATACTGCCAATCAAAAAAATCCTGTATCCAGAATAAGTCTAATCAGGCATATCCCCTAAAGGATCTCAGTGTTAGAAGTTTGGTTTGATCATTTGATATGTTTGTTGTAGATTTATCCCCCATCTCCCCTTTTTTGGTGGTTCTGTTGACATATCCGTGTCAATACCCTAGCCTTAGTGTTTTGGATCAGTTGAAATATTCAAAGGGTCTTCAAAGCCACCCTGCATAGAATGTGTTACAGTAATCAACACTTGATGTCATGTGAACATGCACGGACGGTCAGGTTATTTCATTCTAGGAAATGGCACAGCTGGAATACCAACTGAAATTGGCCAAAGGCAGTTTGTGACGTGAATGCCATTTGCACATCTGAGAAGATGAGATTGAATATCTCCAGACATTATATCTTAAGGGGAGTGCTACCATGTGCAGAACATATGATGCTGGTCCAAAGAAACTTGACTACCGGCATCTCTGTCTTGTATGGATTGAGCTTCTATTATACAGTCAGTTATCACCTGTTTTGCACATTTACTGATCCATCACTCTCTGATGAAAGGAGAGCTAAAATGAATATACCATCTTGCTCCAGATCCCAGGTGACTTCAGCCAGCAGTTTCACATATTTGTTAAAAAGTACAAGAGACAAAATGAAACCCCAATAATTGCCAGAATGTAGAACTGAAGAACCCTTGCACTGTCTTTTGGAATCTGTCCACCAGAAATGCTGCCCTAAATATCAAAGTTTACGTTGTGTGCATGGTGCTTGTGCACTCACAAAGGCATGACCAAAGCAAGCAATTCCTATCATTTAAAGTAATGTGCTTAAAGTTAATGTGCTGTATGTTCAAAAATTAGGCTTTATGGGAAATACACATCACAGACTAATAAACAGGGTGGCTTTACTTTGGCTTTCTTTGGTTTGATGAGGGCTTCATTTCTGTCTCAACTGCTGTTTTCCCCTTACCATGGTGTGCTTGCACTAATCAATGAAGAACCTTCTCAGAACTTACTTTCATATGTTTGTTGTGACTTACTTCACACATCCAAGCCCCCGCTTCTTTCCCCCACCCCTTTTCTGTAGACTGAAATAATTTTTGGTTTTGTAAGCACAGTGACTGCATACTGTAAACAAAGTTTTATTCGCTTGGGTTTTTTTCTTTTTGTTGAAACTAAAGAGCACAGATAAACAGAAAAAATAAACTGTTGGCTAAGAGCCTGTGGTAGTGAATCTCAATCTTTGCACCAGTGACCCTGGTTTAGTTAGCTACCACAGACTATGCTTATGGACTAGCCAAACATGTAACCCCCATTATATAATTATTGCATAAGTTACCTGAATGTTTAAGGATCCAGTTCAGGGTGCTCATGCTTGTCTTTAACGGCCACAGAATTAAGACTCTCTCTACCAATATGTACCTGTGCAGTAGCTGCACTTTTCACAACAGGCCTAAGGTTTGTTGTTCTAACCTCTGAGAAGGTTTGGTGCACTGCTGCTCAGTCACAAGCTGTCTCAGTGGCCCGTTGCCCCATTATTGTGAAGCAGTCTCCCAGATGAGACAGGCTTCATCTTTGACATATTTCTGTAAGGGTCGTGAAAAGTTACATTACAGTCAGTCAGGACTTCAGGAGGACAGGTTTTTTAAGTGAGCATTTGTGCTCACTGTTCTGAATTCCCTGATTTATTCTAGTTTAAATAGTTTTTAAAACGTTACATGCCTTGGGTTCCATTTGTTTGATAAGTGGGCCTATAAAATTTAAATAAATACCTAACATACAGTGAAAAATCCTGAAATATCTCTTATCTTGCAGTTTTGCATATCTGGTATGTGAGGAACTAGGGAACTGAGGCAGGCTGTGTACATGAACTAAATACATATAAGACCTTGAGCTTCCATAGGAATATACTCTTCAACAAGAACTGGAAAAATAGTCAGATCTAGCCTATTGAGGTTTTTTTTTAATAACTGACAATTTTTTTTTGCAATAAGATGGGCTAGAGTAGATGTTGCATGGTGGAACTTAGATATTGGATTTAGAGGCAGCATGAATTAAGGTAAAGGTCATCACCATACTTTCATCCGTGCTTCTATATTCTGGCTGCATTAAGTACAAAGTGTGAAGTGAGTCTGGTTAACCATTATGTCTCATAAATTGATGGAGGTTTAGTGTTTTGAGAGAATCTGATTTTTTGTAGTAGAACATAGACCATGTTCTCAGGCTTTTGCAAAACCTAGAAAGAAGTTGTTAGCAACCTTTTTGATCCCAAAGTAAAAAAACAAAATAGAACACAATCTATATAGTACCTTTTTATTAGGACCAACCTAATGACACATAACAGTGTGTGACCTTTTGAGTTCACTAGAACTCTATCAGGCTGGATGAAACAAATACAAACTATGAAAGCAAGTTTTGGTGACTTTGTTATGTATCATTTGGTTGGTCCTAATACAGAGTATTTTGCTATTGTGTTCTGATTACGGAGCCAGCTTGACGGGTGAGGGGCAAGGCAACAAACAGACAGAGGTGTTAGCTGATGTCAAAAAGGCCACAACATCTATTGGTTACAGCCTGCCTGCTGAAGGGAGGAACCACATGATGACAGTAAGTGGGATTCCACCTGGGTGTAAGCCCTGCCCCCAGTTTTGTAACCGGCCTACGGACCTGACTGAAACTCGTGCTTCCTACGTTCGCCGGCAGAGCCTGCCCACAAGCCCCCAGCCCACCCTTTCTAATTGGCTGGCTGAAGGATTTGAATTGCGGCTTGCTGAGCAAGCCGCAGGAGCTGCTGAGGGCTGGCCAGGGAGGCAGGCGGTAGCCATGCTTGCACCTCCCACCTATGCGGCTTGCAAACTTTGGCATCTGGTGAGTTTTGGGGCCAGAGCTTTTTGCAAAACTTGACAATTTCTATGCTAATTTTTATGATATGCCAAATAATTGGGCTTATACATATTTTAAAACATGTAACTTGGTTACTGTGGTATTTACAAATAGTTGTCATGGAAGACAACAAAAATAAGCAGGGTAGATCTTAAAACCAAAGCCATAACAGTAATAAATGCAATAGCTTCCTTTTTAAAGAGTTCAGTAAATAAATCATAGATAAGATATAAGAATTTTAAATTGCTGATGGTATAAAGAGACAGTTTAATCAGTGATAAAAACTCATAGTTTGTGATGTTTAGTTTCTTGCGCAGCTGTAGCCTCTGGTGATACTGATTGTCTGTTATAGGGAAAGCCAAGTTTCTTCACTTGTTGGAAGTGCTGCATTGGAGTGAACTGCATAAATACATTTTGAAATCAGTACAGCATGAAAAGAATCTGCTGGCTCACAGCTTTCTGAGTTAGGTTGCTCAGCATCTGGTTTAAGTCTTTGGTGCTCCCCCTTCCCCACTGTCCCCCCCCCACGGTGGAGCTTTGTGAAGCTAGATTAGCTTACCTGCACAGATTCCGTAGGCCTTGTTGAGAAATAATAAATGAGAATAGCAAGATGATGTAAAACTGTGCTCCTCTTGTCTCAACCATTAGTTGAGCTATTAGATACTCTGGCTCAACCATTAGTGCTTTTTGTTGAAGTCTGTAATATGTTGTTTCCTGCCATTCCTCCAACCTCAGAGTCATCCCCTTCTTCATTTTCTCTCAAACCTTTGAGGTAGACTAGGCTGAAGGTCTGTAAGTGATGGCCTTTGGTCACCCAGTGACCTTCATGGAAGAGTGGGGACCTAAACCTGGGTTTCCACTTAACCACTCTTCCATGAAGATCACTGGGTGACCAAGGACAAACATTAGAGAATTCCAAACTAAATTGAGATACCAAATAAGATTGGGATTCCAATGCCAGATAAGCCCGTGTTTATCCAGCAAATGCAGCTACAGCCTTTTTAAAGCTAGCTGATTGCTCTTGCAAGCTCCCTCCACAACTTTCCAAGGCTTTCCTGTTTTTTTTCTCCAAGGGAGGGGGAGTGAGGCAGGAGGGAGGGGGTGTGAGTGAATGAGTGAGGTTTTCCCTCTTTGTAGGCTTCCCAGACTTGTCTAGTAACGGTTTGATGTTGGTTGTTGGTTCTGCTGGGTTGCAGTAGTGTCCTTTCTTGCTTCAGTCTGGTTTCTTGATACTGGTTCTGCAGGGATTCTTTGGTATGGAGTTGGTCCTGTTGTGTTTGCATTGGCCCTGAGTTCTACCTGCCTGAGTTGTTTAAGTGACACTGGTTCTGTTGGGATTGCAACAATATCCTTCCTTGCTTTAGTCTGGTTCTGCTGGGATTCTCTTGGTTGACATTGGTTTTCATGAGATTTTCTGGTGTGATGTTGGTCCCATTGCTTCACTTTGGCTTTGTTGGTTCACCTAGCATTGGAACTTGCATTGGGAAGAGACTTTTGGCCAGGGTTGTACCTTTGCTTAAGGTTTCTTTGAGTTTGCTTGAAAAATACCCCACCAGACCCCCAGATGGTTTTCTCCATAGGGTATAATGGTCAAATATATTCAGTATTCCTGATTAAAACTGAATCTGAACCAAGAACCTGACCCAGATAGTCCCAATTCCATCATTTTAGCTACTAGAGAGAATTCAGGTTTGATTTGATCTAGAACCCATTTACTTGTCTTTTGAGCCATGCATGGTATCTGCAAAACTCTCCACCAGCACCACATTTCAAATGAATCAACTTTCTGTCAGCTTTCTTCACTGTCCAGCTTTCTGTCCTACATAGTAATGGGGAGTATCATAGTATGAATTATCGTGATCTTGGTCCCCAATGACACATCCTTATCCTCTCGTCTGAGACTCACTTTCCTTTTGATTTTTTGTTGCAGTCTCCCTTTTGGTTAATGACTTGGCCAAGGAATAGAAAATGTTTAACACTTTCAGTTTCTTCATTGTCAACCTTAAAATTGTATAATTCCTTGGTCGTCGTTATTTCTGTTGTTCTGTAATCCTTCTTTGGCACTTTCTCCTTTAACCTTCTTCAGTACTTGTTTCAAATCTTCACTATTTTCCTTCAGTAATGTGGTGTTATCTACATATCTTAAGTTGCTAATGTTCTTTCCACCAGTTTTCACTCTACTTTCATCTAAATCTAATTCTGTTTAACTTATAATACATTTTGTATATAGGTTTAACAGGGAGATAATATACATCCTTGTCTGACACCTTTGCCAACTGGAAACCATTCTGTTCCTTCATATTCTGTCCTAACAGTAGCCTACTGTCTGGAGTAAAGGTTGCTCATATGTTAAGGTACACTTATTTCTTTTAACACCATCCATAGCTTTTCATGATCCACACAGTCAAAAGCTTTGCTGTAAAACACAAACTGATTTTCTTCTGAAATTTACTTGTGTGCTCCATTAACTGTCATAAATTTGCAATATAATCTCTGTATTTGCAATATAATCTGGAATATTTTATTGAGAGTCTTTGTTGTAGAATCTGGAGCATCATTTTGCTTGCATGAGAAATTAATGTGATGGTCTGATAGCTGCTGCAACCTTTGGCATTTCCTTTTTTAGAAATTGAAATGTAGATGAAACGTTTCCAGTATGTGGGCTATTGGTTTGTTTTCCATATTTGTTGGCATATTTTTGTTAAGATTGTGATGAACTTTGTTTCTGTAGCTTGAAAAAGCTCTACTGATCGCTCATCTCCTCCAGGAGATCTGTTTCTCCCAGTTGCTTTGAGTGCAGCTTTCATTTCACTTTCTAAAATTTCAGGTTCTTCGTTAAAAGATTCTTTTTTGAAGGAATCTGTCATCCTTCCACCTCTTTTATATAGTTCTTCAGTGTATTGTTTCCATCTTTTTAAATTTCATCCTGATTGGATATGGTGTTTATGTGTTGACCTTTCAGAGTCCTTACCTGTGGTTTGAATTTTCCTTTTGATTTTCTGGATCTTGTGGAACAGATCGGTTGTTCTTCCTTTTTTGTTCTTTTCTATTTCTCTGAACTGATTATTATAATAGTTCTCTTTGTTTCTGCATGCCAGTTGCTGAAAAGCTGTATTTGGATTCTGATCCTATTTCTGTCACCATTTGCTTTTTGCCTGTCTAGTGATTTTGAGAGTTTCATCAGTCGTCCATATAGGTTTCTCCTTTCTTTTGGCAACAGGAATAGTCTTTGCACATTCTTCCTTCATAATGTCTCTGGTTTCAGCCCATAACCAATTACCAATTAAATTTAGTAATACAAATCAGTTCCTTACATAGTCCTTAAATTCTTCAAGAATGTTAGATTTTTTGACACTGTGATTCTTCTAGTATATCTCTTTACCTTTATTCTAATTTTTTGAATTAGCAATTGGTGATTTGTACCACAATCATCTCCTGGTCTTGTTTTAGCAGAGACAATAGAGCATCACCATCTTCTGCTTCCAATTCTGTAATCAATTCTTGTATTTGTGATTTGATGATTTCCAGGTGTACAGTAGTCTGTTTGGTTGCCTAAAGCATGTGTTTGCAATGAACAAATTATTGGCTTCACAAAATTCTATGCGTCGCTCTCCCTCTTCATTTCATAATCTAGTACAAATTTTCCAACAATGTTGAATAATCTAGTACAAATTTTCCAACAATGTTTGGTTCTGCTTTGTGTCCTACGTCTGCATTCCAGTCACCTATGATTATCAGTGCATCTTGTGTAGATGTATGATCAGTTTCTTTCTCTTCAGCATCTGTAATTGGAACATAAACTTGAATGATAGTTATGTTGATAGGCTGTCCATGAAGTCTGATTGATATTATCTGGTCAAAGTTTGGAATACATCTCTGAATTGTTTGCGCTACATCTCACCTCACAATGAAAGGAACACTGTTTCTTCTGAGTTTGCTGTTTCCACAGTAATTTTCTTCATAATTTTCTGACTAAAAATGTCTTAATCCAATAAATTTTAGTTCACTCACACCCCAAGGATAACAATGTTTAAATGTTCCATTTCTTATTTTTTTAATAACAACAACAACAGCCGCCACCACTGCCGCCGCCACAGTTCTATATGTGCATGCACTTACTTTCTCTATTTCCCTGTTCCATATTTTCTCTGTTCCCAAGTGGGTCTCCCCAAATGGTACTTGAACTCGGTGTGAATGATGCTTGATGTAATGTGTCGAATATTATCTTGCTTCATAATCTATGTATAAAGCACACCACTCTTTCCCACCCATTAGTTATGATTTAAAGTGATTACTTAATGGCTATCTCTTAATTTAATGATTGAAAAAACAGCACTTGTGAGTGCAGTTTTGTGAGTGCAGGACTTGTGAGGGCAGCTGACTGAAATTTTAACTTTAGGTGACATGACATAATGAGATGTTAGCCAAATATATTGCATCAGTATGGTATCATTGGAAATAACCCATAAGACAGGGAACACCAACAATGGTGTGACTGAACGTCATCATTTCAGATGTTATATATTTTTTTATCCAACCTTTTTTTAGGTTAAAGAAACTTACCAGTGTAATTAAAAACAAAAACCAATAAAAATTCAAAAGTGCCATGATAGATGCTATTAATTTCTTAACTAAAATGCAAGTAAAGGATGATATTGCTTCTCACTTGTGAAACAGGAGGTTGCTCTTTGTCCTTCAGTGAATCCTGCATATTTCTTTTATACATGTTTGAGAACTTCAGGTAAAACATATATCAGGGCACTGATTAAATAACCTTGAGTGAAATGAATGGCAAGTTTCTGTAAAAACAAAGTGGATCATAAAGCTGGGGCAGCTGACTGTGAAATTTTAACTTTAGGTGACATGACATAATGAGATGTTAGCCAAATATATTGCATCAGTATGGTATCATTGGAAATAACCCATGTATACATGACCCTTATCATATTCTCCAAGTTGTGTGGCAGCATCTGTGGTGTTTGTTCCCTGCTGCTCTGGTAATGTCAGTAATCTGAAGCCATGTGGTGTGGGAACAATACAAACTGAACTGGATCTCATTCTGTCAAAAGGCCCTGTGAATTTTATTAAGGGTTGAGTTTTCCAAAAGAGTTTTGTTTAATAATTAGTTGAGGTATCTAAATTGGTGGATTGGATCCAGAGTTTCTCTTCCACTAACATTATATCCTTCCTCTGATGTAAGGAGCTTTCTGCCTCTGGATCCATACCACTTCTGCTGAAGCAAGGCTGTTTGGTGTCAGTGGAATGCTGCACTGTTAGTGGAACAGAAACTCTGGCTTCAGTTCATAATTGCTGACATTATTTAACCTATTTGCCAAAACCAGGTTTGCCAGCTTACACTGTTTTGTTCTTTTTAGTCTGAGAAAGAAGAGATCAGCAAAACAAAATTCAGACACTGCATCTGGTAATGCTTGTGGAACCCTTGTGTGCAGAATTCAGTCTGGAAAAGATGACAGAAGTAAAGACATTTTGGCACAAACAAATGGTTCCCGAGAAAATGGCAAAATGTCTGGGGAAAAGGAAGACTGTGTCACTGATGGAGAGAAAAAAAAGAAGAAAAATAATCAGCCAAAGGATATTAGGCGCACAGATCTCAAGAGATACTATAGCATTGGTGAGTTGAATGCAAGAATTGTAGTAATTTGCCTTTTTCTTGAAAGGTGCTCTTTTTTGAAATTTAAAGTGTTTTTAAATGTAACAACCTGAAGTGTGCACTTGTGTGTTTTAATGCTGCTGTTCTGCTTTCAGTAATCTTATTCCTTTGAGTCAATATACAATGTATAAACGTGTTATAGTTTTATAGGCTTCTCTCTTCATTTCAGAAATGTTACAGAAACATTATTGATTTACTGATCTTAACAAGACTGGGTGTGCAAAGTGTTGGTGTCAAAATACAGTCTGTTATACATATTTGAAAGCATTGTGGTGGATGAATAGCTTGGTACAGATCATAATCCTGAAAATGGTGACTCGGTCCTTATAATAGGCTGTTGTAGATAGATACCAGATCAGCCATGCTGGGGGCGGGGGGGATATTGAGGTTAGCTAGATAGTTACCACATTGCTCACTGAATGGATTTCTATACCATGTAAAGTTGTGGTTGGATCTAGACGAAGTTTTCCAGTGGCAGAATGGAACTTTTCAAACTGCAGCCCACTGATGCCTACAAACTGCTGCTCCTGTGGGAATGTCATGAGGGGGGGGGTGTCTTCAGTGGAAAGAGGAGCAGTGGAAATTGCCAGTTTAGTCTGAATGCAGCCCTTGGAGTAATTTCCTCTGTTCAGATGACCTCTGTGGTTCTTGACAGATTTGTCAGTTTATTTTTTATATATACACATTCTGTGTACTATTAACAAAACTGTTCTGCTTTTGAAAACTGCCTTCCTTTGTAGAGAACCATAATATTTTAGTCTGCTAATTATTTTTTTCATTAAGGTAATCTCTGAGATTCCTGGTTGATTTGCCAGCCCAGCATTTTATAAACTCATCATAATGTGTGGATAATGAAAGCAGTACATAGAGTATGACTCCCCCACGCTGCATCTTCCTGCTGGCTCCACAGGCAGGCCTTTGAGGGGCCGCAGAGCTGATAGGGAGGCACAACATGGCCCCACAGCTGCTGTAGTGGTGATGGGAAGGCTGCAGGGGGGATCCCCTATGCTGTGCCCCCCCCACCAGCTCCACAGCCCCTCAGAGGCCTGTTGAAGACAACTCTATTTTTATCCTGGTGCAGGCACACCGCAGGGCCCTCAGTGCACCTGTACCAGGATAAAAAATGAGTCATTGCCAATACAGCTTGGCTTTTATGTATAGGATATATGTATATATGTGCATATATGTGTGTGTGTATATATGGTGTGTGTATTTATAAAAAATAGTTCTTTGGGTTTGCAGTAAGGTATGTGTTACTAAAGTGACTTTTAGAATGCCCATTAAACTTCTGAGAACCGCCCATTAAACTTCTGAGAACCACCCAATGTCACCTCTTGTCCTTCACATAGTTGCTGTAAAATGCTCATGTGCTGCCATGTTCTCTGTTTTTACATTTGTATTTATATAGCTGTAGTATATATTTTAAATTGAGTGATATGTATTATTTATGCTTTTAATGGTGATGTTGATTAGTTGTGTGGTGTATTTTAAGTCTGTTGTGATCCGCCCTGAGCCCACTTGTGTGGGGAGGGCGGACTATAAATTGAAGTAAATAAATAAATAAATAATACTTACAATCTGTAGGAATGACTCCAACATTTGGAAGGACATTACAAGGATAATGGGGATTGAAAATGACTGCCTGAGTTGTTTAGAAAAGGTTCAAAAGAAATTAGTTTGGAGAGTGGCACGCAGTTCGCTTTCAGAGTTCTAAAATGTTTTGCTAGTATAATAATAAATACCCTTCATAGTAATCTTGAAGAGAGAGGATATCCAACACTTTTCTCTAGTAGATTTCAATTCCTCTGTAAATTTGAAAAAGTCATAAATCTATACTGGCTAACTGATTTTAACAATACAAACCAATCATGCATTTTCTTTTGTAACAAACTCAACAAAAATACCAGTTGCAAACAAAAATGTTTCCCATTTTTCTCGCATAAGCACTTGCTAGTTTCTGTTTCAGCCAGTTTCTATCAAGGACAAAATTTCATATACAGAATAATTGTCCAGCCTGACTCTTGTCCTTTCTGGCTCTAGGTCGGGGAGTAATCTTATAAAACTATAAAACCCAGTTATAATTTTATACTTTTACTGGGGTGTATTGGACAGTTGAAATGGCTCTGGAACATGCTGAGTTGAGTCTTTGGTTCTGCTCCCCCTAAAGGAGCAGGTTCATAGTTTGGTAGTGCTGCTAGACCCGAGACTCTTGTTGGATAAACAGGTGGCAGCGATGGCTGGGTTGCCTTCTACCAACTCTAGCTGGTGAGCCAGCTGTGGCCCTTCCTGCACAGGACAGATGTTGCTACTGCGGTGCATGTCTTGGTAATATCTAGATTGGATTACTGCCATGAGCTCTACATGGGGATGTCCTTGAAGACTGTCCAGAAGCTTTAGTTGATACAGAATGCTGCAGCCAAAATGTTGACTGGGTTGTAAAGACCATATTATCCCAGTCTTATTCCATCTACATTGGCTCCCAATTTGCTTCTGGGCACAATTCAACATGATGGTATTGACCTTTATATCCCTATATGACTTGGGACCAGCATACCTTAAGGCCTTCTCATCTTCAGAGTCCCTGCTTCTGGTACCCCCGCCATCTGAGGCTAGACTGGTGATAAGCATAAGTGATAGAAGACATGAAACACAGATTAGAGACTATTTAAAAGTGATTTCTGTGATAGTCATGATGGCAAAGATATTGTATTGTTCATAATTTCATATATGCTCATATCCATCCAGAGGAGTAGTGGTAAGGAGATGAGAATACATGAGGAGGCCTCAGCAACCTACTGTGACTTGTGCATTTAGATGTTAATGATGTTGCTCACATCCTCTTCAATTTAGATAAGTTACTTGAGGATCTGTAATTGTTTCTCCATTTTTGTTGTGGTTACTAAATAGCAGCTGTGGATTTTATTTAGATCACGTCTACAGCATGACTGGGCCAGGAGTTTTAACTTCTTGCCCTTGTTCAGCATCAGAGGGTCTGTTTGAGGTTGGAACATTGATGTGGGGATCCCTTCCCTCTTCCTCCTGTCTAATTCAGCCATTTGGTTGCAAGTTTTATACCAGCAGAGTCTTTCAGTATTGTCTTGCTACATTTGCTTGGGTCAGTGTCACTTGCTGTTATCTGAAGATGCAGACAACTAATCACAGGTCAATTTACCCCTTGACCATGTTGTCTTATGACATCGAACTGTGATGGGTAACACCTCCTTACCAGACAGTGTGGTTCATTGTTGAAGAAGCGGCAAACGATATGAATATTAAGAATCTTTTAAACTTCTGGTCTGCATAATTATCAGCTAGTCTCATTCTTGCATAACGATTAGTTGTGTTGCAGCTGTTCAGATATTCTTGGGTGAAACTGATTTTTCTGAACTCAGTTTGCTGCTTAAGCTGATGTTAGTCTAGTGGACTGTTTGCACTGGGAGAAAGATGAGGGTGTTGCCGTATTAATTTTCTCAGACCATCATTGGCTTTTGACCTTTCAGCTACTTTGATCATGATGGGTCGCACCCCTCAACCACCTCTAGGAGACTTTCCTGCTAATCTTCTCCCCTTCATCACTGACCCAATGGCTAGCTTTATCAGAAGCTTTTACTGACCCAGATCTTCCAACAACAATAATAAGCAGCTTCTCACATCTTCCAATGTCTCCTAACCTGCCAAGAACCTGCTCCTGTGTTTCTGTAGAGCTCAAACAGTCAACCTTCTTTGCCTGACTGGGCATGGTGCAGGAAGTCCCTGTGAAGGGGAAGAAGAAGCAAGCAGGGGAAGAAGAGAAGATGCCACCATGCCCTAGGCAAGCCGGGATGTGCTTCACAGGGCCTCTCAGAGGCTGAAAGGGGCCTATGGATCATTACACTGTCGTGTCTTCAGGTGCGGGGGAAGGGGAGCCGTTTGCCAGTAGTTTTGTGAATGTTGTATGGGCATTGTGCAAGCACAGCCATTGTTTTCAGTTCTGGGGTGATTTAACACCCTGTGCCTTTTCTTTTTCTAATTTTCACATTATTCTGCATCCCTGGGGGTTTCCCGAGGTTGCAGAGGTGTCTGCTTTGTAATCAAGTGCCCCCAGCAGCGGGATTAAGTATCCATGGAAGAGGTGCACTTGGTTATTAGTATACAGAAAAGTGCGGGCCTGCAATAAAATGTTGCAGATTGTGTTAGGGTGACATACTGAGGGGGAGATCTCCTGGTGCCTCTTTTTAAAGAGTCTTCTCTATTTCCCCCCTTTCCAAGGATCCTTTTCTGTCTTTCCCTTCTCAAGGATTCTTCCCTTCCCCCCTTCCCCTCTATCTGCCTCTTAAGCAAATACTCCTCCCTCTGTGGCTCCCTCCCAGACACCCTTACTCTGTTCCCCCTGGCAAACACTCTTACCCTCTCCTCTTGGCAAATACCATTACCTCCCATCCCTCCTTGGCTCCCTCCAAAATACCCTTACCATTCCCCTTCACCTGTCAAACACCCTTCACTTCCCCCGCAACCCCTCTTTCCTTTTTCCTACTTACTGGCAATTGCTGGGCTCAGAGCTGGCCTTCCCTGGGCCTGCAGGATCTTACCATGCTGTAGAGCTGGCCAGGTGAGCTGGTGATTTCCACTACTGGCAGCCTCTCTATGCTCACCTTTCCCTATTCTCTCTTTCAGGCCCACTAAACAACTTACCTTTTATTTGCCCCCCCCCCACATTCACCTGTATTTATTAATTAATACTTCATGTATGTAGTGCCTTTCTTCATAATGGGGGCCCAAAGCAGCTAACATCATTCTTCATGGCTCCATATTATCCTTACAGCAACCCTGAGAGGTAACTGGATCAAAGTCACCCACTGAGCTTCTACAGCAGAGTGGTAATTTGAACCTGGGTCTCCCAATTCCTGCTCTGAAATTCTAGCCATTACATTACACTGGCTTTTGTGAGGGATGTTGTGCTGTTGAACAAAGGCCAAAACAGCCCTGGAAAGGGCCCTGCCCTTCTACTTGCCTTTTAGTGACAGAAATGAAGCCTGGAATACTGGCTAAAATGGTTGCCTAGCAACAGACACTGAGAACATCTTGTTAAAGCTACAAGTGCCTCTTCCATCATTTTGGAGTGTCTTTTTAGATTTCATATTTTTTTTGCAAATCTAGGGTATTTACCAGGTGTTTAGGAAGATCTGTCTTGTCCATTCATGGTCCCAGTCTCCAGATTTAAGTATCCACAGATCAGGGCCACTTGGTTATTAGTATATAAAATGATACTGTTTGAATACATTATTTAACACCATGCAGTTTCATCCCCCCATCAGGGGGAGGGTGTAATGCCAGCTGTAGGGGAACACAACGGGGAAAATGGCACCAAGTGGGCAGCACTTTTTGAAGCACAGTCCACCTTTTGGTGCATATTTGCAGGCAACTTGAGATCAAAGGTGGTTTGGGAAAGCACTGGGAAACCATAGAAAGACAACAGATGAGCAACAATGTTGTATGAGAGCTCAGAAATCATCTTCTGCAATCGGCAGCCCAAAGTGAATCAAAAAGCCTTTGTGGAAGTCATCACAGAAACAACATTAGCAAATAGAAACACCATTAGTCTTCTGTTTGCCAAAAAAAGGTTTTAAAAATTTGCTAGCCTTTTGAACTAGTTTTGAAGAAGCTTATCTTTGTTTGCCTTTTTGTTTTTATTTTGCAGTACATTGTTGTGCTTTCTTTGTTTTCAGTGTCATAGAAGTGTGGACCTGTATAACATTAATGAAAGTTTTCCAACCAGCATTTATGGTCTACTTGGATTTTGAATGGAATAGGGGAATCAACATTCAGCTGGAAAAATGTTTCTCAGTAAGATTTTGTGACCATCCCTAGTTTTAAATTCACAGTACTGACATAAGGAACACAAAAGCACTTTTAGGGTCATTTCTGCAAACTCCTACATAACTGAGAAATACAAGAACTGATTTCAACATCACTTTTTGAAAACTGCCTAGGAGTCTATGTGCTGTATGTGTGATCATCTTGTTTCCCTTGCTGCAAGGGATTATGCTCAAGTTTCAGCAAAGAGAGAGGAGGGGCATATGCAAAATTACATTGGTCTTTTGAACTCTGGTCAGAGCTGGATTGCATAGATTGGGGCAAGCCCCTTCCCCAAACTGCATGAGCAGTATCTTAGAAGAAGAAAAGATTGTGTCGCATTTGTTTCTAATTTCTCAGCCAGACAGAAATCAGTTTATATTTTGATGAGATCCCATCAGTTTTGCTTAGATTGTTTTTAGTTCTTTGTGAATCTCATCTGTTTTAAGACTGGCAAGGCTGACTTGGCAGGAGGCGTGGCAAAGAGTTTGCTGGAAGCAAATCACAGTTCTTTCTTAAGAAAAGAAGGTTGTGAAATACTTAAACAGGACAAAATCCAGATCTTCGAGTCATGATTAAGTGACCTGCCCCTATTCCTACACCGGCAGATATTTTCTAGGGAGTGTTGCTTTGTTCACTGTCCAGGAGAAATTTGTAAGATCTGTTTGGTGGCTTCTTCAGGAAAAACCTTAAAGGCTGTTCCATATGAATTCCTCCAAATATGCAGCAACATGAAATATGAAGAGGCTTTGTCATCTTCAGGCTACAATCCAGCAAACGAAGACAGTTATGAACCTTTGCCTGAAACAAGGGGACCACAGCAGTTATCTAATGGCAAAGAAGAAGCTCTTCAAGATTATGCACATATTTTCAGTTCAAAAGCATTTCTCCTGGTCTGTGGATTACAGGCAGCCTTACCTGGTGTTAGGTATGCAAGCCACCAATTCTGATATGCTGATAGTTAATGTCGTAGCAAAGGAGGGAGTGGGAACATGGGGATCTGTAAAAACTAGATAAGGTAAATAATTGTAGTTTTTCATAGTGTTGTTCATCCAGACTGTTTTCATCTGGTAGCTGGCCACCCTGCCCCACAGATCTGTTTAATGTCCGGTGGATGTGCAATGTGTGCGCAACTGTTTTATATAGATTTTATTGACTGATTGAGGTTTTAACTTGCTACCATGTTTTTATTGTATTTATTGCATTTTGTGATCCTCTCTGAGCCCGCTTGTGGGGATAGCAGAATATAAATTGAATAAATAAAATAAATAAAATCTCCCAGTCCTGTAAAATATTTGAAAAAGCCGCTCATGTGTTGTTCTTTGCGCATGCTGTAAATATATATGTTTTATTTAACGGAATGTTTTTTATGATTACAAGCAACCTTTGTTGATCAAGTAACAAGCCTAAATCTTGATAGCATATATTATTCTGGAGCAATCTAGTAAGGAACATGGGATTCCTTCAGCTTAAGCATTTTAGGAATTTAAGTTAATGTTCTGTTGTGTGGCATTCAGATAAAAAGGGACAAACAGTACTATTCACCCTGCATGAACACAGGTGGCAACCCTGATCATCTGTGTCCCTTTAGGCAGATCTTTAAGAACTGTTACTACTTGTTCTTGAGCTTTTACAGAGGTGGCCTCTAAGTTATGGAACAGCCTCCTGAGAACATTGGGAAGGCATCCGTTCCTTCATCCTTTAGTAGGCCATGTATGGTTTAGGGCATTTAAGGGCAGTCTGTAAGATTAACTACTGTCCACCTCCTTTTTTGATCTAATTTTTTATTGATTGATTGTAATTGTTGTTTTATGGGTTATAATTGAATTTTTGCTGGGAAATGCTGTGAGTCTTTGAGGATAAAAGCAAGGTATGAATGTTATAAATAAGCTACAAGTAACTTCTTAGGAATTTGGGGAAGGGGACTGCTTATCCCTTCCCTTTTCAACAGCTTTTTGCAGTTTGGTTTGGGGAGAAGATACAGACCCCTGTCTTTTCCCATATAAAAAGCAGGTTGACAGGAGTAGAAAAATGGCTGCAAAAGAAAGGATTGTGCAGCCAATGGTCTCCCTTGTCTACTCCTGGAACTTGCAGCTGTGGACATTGCTTTCAGTTTTAAGAGACAGCTGATGATAAGTAACCAATGGTAGTTAATATTACATTAGAGGTGTACAGTGCTTCTGTTATAATGGAGCAAGTCTTTTGAACCCTACTTCTGCCCAAATGTTGCTGCCAACATAAATAGGAGTGGGCTAAATAGACCAATAACATGACTTAATATTAAACAAACCTTTATTTCCTCTGCATGTTTTATGTTCCAGCTGATTTTCACATATCATACCATATTCATTAGAATTATTTTACTTGCATGTAAAACAAAAACGCCTCTGCCGCTTATGTGTGGAAATTGATTGTTTTGAGTTATATTTTTGTGAAATTCACTGTGTATATGCTTGCCTCAAAAAACTTAAGTATCCATCAAAATAGAAAGACTGCTCTTCAATCTAAGTATCAGTTCCTGATCTTGCAAAAACCAATGTCTATATGAGAGTCTACGTAAAGTCCTATTGTTCCCAAGCAAAGCTGTAAAAATACTGGGTGATGGGAAATTACACATTGGTAGCTGTTCTGACATTAGCAGACAGAAGTAAAGCTAACAGTGCAATCCTATGGAGAGTTACTCCAGTCTAAGGCCATTGACTTCAGTGAGCTTAGACTGGCGTAACTTACCATAGGATTGCACTATAAGTCTTGTTGATGTTGCAAACACGCAAGTACTACTCCTTGCTATGAAGTTTGTTTGTGACCTTAAGCAGATCACACCAACCTCAGGCAAGTGTGAGGATTATTATATTTAACTGTGTGGCATCCTACATAAAGATTTCCACATGGAGAACCTATGCTCTTAAACTATTACATTTGTGAAGAACTAATGCTTGACCTTCTACAATAACTTGTGAAAGGAAATACTGAATGGAATCTACTGAAAACATACTAGGATGCAGTTTGCTATGATGTAATATAGATTTCTAAAATCGTGAAGACATAAGAGAAAGTCATATAAAACTTAGCTTTTGTGTAAAAGGGGTTTTTTTTGTTAATGTTCTCATGACATAATGAGGAGGGAGGAATGTGTATGCACATCTAGCAGCTTAACTTATAAAATGGCTCAATTTCATGACTAATGACTGACCCTCAAGGCTGACCCTCAGAGTTGTGTTCCTAAGCACGTGCACTGAGAGTAAAGTTTTCCCAATACGTGAGCTTAGGGCTGAGGCTACCAGTCCTCAGATTTTAATGATATGGAGAAATACATTTTACTTTGGAGGTTTGGACTGTACCAAAACATTTACCTTTAGTTTTAAAGTTTCTATCTTAGTAGAGAATGGTCAGGGGAAGCGGCGGAGTCAAGTCAATTGCTCTTCAGCTGCACTCAGACAGGTTTTAGAAATGTGAACAGCCTGCTTGGCTATGAAGTGGTTTGCTTTCACCTTCTGCTAGAAGTAGATACCTAGCAGGGAAGAGAGATTTGGGAGGCTTAAGATGCTAGAAAGTCTCTTCCTCAAGACATCAGGAAAGTTTTCATTGACCCACAGAGGATGGGCAAACCCCTTGGCATGGAGGAGAAGTTCTCTTTTGGTGATTCCATCTAGGCAGAAGGAGTTCTTACACCTGGGCTCCTGCTGAAGGCAGCCATTGCCACGTGGAGGGCTGCAGGCCTGAAGAAAGACTCCAAAGAAATGGGAAGCTTTTAGAGCACTGTAGCTTCTAAGTTAAAAAACCTGCCTTAGAATAACAACTGCTAAGGCATGTATAAAGTGAGGGGCATAGGACTTGGGTGTTTACACCTTTCTTTTGGATCCTCTGCTCAATCTGTTTCTGTGCTAAGAGTATGTGTGTGGACATTTTTTAAACTAAATACTTTATAATTTTTAAATGCTGGTAGCTGTTCTCTGTACCACCTAAACCTCCACTGTTTGAACAAGCTATTTAAAATGGGCGGTAGGAGAAGGGGATGGTGTCATGGCAAATTGCTAATTCTGTAGTGGTGTGCTAGCACAGTAAGCAGTACCCATGGCCGGGCCTTATAATGGCAACACAGGGAAAGGGAGTTGGGAGTCCTGGCTTCTCAGTGGGTAACTCCTACAGAGTCCAAGTGGCAGCAGTTGTATACCAAAAGAGGGAATGAAAATCCTTCCAAGAGCAGGGGAAAGCGGGGAGATTGGCATGTTGCCAGACAGAGACTTGAATGGCCACTGATGTCCAGACACCTTGGAGGGCAAGATGGAGTAGTGCCCACAGTTAAGTGTGGCTATTCCACCACAAATGGGACTATTGTAGAAGAAATATGAAAGACCTGATTCAAGAACTCAACATTTGCAAAATGCCATATGCCTGTTTATTCTTCTGTCCCTTTCCATACAAATATTTGAAAAGCACTGTCCATAGAAAGTGCTAATCAGCTGCAAAGTTGTGTGGTTAGAGAGAATAGTTAGAACCTCCTTTCATAATTCATTATGTATAACTAGAGAATCACACTTGAATTATGATATCAAGTCTTTCTTTGTTCAGTTCCTCCCTTTCTTCCTCCCCTTTAAACCTTTCTTAAAATGAGGTAAATTAGTTCTTGTCTTTCCAAGGAAGTGAGCTCTGACTTGTGAAAGGTCATATTTGAATAAATAGTGTTAATCTTTATGATGCCGCTGGATTTCTGTGTTGATCTATTAAGCTGGTAGGAAGGTCCCTTTCCAGTAAGTAATGAGCATTGCCAGAGCTAGCCGGTTTTGAGTCTTTCAGAGCAATCTGTTGTAGCATAGTGGTTAAGTGGTTGGGTTTTGAATGCTCTGCTGGTTCGAAGCCTACTAGTGCCATGACCTCAGTAGGTAGCCTTGGGTAAACCTCTCAGCCCAGGTCCCCAGCTGTATTGTGAGGATAATAACAACACTGACTTTGTTCACTGCTCTGAGTGTGACACTGATCTGTCCAGAAGAGCAGTATGTAAGCACAGCTGTTGTTGTTACTATTATTTCTTCATATGAAAGTTTAGGTAAGCATGGCTATAGTCCAGCTTCGCAAGCAATTCCACAAAAATATGATTTTATGCCACAGTTTCTATTAATGCATATAAGTAGCATCATATATGATTCTGTCTAGGTGAGTAAGCAAGTGTCTGTTTGTGAATAATATAATAGCTTAATACAAAGAGGAAAAAAGATAAGAGAATTTACAGCAATTCATAAAAAAGCAAAAGGATTTGTTTCATATCTAACTTTTTCATTCCAGTATATAATATTATCCAGCATTCACAAAGCTTATCTGTATTATTTAGTAATATGCTAACTTACTTGATAAGACCACATTCCAAATATAATTAAACCACTCTTTTATAGAAGGGGATTATATTCCCCCCTAATATGCTGCAGTAACCAATTTAACAGCTGCAAACAGAGTTAAATTGTCTGAAGAAGCTACCAGAATTATCTTAGGATTTGGTGGTATATTAATTACTACATAACATATCATTAATCAACTGGATCATGTTTTTCCAAAATAGGTTAAGTTTTAGACAAGCTGAAAACACATGAATCAAATCTACATGGCCGCAATGTATCTCCTGTATATATCTGATAAAATTTCTGCTGTAATCACTTGTTTGTGAGACATAAAAAAAGTATTTTCCAAAAATGTTCTTTCACATTCATTGAGATTCGTTTGAAGGATAGTTTTTCCCAGATTCATTTCCATTCCTGTGAGGTAAAGGTAAAGGTAGTCCCCTGTGCAAGCACCGAGTCATTATTGACACGTGGAGGGACGTTGCATCATGACATTTTCTTGGCAGACTTTTTAATGGGGTGGTTTGCCATTGCCTTCCCCAGTCATCTACACTTTACCTCCAGGAAACTGGGTACTCATTTTATCGACCTCAGAAGGATGGAAGGCTAAATTAACCTTGAGCTGGCTACCTGAACCCAGCTTCTGCCAGGATTGAACTCAGGTTGTGAGCAGAGGTTGGGCTGCAGTACTGCAGCTTACCACTTTGTACTAGGGATGTGCACTGGGGAAATATTTGGTTTTCCCACTTCGGGTTTACCCGAAGTGGAGAAAAGATTTGGAATAACCCAAAGCCTGAAGCGGCAATTTGCTTCAGGTTTGGGTTATCGGAAATCGCTTTGGTATGCTTCGAAATGATTTGGAGCATACCAAAGTGAGACCCCCACCTCCACCCTGAGCCCCCTTCCCCCAAACCCAACCCCACTTACCTTTCCCAAAGGCTGCAGCCAGCGCCTCTGGTGCCCGCACTGCCGCTTCAGCCATCACGGCGGCCAGCAGGGCATCAGGGAAAGCCACCGCCGGCACTGCTGCTTTGATTCGGTATTTCCAAATTGGGGCCATTATACTGGCCCTGATTCGGAAATACTGAATCTTTTTGAATTTTTTCCGAACCGGTAACCGGTAATAAGGCGCACACCCCTACTCTGCACCATGGGGCTCTTTCCATTCCTGTGAACTAAAACCAATTTGTAAACTTTCTTCCTTTTATAAATGTAGCTTAATACAAGGTATCTAAACTTGATAATAGTGAGTAAACCTGTGCTATCATTTCACTAGAGATATGATCGTCACTGATTACAGATTCAAAAGGGAGTTTTTGGTTACAAACTGTTGTGCTTTCTTAATAAGGCCGTGGCTACAGGCCTTGTTTGAAAAAATTGAAAAGGCAGTTTATTCTCTCTTACACATAATTTTATCATAATTTGACATAAGCTGATCATAACTGTTCTAACATCTAATTTACCATCCCTCCTGTCATTAATATTATTTTATGACACATATCATGCAGTTCATCATTAAGCAAAGAAGAAGCTAGAGGTGAAAACCCCAACTTGAAAATGATTTCACTTTATACTACTCTAATCAGGTGGAACTTATAATTAATTTCCTCACCTCCAACTCTGTCAAAACCAGATCAAAACTGTCAACTTCAGGAAATTTTCCAAGTAAGATTCCAAGATTGGTATGTCTTTGGCCTCCACATATCTGCCAGTTTCAACGTAACTGCTCTGTAATAGAGTTTTAGATTAGGCACCCTGAAACAATTATTGTAAGCCACCTTGAACCCCGCGGCATCTAAATGTTTTAATTAAATAAATCATTTTTGTGATCTTTTAATGTTAGAACTATATCACTTTCATAAAGACAGATTTTTGAAACATGATGACTGAAATGTGTTTCAAAGTTTTTCTCTCATTTTTTCATTATCCTGGCTAGTAATATCCAAAGGTTCCGTTTTCTGGATGTTGGCTTAGAAATGTTAATATAAAAGGTGGACAGATTTAGATAAACATTTCATTTAAATTGTATTTGTATCCTGTTCTTCCAAAGTGTTCACCGCTGCATGCAACATTTTTTACTCTATATTTAATTCATAAGAAGGTTTATCTCATGTACTTTAAAATGAGGCCTTCTCCACATACACAAGCTAAATAAAAAGTAACCCAGGAGATCTGTGATTAGACTTTCTTGTTTTGTTTTTAAACTAAAAAAAAGCCATGGAAGGGCTTAATTCAGATGAGGGTACTGGCACAGGATAAGGGAAGGCGTACTGTTACCTTATGAGGAGGTCTTGAGAGTTGGGGGAATTAACGTGCAAGGAGAGGCAGTGAGAGGCAGGTAACTTTAGAATCTCCACCTGTGTATATGAGGATTGTCTCAGTTAGAGAACTCTTTCAATGAATTGACAGAGCTAACTAGAAAGCAGTGGTGAAAATTGGACAGAGTTTGAGGGATTGGGTGATAGTTACCATCCAGAAGACGGCATCCAGGAGAGAGAGCATTGAGCGACTAGTGCATCAATGCAGAAGAGTTCAAACAGAGGTCCAAGGGTGGATGCTGGATCTGAGAGCATGCACACAGCTATGGTGGAGGGGTAGTCCAATTATACTGTGGAATACAGGGGCAAGACTGCATCTTCTACCCCAAAACAATAACTTAATGGTTGTTTCCGGGGTGGGACAAAGGACTGGGAAGCTGTCTCCATGGCAAGACAATGAACTGGGAAAGTTTAATGAAGTCTTCTCAGCCAGAACTAAAGTTATCAACGATGACTGAAGACCCGTGAAGTATGGATGAGTGAGGCTCTGAGTCGCCTAAGAATAGAAGAGTGAATCAGGGGAGATCAGTAGGGTGTGTTGTGGTGATTAATTCAGGAACTCCGGGAGGACCTTTTGTCTTAGAATCTATGCACAACTCTGGGGCATGGGGGCTAAGAGCTGGCCTTGCCTGTCATCTCACATGCTAACGTGTTCTGTCTTCCAGCCAGGATCTGGCTTCCATATTTCTGCCTGCTGGGGTAGTATTTTGTGTTTGAAATACACTCAGAGAAGGGGCTTATGGCATAACCATATTCATAATATTATGAGGGCAATAAGACTAGTAATTCTTCTTTTCTCTGTGCCATTTTCTAATACAAATCTGGGTCCCAGACTTACCCGGTGCTCCAATTTGCAACATGTGGGAGTAAAGAGGTGTGGAACATGGTGGCTGCCATTAATCAGGGCCTATAACACAACAAACCAAGGCTCAATACAATCAAAACCCAAAAGGTGTAATTCAAATTTACATATTATAAAGTGCAAAAGTGCTACAATTTCATATATATGTACAAAAAGTCATAGAATTACAAAAGTGCATCAATACAGCGTCCGTTCATTAATCAATGTACACTAATTACAAAATACACAAATCTACATTTGTCCGGAAACAATCCAATGAATTAAAGTGCAAATGCTACAATTAGTAAGGAGAAGTCGGTAGGTAGGAGATCGTGCCGCCAGAATGTTGCAAAGACAGTCCATACAAAAATCAATTGTATGTACAGAAAGAGCGCCGACAGGGGTTTGCAGGCAAATGTAATTAACCCGTTTCGTGAGGACCACTCCTCACTGGGCGTAAGATCTTTCGGACTGAACATACTGTGAATAAAGAAAACACAATCCACAAGCTTGCTCATAATTATAATACACTCACAATATATAATTGCAAAGGAAAAAAACACACAAAAGGCACAAAAAACAAGGTCTCCTACCATTCCTCCACCAGCGTGATTCACGGACATGCAACAAAGAAAGGACTGCTGTTAATTAAATCTCCACAAGGGGGAGGGGCAGAAATCTATGGAGGATCTTTGCAAGGGTCCCAAAACTTACAAAAAACACGAGAAATCAATCTCTGAATTTAAGCCATTTGGTGCCAAAGAGTTTAAGCCAAAAATCCATTTGGATTCCAAACGTAGCAGCAATTTTGTCTGATCCAGAGCGAAGGGGCAGTCCAAATGATCAATTACCGAAACTTTGAAGTCATTTGAAAGATGTTTCTGTTCATAGAAGTGGGTTACAAGGGGTGCCTCCCACACTAAATTCCTAATTCTAGACAGGTGTTCTTGTATCCTGACTCTTAAAGGGCGCGTGGTACTTCCTATATATAGTAAGGGACACTTACACTGAATGACGTATATCACGTTATGTGACTTACAGTTCGAAAAGAAATGTGTGTGGGGGCATTAATCAGGGCCTGGCAGCTTCCAACAACCTCCTTGGAATGGCACAGGCAGCCTGGGGTTCAAAAAAACGACCGGCCAGCCAATCAGCAGTGGGCTGGCCAGGCTTGCACTGACAAGGGCTTTGCAGCCAGTGGACCGGATGGGCATAGTTTTCCCTCTGTCTTCTGGCTGGAGATAAATTGCAAAGCTGGCCAGGCTTCTAGCACTCTGCTCCTGAACTGGCTTCCCACCCATACTTCCCTTGTTTCTAGAGATTGTTGGGTGTTTGGATTCACGAACTAGGCTATTCTCTCTGTCACAACTTTGGGAGGGGTGGTTTTAGCATTGGGCACAGATCCTTTTGGGGGAAACAGGACCACAAGACCAGTTTCCCCATGCTTGAGGGTCCATTTAAAAGATCTTGGGGATGATGCATTGCAGGGACAAGCCTAGTCAGAGGCATGCTCACTCCCAGGTGGCATGGGGATCAACTCAGAGGTTTGTGCCCATGTGGAATCCCATGGCCTATCATCCCATGGTTTCCCCCTTACAGCAGGTGAGGTGAGGGGGTCATCAGCCAGCAGGTGGGTCAGCTTGATGCTTGGATCCACACTGTACGCTGCAGCAAGGGTCCATAAGCTGTAAGCCAAAAAAGTTGTGACATTTTAAAAATTCCAGTAAGTTGTCTTAGGTCTTCTCTTGCTTTTTCCTTAACCCTCATCTCCTTAACGTGGGCTTGCAATTTCTCCTTTCCATGTATTGTTTCCAACTGAGAGTAAACATACTGGTACCAATATGACACGGGTATGGTGTGTGGTTTTTTTGCGCAGGACAAATAGCTGGGCATTGAGATAGGAAAATGGCAGCGTGGAGGGAAGATTAGCCATCTTCTTCCCTAGCTCCATGACTCAGACCCATATTAGGTTCTAATAGTCTGCTTTTAGACTTTTTTTGAAAAGGGGGGATATTGTAGTCATGGAATTCCTATGATGTGTAAAGTTTGGCCTAATATTTAATATTCTATACAGAATATTACTATTGAGTCTCAAAGAACACAAGTCACAAAATTATCAGTGAGGCATCTTCTATTGAACCAGCAGCTCTGTGTGTGAGTACTTGAGGTATTGTATTAAGCAAAACTTAATACTGAACAGAACTGCAGTGTGGTTTGTATGCTTACAGTCTGTTAGAACAATGGAGGTCTCATTAGTTCCTTTAATGTTGTGATCACAAAACCCTTTTAAAGTATTAAATATCTATCTGGAGGACAAAAATGGAGATTACAGACAATTGTAATAATTCCTCACAAAGCTCAAAATGCTGTTTATCTATTGTTCTGGCTAGTTAGTATGGTTATACTTATCAATTCCCCATCATGTTGATAAAGTTGAATTTTGTTTTAGCACAAAGTTGGAAAGGTCAGAGATGGGAGTGGTCCAGTTGGTAGAAATATTCCCCTATAGTCTGTAAACAATTATATGCATGCTTTTCTTTGTGAAAATTTCCAGTTCCATGTTTCACCTATATTGTTGTTATTGGGAATATATTATTTAATATCAGTTTAGTACTATAACGTATACATATTAATGGTTTTAATTTTCAGTTTTGGGTAACTGATATCCTGGTTTCTTGTTCAGATGAAAATCAAACCAAAACTAATGAGAAGAAAGAAAAGAAAATGGTCTCCCAGAAACCCCCTGGTACAATAGAATATACGGTAAGAACTGATTGCACAGAATTTGCTGGGGCATTTAAATGACCAGATAGCCATGTCAGCTATCTGGCCATTTAAATTACATCTTCGCTTTGTCTCCATTTTTTTGTCTACCTACCAACAAACAGAACTTTGAGTTTTTGTCCAAGTATAGGGCATGCATGTAATCTCAAAAACAAGTATTTTGTTCACAGCTTTATATATGACTTATCTATGAGTACCTTCTTCTCCCGGTGTACCTATAGCACTATTGGTCTTCTGCCACTGTCACTAACTTTGGTCAAGTCCAGAAATTGTTGTTAACACTGTGGTAAATGGAAGAACGTACTTTATTAATAAAGATAGTCATGGTCCCCTTGTGATAATTGTTCAGATTTAATTAACACTACCAAAAAGGTGCTTTCAACTCAGAAGAGGAAAATACCCCAACATCTTATAGTATCGTGGAGCAGAAAATCTAGTTATTCACTCTTCTTCACTCAACCATTTTCTTAAACTAGGTTTACATATGCTGCAAAATATCATTGGAATAGGGTAAATTATACCTAGTGTGGAGTGAATCTAGTTTGCTGTGTATACACTATCCTTTTATTTTGTAAACAAGGAGCCTAAGTAGACCAAGGCTGCTTCCACATGTCCTTAATGGGACGGCCTGCCAACGGAACTCTGGCGAGTTATCTCACTCATTACACATGTCATCATTTCCCATGGGTGAGACCTGTTTTGGTCCATGTTTATTTTTGATGCAGATTTTCCGTGCGATTATCCTACAGTATCAATGCATGTGGAGGCTTTTTTACACTTCCCACAAATCTCTAACCCCTCCTCTTGCCATTACCCCTCCTTTAAACATCACACATGGGTCTGGCTCACATACGCGATCGTATAATTCACCCCCCCCCCCTTTTTATGGTCCTTGCGGTATTACAATATCAATGTATACAAAGAGAATCATACTGCAGTGCTTGCTACATTGGATCACTCAGCAATTGGACTATCAGTCTAGGAACAACATTGAGAACAGAATGTTATTTCTGATTTTATTTTAAACTAGCAATAAGGGCCATTGTTTGGGAAAATACAATGGGCCCTAGCAGCACTCCCTCTACAGCATCAGTTGAGGGAGTGATTTGGGAAGAGATCGGGGGCTCCATCCTCCTCTGGCCCCTCGGCCACCACTTGGTTTGTGCATAGCCCTCCTAAGGCCCTGCGAAGGCAATGAGGAGATCCGGCCTCTGCAGGACCTTGGAAGGGCCTCACAGCCACGCTGAGCTTTCTAGACCTCTGGAGGCAGCAGGGAGGCAAACCGTTTTGCCCCCAACTCACTTCTTATCCCTGTGTACTGTGCTTGCATGGGAATAAGGAGTGAGTGGTTGGGAACATGCTGCAAGTGCTCGAAAAAAAAAGAAAGTTGGGCAGGAATACGCCAACATCATTTGTGACGAGGTGCAGATAAAGAACACATTTTCTGTTTTGGGACCTTTTTTTAATGACAAACACCCACAAAACACTCATGAGAATGATGCATGTAAAAAGTGAGTTCTCAAATCGGATTGGGAAGACGTGATTTTGGGACAGGGAAAACCCAAAAAAATGGAACATATGGAAGTGTCCCAATACTGTTGACTTGCCACATATTAAGGTTTTGTTTTCACATTGATTCCTACCGTCAAGTCTTCCCAATCTAGTGTTTCCCACTGATTCTCATGTACATATTGCAAAGGTAAGAGAATTTGTATGTGCAGGCATACTTGGTCTATCCTTGGTGGCTCACAAACATCAAATGCAAGCCTTAGAAAGCCATTCCATGTTTGAGTTGGAGCAGCCGCTGCATCAAAGAATATTTTGAGTGTTGGTATATGTCTTAATATACTGTGGGGTAGAACAGAAAGTATGCTTAGAAAACTGATTCTAGTTTTCTGGAATTTCTGGAAACTGATATATAATTAACAAAACAATAGAGACTAGTCTATGAAAATACCAAGTTATAAATGCAAGGAAACAGAAGATAAATTGCAGTTTGTACAATTTCATTTGAAAGTTTCTTGTAAGTGAAGTTTGAGAAAAGAGATTTTTGGTAGACACTTTTTGGCGATATACTGCATTTATAGAATTATTTTTAAGAAATGATGTTACAATGTGGTAATAAGAAATGTGAATTGCAATATTGTGCTTTAGAGATGGATTTGTGATCACAACGTATTTAAAATGTAATCTCCCCCTCACTTTTTTTCAGGCTGGAAGCCAAGACACCCTAAACAGCATTGCCCTGAAGTTTAATATCACTCCAAATAAACTTGTGGAACTAAATAAGCTTTTCACGCACACAATTGTTCCAGGCCAGGTAATTTTATAATGGCTAAATCCCAGTTGCTAAAGATAAGTATGTGTTAATAGATTACTGCAATTCTGAAATAATTTTTAAATGATAATACACCAGGGTAAGTGCTTTCAGGCAGATAATGATTTTGGATATGCATTTTTCATGCTGTGGATACATTGTGCATTTTTCATGCTGTGGATACATTGTGCTTGCTGTTGTCTTAAGCACGTTTTTCCAGTTACTGCTAGTATCATGAGTATCAGAATTCTGATGAGTACTTTACTATTCCTTGCACAGAACATGGACTCTGTTCCTGCAGCCCCTTCTGATTCTGGGAACAACCGCTTCCAGGGTTGCAGGACTTGCCAAAAGGAATAGCAGCACAGATTTAGTTGGAGGACAGAAGGTTAAGGGGCTGCTCCTTTTGCAAGCACAGTTCTGCTGAGAACAGGAGCTGAGTTTAATCTCCTTGTTCTTTCTTACTGCAGCCCATTGACTCACATGGCTGTTCCTCTGCATGGGTCCTTTGATTCCCAGGAATGATCCCCTGGGAAGTCATAAGAGGGTGTAGGAATGGAGAGGAACAGGGAGAAAGTCTGTCTGCCTTCCATGCAGATACATGCCCATACTTTTCATGCAAGGTGTGCGAAACGCGCCTCTAATACTTGTGTGATGTCTTAGTGTTTATTCATTGTAAACATACTTCTGACTTCTTGTAGATGGGCGGGGGGTTGGGACAAAGCAAGGAAGCAGCAGTCAAGTTCTAGTAGTTTGTATAGTGCTCTTATTCTGAATGTTAGAATTTCCAGATGAAGGAAGCACCAGCACTTGTCATGTTGCAGTGTTGCAGCCTATGCTTAAGCCCGGTGGGGAGGACGGCGCGCAAAAGAGTCAGAACAACCAGAGCTGGGGAAAACAGGCCACAACTTTATTGCAACAGAAACAAGCAAACAAGGAGCATTGGCAAGCATGTGGATCGGATCTCACGCAAAGGCTGGCCCGCCTGCCAGCCACTGACCCCTCCCCCCCTTCAGGACCCCCGCTGAAGGAGGGGGCACCGAGGAGTGACATTATGGGGGGAATCAGATGGGTGTATACCCCTGCCTGATTCCCCTGCCACCTGGGAGTGAGTACCGCAACCCCCGCCCGGGTCTGCCACTCACCTCACTCCCAAGATTCCATATGGGAATCCCCTGAACAGGGTACCAGGGCCGTGGCCCTGGTCCCCCCAGCTAGAGATCCGATCCAATGCTACCCGCAAAGCTGTGACAAATAATTCGAAGAAAACAGGGAGTGGAGGGTGGGGTTCGCGTCCCGGTGCAGACTGCCGGGAGGCGGGGGCCGGGTCTGCTTAAGTGCAGAGCCGGCGGACCAGAGGGAGAACCTCGCCCTCCAGGTCCGGCGGTTGGCCCCGCCCCCCCGGCGGCCGCCCCCCCGGCAGGCTGATTGGGCGGCCAAGGTTCAAACTGATTGGCCGCCCAGACCGGGGAGCCTGCCGGGACGCCGACGCCGAGGACACGCAGCCGTTCTTCCCTCCGGCCGCCGGCTGCAAAGCCTCCGCCCGGTAAGTCGGGCCTCGGTCCCTTCTTACACTCAGGGGCTGGGGTAGGGTGGGAGGGGAGGTTTGAGAGATGTTGGAATGCCATATAAGTAGAAAAAATAAAGGAGTCTTGTCAATGACTAGCAGGTTTATTGAAGCATAAGTATAGAAATGTTGAAATTTTAGTCAGTGGCATGCATAGACAGTAGAGTGAAGGGAAACATTTTTGAAAAGTAGGTTAAAATGTTATATGGAAATGTCATTGCCTTGTATGTCCCTTGCATGTCATGGATTTTCAACCCCTCGCATTTTCTCAACAGTTGACTGAGATTTCATTTCTGCATCTGATAAAATGTGCTGTAGCCCACAAAAGCTTATGTTTCAGCACACCTGTTGGTCTTTAAATTGCCTTTTTGTTATTTGTCACAACAGGTTAACATGGCTACCCCTCATGAATTAGTAATCCTAGAAGACAGTTGTCTCGGAGCAATATAAACTACTGAACTTTTATTGAGTGTGGAATCTTTGTCTGGCTCTTCTAGTTTTTTCAGATTTTTATATTTGGGGAACATATTTCATCCAGGCTTGTCTACTATCTGAGAACATTCTAAAGTATGCCCTCAAGTCAGGCGAACTGCTAGCCCACTATCAGCTTGTGCAAATTAAACATACACACTAGAATACATTCAAAACGTGCTTGTGATAGCAATTACAGAGAAAGAGAGGCAATGATAGTAAGCTTGTGTTCCATTCATGAACTTCTAAAGAATCTCAGGGTTCCATGGGACAGAGTTTGAAAATCACTGTTGTACATAATGTATTATGCTGAACCTGGAGTTCTTTGTACTTTATACTATAATATGTTTAATCTTGCTTCTTTTGGTCTAGGTTCTATATGTGCCAGATACTGATCCTGGTTCCTCTGCTGGAAAGCTATCTTCAAGTCCTTGTGCTCATGTTTCACCTTCATCATCAGATGCAGAATATGATAAACTTCTGGTGAGACTCTCAAGGATTTTTGTTCTAAGACACTGCTTAAATAATTAATCATGTCAAACTGTCTTGTACATTAGTTTTGATTCCTCAAAACAATGGATAATTACAAAAGTTTTCATCAGTGGAAAAGAGCAAGAGTCTAGTAGCACCTATAAGACTAACAAAATTAGTGGTAGGGTATGAGCTTTTGTGAGCCACAGCTCACTTCAGTTGGGAAGGCAAGAGTGGGGGTCAAAAGCAAAACAGTCAAAACTGGTGGGTGAATCCTCACTTCCCAGAGTAACGAGAGTCACCGCCAGTCTTTTTGAACTAACCTTCAGCTGTGAGACTGAGATTACAAGCCTCCAGACTTACTGGGTACTAAACAAGAAGTCAGCCCTGCAAGATGGGACACCTTCAGGTTGAGCTCCACAAAATAATTACTTGGGTAGCTGTAGCCAAAATAGGCCAAGATACTGGATTTCGATTGAAGCCCCCAAACCCAAAGAACAGCACAGAAGTGTAAGTAATGGGATTTATTAAGAAGACTGCAAGAAATTACAAACAGAGAAGTTGTGCAGAACAGGAAAGAAAATAACAAATCTACATAAATACTTTAAAATACCATGCAGGTTTTGGTTCTCTGACACAGGTATGACCAACAAGTCACATTAGAGGCCCAAGGTCTGTGTAGAACTCCAAGGTCCTGTGCTGACATCTATCCTGGTAATCAGGTGCAGAGCACAAAGAAGCATTGTAGCAGGAGGCATCCATCAGCAACCGTACAAAATGAAGGAAGGCACAACCGAGAATGAAAAAAAAAACTGTGCTTTATTGCAGGCTGCTTCAGTATAGCCTGATCCTGATTAAACAATTAGGGATGTTGCTAGGCCTTATGATCATGTCCCTCTGCAGCTGGAACCTATTCACGGTTAGAGCAGCTCTACCATACACAGGGCTCCTTGCACCAATGATGACATATGTGCAAAAACTCCCTCCTGGCTTGGCCTTGAAACTCTGATCTCATCCTGCACATCGGTGCTTCACTTCCATCTCGAACCTTATCTCTGAAAACTGCAAAGTCATAGTGACTGCACTTTTCTAGAGACAGGGCTTTTGTAGCCTAACCAGGCCTAAGAACCTGAACCAAAGATCTGAAAAAGCCAAGAAACTGACTAGGGTAGACCAGGTTCTTGACACAAGCATTGCTGTATTTCCCAGAGCTTTCAGTGATGTCCTGGAAAGGAGTTGCAGCATGGGCTGTATGACTTTGATCCTTTGACAGTCTCAATTAGTGCAGTAAGTACTCTTGTGACGTCAGCTTTCATTCATTCAGATATAACATTAAAAGGTAATGAAGGAGGGATTTCTGTAATTTTGCAAATTGCAAATTTCTGCCGCTGTCAATATGCAAGCGGTTCAGGTCACAGAGAACTCTTTTCGGACAGAAACCAAGTTCTATGTAACTGGTATAATTTCTAATTAATTTCATGTTTTTATATGAGGAGGATGTGAAATAGACATTTGCATGAAATTTAAGAGTATTATGTTTATTCTTGAAGGATGCTGACCTGGCAAGAAGGGCTTGCAGACCGATCCAAAGGGTCCTGTCTTCCACATCAGAGGAAGATGAGCCCACTGTTGTCAAATTTTTAAAAATGAATTGTCGATACTTCACAGATGGCAAGGTAGAGAATTCCAACTGTTTATTTTGCAGAAGTTTGCTTACAGATATTGGATTGTATCTTATATGCTCAGAAGCAGCTCTTTCCCACCTTCCCCTTCCCACAGCAGCCCTCAGTGATTTGCAAAAATGGTATTGTTGGGGACTCCCATGCATAAAAAGCCCCCCAGTACAGGAAGCTGCAGTGAGAAAGGTGAATTAGGCAACATGACCACTTGACCTTTTTCTGATAGCTTTCACTGGTGCAAGAGGCCTTACTGGCAGAGTGGATATTTGACCTGTGATCTCCTTCTTCCTTATAACCCCTCCTCCCAATACCAGCTGTTTTTTAATCTTTGAAGAGGCTTTTTGACCCTAGCAATGTTGGGGGGGGGCTTCACAGAGGGCTGCTGTGAGTAGAACAAGATGGCTTGTAGAATTCCTGAATAGTACAGATGCAGAACTTGTATTGTTTAACAGCATTACCATTAGCAACCTTTTTGAAGGATGTTCTAATAATACAATTTGCAAATACAAAGGATTGTCATTTTTGGTTTAAGCGAATTGACCAGCAATCGTTCCCTTTCAACTCTAAAGAAATAAGTGTCTCGGTAAAATAGCATTGACAGAGAACATTTTTATTTTGAAGTAAATTTATAAAACTAAAGATGAAAAACATAAGGTGAAAAACCCTTTGCCAGCAGTTTCAGATAGAGTAAATTAGACTGAATCAGAATAAAAATTCACATTTTGACTCTTTCAGGTAGGCATATATTATGATCTACCAGGTCCAATTTAGCTCCACAGCATTTATTGTGGTTTGTAGTGCAGGGCAACACCCTCTTTTTGCAGTCCCCACAGAAAAAAACCAAGTTCTTGTGACCTCCATGAACAGCAGGTAGGGCAGGTTTAGCTTTGTGGTCGCAAGTTGTGGCAGCTTGCTTTAATTTAATGATCAGTTATTAATTTAGCTGATGCTTTGCTTGGTAGACCTGAACATCTGAACTGATTTATAAATTCAACCATTGTAGGAAACCTCTGTTCCAAGACTTTATCTGAATCTGAAAACTAACCATTCTAGGCGCAATGGTTACATAAGGAACCTACAGACATACGCTGCTTCATGGGTGATTTTCCCAGATAGTTTCTATGTGTGCTTTTGATTCCAGTCATTTGATTGAATAACTATCTCAACCTAAGGGCAGAACTACATGTTACATCTGTAACAAAACTATGATGGCAGCTTTTGTGGAGGGGGAAACAGCAGCATGGAGAGCTGGGAGTTTGAAACAGAGAACCCCTGTGTGGAAGGAAAGGAAACTTTCTCCCTGCTGGTTGCTTCTGTAGTCTGAATTCCCTCTTCTCTCCCATACACTTTTTCTTCTGTGAGATTCTAAATGTATGTTTCTCCATAGACTTTTGTTATAAGAGTACACATATAATATGCAGCTATGCCTTAAGATATATCTATTTAAACTTACCTTCAGTCCATTTTGCTTTTATGTCTTATAACCATTCAAATTTCCTATTGGAGTTCTTGACATGAACCTTGAAATGATGCTAATATGAGAGGGGGAACTTGGAACTATTGCTAGTTCTGTTACGATAAGCCAAAATGGTTTGCGTTTGTGTTGACTCAAAAATCTTAATATTTTGTCTCTAGTCAAACAGGAGCTATGTTTCATTGCAGTTGAGGATGAAATTTAAACACCTTAATCCCTCTTTATAACTTTGGCCTTGTCTGTCAAAGATAAATTTGTTTTGACCACTCTGAATCGTTATCTGTGATTAGTTGCAATAGAATGTTGACCTGAGGGTCACTGCAATGGTAAATAGCTTAACTGCTTGGGAGGGGGAAGGGGATTATAGAGAGTTTAGGGGAGAATAAGTAAGAGCAGGACAACAGACATAAGACTGTTCTATGAGCATTTGACAATAATCTGATATGCTAAATGTTCATTTGTTTTTATTTCAAGGGCGTGGTTGGGGGTGTTATGTTAGTCACTCCAAACAACATCATGTTTGACCCTCACAAGTCAGACCCTCTGGTAATTGAGAATGGCTGTGAAGAGTATGGACTCCTTTGTCCCATGGAGGAGATTATTTCAATTGCTCTGTACAACGATATCTCACACATGAAGATTAAAGATGCTCTGCCATCGTAAGAAGTGTTCTTTATCGGTCATGTTTGCATGTTAGTAGTGGGATGTAGAGAAAAAACAGAACAGGGGAAGGAGAATGGTGAAGATAGATCACAAGTCGCAGGACAACAAATAAAAAGGGAGATGATCAGCTAAGCTTATCTAATTTAGGCCAAATTTATACATTAATTTTGTTTGGATACAGTGCAAGACACACCACATTAAAACTGATGGTTAACAGCATGCTGATAAACTTGTTATTTTTAATTTTTCGATATGGCAACTCCTGAGTATTTTGTGAGGCTGCTGTTTTACATAAATAGCTCAACACATGAAAATTATGAGGTAAAAATTACTATTTGTGAACTTTTTGCCTGAGATATAGACACGAAGATTGGCCTACATCTTAATTTGGAAGTAAGAAGGAAAAAGATAATTGATAAAAAGAAAAACAAGAGGAAACTGAAACAAACAAAATAAAACCAGTAAGCATGGGCACAGCATTTGGATTTCAAGAGGCTGTTGTCTGTATTGAATTTATTTTTTATGAGAAAATGTTAATTAAAAGGAGATGATTAGAGATGGGCACGAACCAGGAAAATGGCAGTTTGTGATGGTTAGTGGTTTGTCACGTTGCACGAACTTACACAAAATTGCCCAGTTTGCGAACTGGTTCATTTGGTTCATGGTATATCACTTCCAGAGGCTGAAGAATTACCCCCTTGGCAGTCATACATGCCGAACTCATGAGAAGTCTTCAACAGCCACCCTCCAAGTTTGGCAAAGATTGGATTTTGGATTTCTGAGTTATAGACTCCCAAAGTGGGAAAGTTCCAGAGTAACGAGAGTCACCGCCAGTCTTTTTGAACTAACCTTCAGCTGTGAGACTGAGATTACAAGCCTCCAGACTTACTGGGTACTAAACAAGAAGTCAGCCCTGCAAGATGGGACACCTTCAGGTTGAGCTCCACAAAATAATTACTTGGGTAGCTGTAGCCAAAATAGGCCAAGATACTGGATTTCGATTGAAGCCCCCAAACCCAAAGAACAGCACAGAAGTGTAAGTAATGGGATTTATTAAGAAGACTGCAAGAAATTACAAACAGAGAAGTTGTGCAGAACAGGAAAGAAAATAACAAATCTACATAAATACTTTAAAATACCATGCAGGTTTTGGTTCTCTGACACAGGTATGACCAACAAGTCACATTAGAGGCCCAAGGTCTGTGTAGAACTCCAAGGTCCTGTGCTGACATCTATCCTGGTAATCAGGTGCAGAGCACAAAGAAGCATTGTAGCAGGAGGCATCCATCAGCAACCGTACAAAATGAAGGAAGGCACAACCGAGAATGAAAAAAAAAACTGTGCTTTATTGCAGGCTGCTTCAGTATAGCCTGATCCTGATTAAACAATTAGGGATTTTGGATTTCTGAGTTATAGACTCCCAAAGTGGGAAAGTTCCATTAGATAGAATGCCAATTGATTTGCATTGGCTCCATTGGCTCCATTGAAATACATTACAACACCAAAAGTTGCAATGAAACCGTGGGATGGAGTTAGAGAATCTTCCTCTGAGAACAGAACGATGGCCCCCAGAGTAGAATGACGGTCCCTGGGAGCAGAAAAACTGCTCTAGGGCTGGAATGGGGACAGAAGTATTCTTTGAGGGGACAGTTAAGGAGATGTTCTTGGGGAGACAGGAATATTCTTTTAAAGAACAGGAGGTAAGAGACAATCTATGAGAGGAGGTTAATCTTGGGGGGACAGAGTAGATATTCTTTGGGGAGACAGGAATAATCTTGTACAGGAAAGTACAGAGGTGATCCATGAGGGGAAGTTAACCTTTGGGGGAAGGAGACCTTGGGGAAACAGAAATCTTCCCAATGGGACAGGTGAGGAATGGGGAACCTGGAAGTCAGAAAGGAAAAACCTTTTAATGCGGAAACAGACCCTGGGTAGAAGTTGCTACAACAGCCAAAATCCATCTCCCCAATGGGGAGACCGAGAGGGAAGCCTTCTACCTGCGGAATCCATCTCTGCAACCCATGGGGAAGGAGGTTAAAATTCCCCTTGTCAGGAGGTACATTCACACTTGACAAGGACGGATGGTAGTCCAGAGCCCTGACCCATCCAGACACCTTCCCATCCGGGACAGGTGTTCTAAGTAATAATGATACTGATAATAAGTAAAATATATGAAAGGTTTCTGTGAGTCTTCACAGGAACCCACTAGGCTTGGCCCCTGAGGCTGGCAGTGCCACAGAGACTGGGATGCTCAAAATAATAATAAAAGACTCCTCAGAGTCTTTTATCAGCCCCTACAGCCCCTGACCTTGGCTGTAGAACAGAAGCAGGTGCTTCAGAGCCCTGAAGCACCAGAGCACAAGCTTCAAATACCTCGCTATGTGACTGAAAATCCAACAGCAGTTCCTCCCTGTCTAACTGCCTGCTGGAAACTGAAACCACTCGTCTGAGAGCTGGGGGCTTATATATCCTTCTGCTCTCATAGAACAGAATGGGAGCTTTCTGTTTGGAAGCCAGAGCTGCCTATAAAACTTTGGAGGACTGATACTGGTGTTCCCAGGTCTACAGAAGGTCTGCAGAAGTCTATCTCCCCTCCCCTTTGCCTAGGGAATAGATTGATCGGTGCCTAGCTGTCTGCAGTGATGAACTAGAAATTGAACCAAATAAACCATCTTAAAAACCATATACATTTGTCGCTGTTCATCAGAAATGTGCTCCAACGAACCACTGGTTCACAAACCAAAAAACCAGCTAAGTTTGTGATGAACTTTGGTTTGTATTTCAGTTTGTGCCCATCTCCAGAGATGATTATAGATTTCAGTACTGTGTGGTGTAGATAATATCAGTGGAGTGAACAATACAGGATAGTCAATAGAAGAGTGAGTATATGAAAAGCCCTCCTCTGTGCTGGCAGATATTTAGGCCTGACGTTCTTGGATTTTCTCAAATCTCATGTTTCTGTGAATATTAATAACTTCCTATTGTTTCTTCATTAAAACTGTCGATAAGTGGAACCACTGTATTGCTTGCAACATAACAAAAAAAGCGTCATAATTCAGATTTGTGACTTACACTTTAAACAGGCTTTCTCATGTATGTTCTTAATATTGGTCATACGTGAGAATTTTATAATGAAGCCTATATAGCTGAATGAATTGTTTCTCTTTCTCCTGCCTCTTTGTGTGTTTATGTTTTAACTGATTTGGGTTCCCAATTCCTAAATAAGGGAGCCAGCAAAATTTCTAGTTTAGTTTTCCATCAACTCAAGTTTTTTTATAAGGTAAATTCAGGGTTATCTCCACCATACATGAATATTTTGTCTGAAGTCCCTGAGAATTACAGATGCTTTCAGGCCTGCTAGCTAGCATACCCAGACCTGCCTTGGGAAGTCAAGGGCTACAATTACATTATCGGTTTCACTATTTATAAAGAGCACAGGTGCTAATTTAGAATATTAGAAAATTTAGTGAAAAGCACAGGAGTTGTGGAAGTGCTCTACTAATATAGAAGATCCCTGTGCCTTTGAAGTTCTTTATTAATCTTTAAACAAAAAGCTGGACATTAGATGTGAATAGGCTTCCATTTATTTGATTGATACAAGGTTGAGTGACATGTGGTACAGCATGCTCGCTTTGACGTACTTGAGAGCATGAACCTTAGAGTTCCATAAAGACATGTTATTAGTTCAGAGAGGCCAAAACCCCCAGATGTTCTTGCATTTCAAAACTTATGATTTCCTAATAGATTTGAGATGAATCACAGTTTTGAAGACTTGGATCCCTTAATTCTTAAATTTCTATTTTTGCAAACTGATGAGACAGGATTTGTTTGCCATCAGTGGATTAGAATCCATCACACAAATAGGAAAATTTGTTAAGATTGTATGACTGTTCTGTTGTTCCCTTTGTATCAACTTAATATTCAGATGGGGGTCTGTCTTTTCTTCCTGCGTCTTCAATAATACCTATAGGATACATAATGACACAGTAATATATTGACCACTACAAAATGTACTTCAGTATTCAGATTGTTAGCTATATCACTCCTTCATCTTCATAACTACTTATTTCAGTTATATTTTATTTTGGAAGAAGCTGTTAGTTTAATTTGTATTATTTAAATGTTGTTTTGAAGTATTTTAGTTGACTATTCTTTTTTCCATTGTGTGTATTAGTTCTCATTTTGTTTCCCCCCCCCCCCTGTTTTTAACACTCCATATACATCCATCGTTTTTCGTGACAGCGACATACCAAAGGATCTTTGTCCTCTGTACAGGCCTGGTGAATGGGAAGACCTTTCCTCTGAGAAGGACATCAATCCTTTCAGCAAATTTAAATCCTTGAACAAGGAGAAGAGGCAACCAAAAGTAAACAACTTTGTCAGCTTGAATTCCAAACTGATAAAGTCTCCAGACAAGGAGAAACCTACAGATTTTGAAGTTCTTAAACCTTTTGAAAAGTCTTCCTTGGTGTCATTAGAACCATCAAGGGACTCCATCACTGCTGATCCTTCAAAAAAGATACCTTTAGAGAAGTATACTAAAGAATGTTCTGGACATAAGGTTATTTTGGAGCTAGCCAAAGATAATTCACTTTTGGAAGAAGATGGCTTTATTGAACTTGAGGAGACTTCATCTCGGATTGATGACAAAGGAGACAGTAGAGATGCAGGCCCAATAGATGTTTTCACTGATTGTAAACTGACGAGGGAAATGCAGCTACAAGAAACAAATAAAGGCAATTGTGAGCAATTTGAATTAGATTCATCAGGAACAAAACATGAGATTGTCCCTAAAGAGGTCATTGATTTAGAGTCCTATGAGAAGTTAGATGTAGTGCCTGAAATAAACAAGGGCAGCAGTTCACCAACAAATAAACTAGAAACTACTTTGGATGCGAACCAGGAGTTGAATAAAGACAGGCTTATTGAATTTTACCTCAATAAAGATGAGTCGCATCCTCCTGATGATTCATGTAAGGCTAAAATCAAGGAAGGAGGAAATAATAAACCATTAGGTATAGACCTTATGCTTAGTTCTTCTCATTCTGAAACCACTGAAGATTTTATAAGCAAAAAGTTAGGACCTGATACATGTTTTGTTGAAAGGAAAGAGCCATTGCTAGAAGTTGGTTCGGCAGTGCCTGAGAAAAAGGAGCGTGAAGGATCAAAATCATCTTCATTGGCATCTCATCTGGATGGAAAGCATTGTCAAGAAATTGATATAGATAATAAATCTGAAATCAGGCTGTGGCTACTGCAGAGAATCCAAATGCCAATTGAAGGTAGGTCTGCTTTAAACTTGGGGAGAGAAATAGCCATTGGTTCTTTAAAAAGGGATGAATTTATCAATGTGTTAAAAAACTTATCTTTTAATTCTAATTTTAGATATTTTAATAATATAATTATGTGCTGTTCTCCCCACTTCCAGCCATCTGATTTTTTAATTTCAGGTACTCTAGTATACACATAATGCATTCTTATTCACAGGTATATAAATTCATTCTACCAGCCCAGTAAAAGAATGCTGTGTTTCCAGCTGAAGTGGAAAAGTCCTGTGGGAGCAAAAATGTAGGAGATCCTGAAAAAAACAACTCTTGAGTTGGAATGTATAAATTTTGTGCTTGCTCTAATGCTACATTTACCCTTTCTTTGTTAGTATATTTTAATACTAGCAACAAAGCCCGTTGTGAGAAAAAAAATACAACGGGCTCTAGAAAGGGGAGGGTGGGTGGGCAGGCATTCGCTCCTCCTCTGTCACTGATTCCAGCTGGTGAAGGAGGAAGGTGGGCATTGTCATCTGCTCCATGCCTGATCTGCCTGAACTCGGCCCTGTGAAGGGGTGGTGGGCTTTGCTACCTGATCCGTGCATGATACATGCCGGGTAAAGGGGGGGCATTGCCTCCTGTTCTGTGCCTGACTACGTCTGGGTGAAGGGGGCAGGCATTGCTGCCTGCTCTGAGCTTGATCCTAACTGGGTGAAGGGGGGTGGGCATTGCCACCTGCTCCCTGCTCGGTGAAGGGAGGAACAGGCATTGCCTCCTTCTCCGCACCTGATCCTGGCAGGTGAAGATGGGTGGCAGGCTTTAATACCTGCTCTGCTCCTGATCCCAGCTGGGTGAAGAGGCTGTGGGCATTGCCACCTGTTCTGCTCCTGATTCTGGCAAGTTGAAGGGCGGGGGGCAGTCATTGCTGCATGCTTGGCTCCTGAATCTGGCAGTGTGAAGACGGGGTGGACATTGCGGCAAGCTCAGTGGCTTATCCTGGTAGGTTGAAGAGGGCGGGCATTTCCACCTGATCTGCTCATCTGGGTGAAGGGAAGAAGGGCATAACCTTCTGCTCTGTGCCTGATCCCAGACAGGTGAAGGTGCGAGGTGGGCATTGCCACCTGCTCTACTCCTGATCCAAAATGGCGGCGGGGGTGGGTGGGCATTGCCACCTGCTCCGCTCCTAATACCAACTGGGTTACGGCGGGGGGTGAACATTGCCACCTGCTCCGCCCCTAATACCAACTCGGTTACAGCGGGGGTGGTCATTGCTACCTTCTCCTCTCCTAATACCAACTGGGTTAAGGCAGGGGTGGGCATTGCCACCTTCTCCACTCCTAATACCAGCTGGGTTAAGGTGGGGTGGGTGGGCATTGCCACCTGCTCAACTCCTGATCCAAAATGGGTGATGGTGGGGGGTGGCAATTGCCACCTTCTCTGATCTTAATACAAACTGGATGAAGATGGGGGGGTGGGCATTGCCACCTGTTCTGCTCCTAATACCAACAGATAAGGTGGGGGTGGGCATTGCTACCTTCACTTCTAATACCAACTGGGTTAAGGCATTGCCACCTGCTCTGCCCCTAATACCAGCTGGGTTAAGGCAGGGGGTTGCCATTCCCACCTGCTCCGCTCCTAATACCAGCTGGGTGAAGGCACGGGGTGGGCATTGCCACCTGCTCCCATCCTGCTCCTGGCTTGGGCTTCCCACTATAGCACTTTTTCTGGAGGGACATTGTGCCTTGTCTACGTTTCCCTTCACGGCAGCGCCCTCTGGTGGTGCACCAGGGTATGAAGTGAGTTGTCTGAAATACGCTTACTCAATTATATAGTAAGATACAGTGTATAAACATCACAAGTGTTTGACTTGGTAAAAGGCAGCTCCTTATATGTGATAAGAATCTTGATCCATCTAACAAAGTACTGTCTATTCTGACTGGAGGCAACACTCCATTATCTCAAGCAGAGGCTTTCCCCACCTTTTTTTATCTACCTATTACATTTTTATCCCACCTTTCTTCTCAGAAGTTCCAAGAAGTGTATCTATCCATCTTATCACAGCAACCCTCTGAAATAGGTTAGGGTGTGAGATCTTGAAGGACCCTTTTAAGTCCTCATAGTTGTGCCTGTATTCTTACAGATTTAAAGCAAGCTATACTATATAACTGGAGTGAGATGAGAACTAGTACTAATTGAGATTCTTTACACTGAGGTGAAAAGTTTCACTGTACACAAAAATGTGTTTGCTAACCTTACATTTAGTACGTGAAGTGGATGTCATGCCTTATATGGAACAACTGGAGAAGAGAACTGAATGTGGTATCAGGTGGTGATCATTTGGGGTTGGGTACTATTCCACCCATCCCCCAACGGCTAACCTGTCAGTTCTGACTCAGAGGCTTCTCTGTTCTGGGAAAGGGTTAACAGCCTGATTGGATATAACCCATTAGTGTGTTTTGATTGTTATACATGTAATAATGAGGGGTTTTTTTATTTCTGGTGAAATCATGACTTTTCTAAGATTTTCATTTTGCTCCCAGTATGGTCATTATTGAACTGCAGCTCTCTACTTGTTTCTGTTTGCCGTTTGGTAGGTAAGCTATGCATTTAAAATGTATGCTGGGAAATGGTGGCCTCTTGTTACTCTTACAAGCCTTAATATTCAGGTTTCTGACATCTTCAGTGTTGGAATTCCACTAACTTTCATTGTTCCGTGTTATTGTACCAAGCTATACAGCTACCAGAACTTCATATATATACTTGGGCTTTAAAATATGACACTTGTTGCATGTTTTTTCGACAATGGCATTAGCATCCTTGGGCTGGAAGGCCAGTTGGTTGTGTGACACAGCTGCTGTGAGTAAAATTTTTCTCACTTGTGTACATCCGTCTGGCTCCTCTGTCTGTGGGGGTTATGACCATCTATATATATAAAGACAAGTGTCCTGACTGACTCATCAACACCCAGCCCAAACCTCTGAACCTAGAAACATGAAATTTGGGGAGAACATACACCCACTAAGAAGAGATTTTAAGAAATTCGCCTCCTAAGGGGTTGAAAAGGGGTAAAATGTGTTTTCCCAAAGGGATACAGCTTCCCTGTGTGGCTGGCAGGCTGCTGCCTGCTTCCACCCTCCCCGCTCCCCCCCCGCCCGGTCAGCTCAGCCACTCTTCCCTGACTGGGCCAGCCTTTCAAGGTCATTTGCATATACGGGCTGATTTGGGCTCACAACATTCCACATCTCATCCTCCCCCACCCCAAGACAGTGGGAACACAGAGGTCATTTGCGTATGCAGCCTGATTGGTCCTCACCCCAAACATTCTAAACAGTATGCAGTTGCTATTGGGAGTGATTGAATGTGTCCTGAGGTAAAATGCACCTCCCAATCTTCCCCTAAAAGTTCACTAGGGCCGCCAATCTCCATGGGGGCCTGGCTTTCCTGTGTGGCTGGCAGACTCCTGCCTGGTTGCACCCCCCTCCCTCTGATTGGTCAGCTGTGGAACTCTGTGTTCTGAGGTAAAAATCAGGTCAAGGAAACTGCAGGCAGTTGAAAAAAGGCGGTACAAGACTCCTAAATAGGGATTTTATATAAAAGTCAGTATGGCAACTGAGTTTTTAAATGTTCATGGGGAGATGGTACATGACCCTTCTAGGGGCCATTTTGATGCGAACCTCTCACATGAACCTGCCAAAGTGCCCACCGCACCACCCCTCCCTCAGTCCAACTCCACCTCACACCTCTTGCAGCTGTCACCCTTACTGCCCCCATGAAGCCTCCTGGCAGACGTTGTGCAAGATACACTGATGCTAAAAGGAGGAAGCAAGTTAGAGATGCGTCAAAGAAATAGGCAATTTGTACTCCTGCAGTGCACTTAGTGGTGGCCAAGTACCAGCGAGATCACCCCAAGGTGCACAGAGCGACAGAGTCTCTCTATGAGCATAGCAAAAGACTGCAGTTCCCCCTCAAGGTCTGCTTTGCTATGATGATCAAGAAGTCCCAGGGGCAGACACTGAAGGTGTCAGGAATTTACTTGAGGGAGGACTGCTTCTTACATGGGCAATTCTACATGGCCTGTTCCAGAGCGAGCTCACCCAGCAGCCTAGTGATCCTAGCACTTGAGGGTAAAACCACCAATGTGGTCTACAAAGAGGTCTTTCAGTAGGGAAAAAAACACCAGTTGTACGTATTTTTTTACTTTATTTATTGCACTGCAATCTTTTCCTTTTAAAATCTCTTCAATAAATGTTACATTTCAAAATTCACTTCATAGCTTTTCGGCATCAACATGCTTCACTTTATTCAGACACCTTTGTAAAGCTCGGGTACTATGCTATTATACTACAAAACCAACCAAAAAAAAACACAAACCAAAAAATGTTACATACCCATAAGTATTATAACTGTATTTAAAGTAGTTAAATACTGTAGTGAAGCACAAGTATCAAGCTAGTTTACAATAAAAAAAATCTACTGTTGTGAGTCTTACAATAGAGAGTCTGAGTTCATTGGCTACAAGCTCCAGGGCAGTATGAGAACTGCCATTTCTGGGCTGTCAGCAGGAATTGTACACTTAGTATTCTGGAAGAAGCACACAGTATTGTATACTGAAGCACAGCTGATGTGTCCCCAGCTTCTTTAACAAATTTAATATGTATGATCCAGCATAGTGTCTTTCTAGTGTATTCCTGAAACTAATTACAATTGTCCAACTGTAATATTGCAGATTTGTGGACTAGGATTGCACCACTTGCTTGTTTGCTTTTTCAGCCACAACTTTTCAGGATGACTGTACTGGCAGTGCATGCAATCCTAAAACATCTGTTATTTCTCCAGGCTGGAGAAAGCAGTGCACCCTAGCTTCTTCTCCTGACTTTAGCCAGGGGTAAATGCCACTTTGGGGTCAGGAAGGAATTTTTTCCAGGCTGGTTTGGCTAGGGATCCTGGTTTTTTTTTTTTTTGCTATTTTCTGGACATGGGGCAGGGGTTACTGGGGGTGGGGTATAGTTGTGAATTTCCTGCATTGTGCATGGGGTTGGACTAGATGGCCCTGTAGGTCCCTTACAACTCTATGATGCTAAGACAGGTGGTTGAGGTAGCACCATGATACTTTTCCCTAAGGGGACAGCAACAGAGAGGAGTTAAGTATAGGAATAATTGTATTTTAAAAATATTTTTAGAATATTTTTAAAATCTTGCCTGAGGAAGCTACCACTTTCTCATTTGGGAGCAATTTCTTCTTTCCTTAACATATTTCCTGTTGGAGTTGCTGATGCTTCTAGAGACAGAAATGAGTGTGTGGAAAGGTGAGTGTTTCCATGACTGGAATACAGTTAAAATGAAGGAATGTACCAGAAAAAAAGTGGTGTTCAGATTGCAGGGTGTATGTGGAAACACAACCCAAAGATTTGAGGTTCTTTAGAAAAATGCCAACCCTGTTATGTTAAAGTAATTAATTTTATTGATTCCCTATGATGAATCATAGATGAAAATTGTAACACTGATTAATTTCAATATCCATTTGCACCTTCTGAAATGTGATGTCATATTGGAGGTTAAACTGACTTTTATGTTCTTGTTGCTATGTTGTAATTACATGGTCTCCTTTCTCTTGGATTCAGATATGCTTCCTTCGAAAGAGGAGAAAAGCAAGATCCCTCCAATGTTCCTATGCATCAAAGTGGGCAAGCCTATGATGAAGTCATTCACTTCTCAAAGTACCACTATGGCCCAGCAATATGGCAAACGAAGAAAGCAACCAGAGTACTGGTTTGCTGTTCCTCGAGAGAGGTGAGACAGAGCTCTTCTTAATATACATTCTCTGACTTGTAAAACCACTATTCATTCCTCTTAACTACATACTTTGTATGTAATTAGATATTAGAGCAGATTCATTTTAAAGGGATTGATCTGTAAGCATCTGACGGACCGCTTAGTGAGCCAGGGAAGTCAACATGGTTTTGTCCCCAACAGATCTTGTCAGACCAACCTGGTTTCCTTCTTTGATCGAATGACGAGCTTACTGGATCATGGGAACTCTGTCGAAGTGATTTACCTGGATTTCAGTAAAGCTTTTGATAAGGTTCCCCATGACATTCTAATGGATAAACGAAGACTGTGGACTGGACTATAGGATAGTTCGGTGGATAGGGAACTGGTTAGAGGACTGCACCCAAAGAGTGGTGGTCAATGGCATTTCATCAGATTGGAGGGAGGTGTCCAGTGGGGTGCCGCAGGGGTCGGTTTTGGGCCTGGTACTTTTCAATATTTTTATCAGTGATCTGGATGAAGGGGTAAATGGGCTTCTCATTAAATTTGCCAATGATATCAAATTGGGAGGAGTGGCAAACACCCAAGAAGATAGAGTTAAAATTCAACAAGACCTGAATACTCTGGAGAAGTGGGCGGTTGTGAACAGGATGCAATTCAACATAGATCAGTATTACATCTGGGCCACAAAAGTATGAAGCACAAATACAGGATGGGGGATACACTTCTGGATAGTAGTTTATATGAAAGAGATCTTGGAGTAAGAGTGGACTGTAAACTAAATATGAGCAGTCAGTGTGATGTAGTAGCAAAAAAAGCAAACTCAGTCTTAGGTTGTATCAAAAGGGCCATTGCATCGAAATCGCAGGAGGTCATAGCCCCTCTCTATACTGCCTTGATCAGGCTGCACCTGTGTGCAGTTCTGGGGACCTCACTTCAGAAAGGATGTGGATGAAATCGAGAGGGTGCAGAAGAGAGTGACGAGAATGATCAGGGGTCTGGAGACTGAGCCCTACGAGGAAAGGCTGAGGGCCTTGGGAATGTATAGTTTGGAGAAGAGGAGATTGAGGGGGGACATGATTTCTCTCTTTAAACATTTGAAAGGCTGTCATTTGGAGGAGGGCAAGGAGCTGTTCCAGTTGGCAGCAGAGGATAGGATTCGAAGCAACGGGCTAAAACTACATGCACAAAGGTACCGGCTGGATATTAGGAAAACCTTTTTTACGGTCAGAGTAGTTCAAAGGTGGAATCGGCTGCCTAGGGAGGTGGTGAGCTCCCCTTCACTGGCAGTTTTCAAGAAGAGGCTGGATGAATACTTGTCAGAGATGCTTTAGGCTGATCCTGCACTGGGCAGGGGGTTGGACTAGAAGGTTTGTATGGCCCCTTCCAACTCTGTGATTCTGTAACTACATACTTGGGGGAGATAAACTGTATTTTCCCAAAACTATTGTTGTTGTGATGTTTAATATTGGAAAATATGGTGGTTCTTTCTGATAGCACACTTAGTTTATAGTGCTTGGTGCTTAAGATGTGATTGCGCAAGTGTTAGCAACCCATTAGTTATTGTCTGAGGTTAGTAAGGACAAGTGTTATACTTCCCTCTCTCACTCCTCCACAAACCTTTAAGTATTTAAGTTTACATGAATGGCAGTACTAACACTACAGGGCTACTATAGACGCTGAAACTGGAAAAATAAATGAAATCTTTAGAAGCCTCTTGTCTTTTAATTTTTTACCTATGGGAATAGGTTTTGCAAATGACATAGGACTTGAGGAGAAAGGACTTTCTTCCATAGAGTAGGAGAGCCCAGTACTTAGAAACAACTTGATACAGCAACAGAAGTGTTTTTATTTTAAAAAAAAGCCACAGCTGCAGCTCCTATCTGTATAGAATCCTATAATTGGGTTGCAAAATTGCAGCACTGCTCTTTATACATAGTATGCTTTATACTAGAATTCCCAGGATACAAGTGAAATCATATAGTTTGTAAGCTTTCTGATTGAGGCAGCTGTCCATATTGCTTACTTTGTACATTCTTGCAATGTGTCACAACCACAGCTCTTAGTTGCTTTTGCTGAACTTTTTTGTCCTCTATGTGGCTTTGGACATGAAGCAAGTGCTCCTAAAGCATATGTTGTTTTGTCAACCCAAACAATGAAACTGAGTTAATCAGTGGCTTGGACACTGTTGCATTGTGATTGTGAAATGCAAGGAGTCTTATCTTTTGCACGTAACTTGAGAAGCTATAATCATTAAAGGTGTGCTTTATAAGGGGATTTCATTGCCCTGCTGAATGTTCATTTTGACCCGGTTACACATTTGCATCGGTTGAGCAGAAGGCCCTTCATTAACACCTGTGTATTTTACAATGGGGAACATGAACAGTTCTGGAAAGTGAGTATTAAAAAAGGCTGTTTTGTCACTTTGTGCATATTTGGTAACACTGTCAGGTGGATAATTTTTTAAATAGTTGCAATTGCTTATTAGAATATTGCCTGGTATATTGGGGAGCTGCACTGCTGTTTACAAGGTGAAAGTAATTTTAGAAAGTAGAGAATGCATGTGAATGAATGGCACAGTTCTTCTTTCAGGGTTTAGATGCATGAAAGGAGTGCATCTAATCTCAACACTCCACATGTGTGATGGGTTTCAGTTTGTGCCAGTCCCTCTGTCCACTAACATAACTATCATGTAACTACAGGAACAACTTCTCTGTATCTGTGCAAGGCATCTAGAAATAAGAATAGCCTATATTTCCCAAGTCAGCTTTGCTTGTACACCAAAGTACCTTATACTAAGAGTGTAAGGAACTGTGATCCTTAGAAATGGAATAATGCAAGATACAGAGAATGATCCTTGTTAAATACTGCTGTGTGGGACAAATATATGAAGCTGTTTTACAATGAGTCATAGCACTTGTCTGTTCAGTAAGGCAGTGTCTGCAGTGACGGGCCCCGGCGATCCAGAGGCAGAGAAAGGTCTTTCCCCAAATCTTCTACTTGGTATTCTTTAACTGAGATGTACCAGGGTGTAATGAACTGATTTATCTGTACCTCATTAAAGCTTCCAAACCATCCAGTTCTTCAATTTATATCCCAAGTTCTGAACAGCTCAGGGACCTTCGGATAAGGTCTAAAGACAGAGAACTCTTTTTAGTACAGATTTTTCTGTGAATCCTTTCCTCCAAGGCATACAGAGACTTCTTTTAGAGGCTAATCTTTATTCTTTATTGAAATAAACTCTAATATTTTTAATAAGGAAAGGTACTAAAATATAAAGGGTTATTAAAATGAAACCAATAATTGATGAAAAGATGCATGTAATAAAAAGTAAATCTCTTAACATTTCTCATTTCTCAAGCTATGAATGATTTAAAATTAGATCATATTTAAGTGTACTATGAAATGTATTTAATTTTCAATAAACACACAGACAGATACGAATATTTCTCAGCCAAATCTTCTTTATGAGATTTCCTTCTTCAAAACCTTAATTTATTTTCTGGGTGACATCTTTTATATTAATTGACATGTGCTATCTATAAAGACATCTCTAAAATCTTTTACACATGACAATAACATAAAAATATGATTGGTCTTCAGATTTTCAATCATATGATGTTTCACTAAAGCCAAATCTGATGTTATGCAGCAGATACTTGATAAACTCTATAAATCTTTAAAAGCTGTCAAAAAGTGAGCAGATTATTAATGGTCCATTCTAGCAAGTAAAGAATCGTTAATCTACCATTGTCCAACTACTTTTAATTGGTTGTCAAAAGAAATAGCTATACAATCTGCTAACAACTATATTGAAGTTTATACAAAGTTCACTAGAACACACATGTATAACTGGAAAATATTGTGATTTAATCCATATTCCTGCTACAAGGGATTGAGTATAGAATTTTCTGCATGCAAAGCACGTGTTCTGTTCTCTGATGATACAATTGAAATGTTTTGATCTAGAACTACTAATAATATCCTGGAATTTGTACTCTGTGCATGAAGCAGCAGGCTTTAGTAAAGAGAGATATTAAACTCATGCTGTAAAAAAGGTTATGGAGAAATCACACGTGTTTTGCATGCATGTTCACAAAATAGTATAATAATAGGACTGTTTAATATCTATAACTGTTGCAATTCCTATACCATGTAAAATCTGCCTCCTGCCACAGTTCAGGGACTAGTAGCTACGGAAATGTAGCTTGTTTCTCTTAAACATCTTATTGTGAGTAACCCTTAGACAAATTTACAGCGTTTTGTAGCTTTGCAGGAGTGGGAAAACACCAGTAATCAAGTTTACTCAGTCAATTTGATTGGAATGTCATTGTGCATCTGTGTGTTTAACATTTCAGATCATTATCTAAAAGCATTAAGTTGCAATAAAAGTCATTATGTTAAGCTTTGGTAATGTCTAAATATCAAAGGGATGGTTTTGTATATGCAAAACAGCATTCATAGATAAATCATTAAAAATAGTTCCAGGTGGGTAGCAGTGTTGGTCTGCAGTAGAACAGCAAGATTTGAGTCCAGTAGCACCTTAAAGACCAACAAGATTCCTAGGGTATAAGCTTTTGAGAGCCAAGGCTCTCAAAACTTTAGCATCTGATGAAGGGAGCTTTGACTTCCAAAACCTTATATCCTGAAATCTTATTGGATTTTAAGGTGCTGCTGGACTTGAATCTTGCTATAAAAATAGAATTTTAAAAACTCTTTGCATTGCATCAAACCAAGCACAAGTGGTCCACAAATGAGTCCACGTTTCCCTAAAATCCTGTTAAATAAAATTTATGCTAGTCTACAAGAAGAAATGTAACTGTTCTGTACATATGCAGTCAGGAATCAATATTGTCTCCAGGACTATATGGCAGACACATTTATTAAAACTTGAAACAACTCTTGTCATTTATTTATATATTCATTTTTTTTCTGTCAGGAAGCAGAAGAATATACAAGGTGCTGGGACTGTAAGGTCCTAACTTTGATTGCTTTGGAGAAAATTCCTAAACCAAGAGCTACAGTATACAACTCTCTGTGTGTTGATACTCAGGCAGTTTCTAAGTGCAGTATGCTTGCCCAAACTTCTCACTGTTGCACAGCTGCCTTAGGCTTGTGATGTGGGTACAAAGCCCTTTCAGATTTGAATTCCATTGGTTGAACAGGTCCATCCATCCTATAATGCCTCTTTCTTCCATAGCAATCTCTGAAAACCAGAAGTGCAGTTTTAGGGGGGCGTTGGGCATGGGGCAATATTTTCTTCATGCAAAGAGTGTTCTTCCAGGGGTCCTGTTTTGCTGACAATGTTATGTAGAAGCCTACCCAGCAGCTTTCTCATTCATGGTAAATGTGTAAAGCCTCCTTTAGGCAATGGTAAACTTGTAAGTAACATAATGAAATCTGTGTATTCCTCAAATACAGTGTTCTAGTAAACTGAGCACTGTTTTTTTTCTTCTTTTCTACAGAGTAGATCATCTGTATACATTTTTTGTACAGTGGTCGCCAGAGGTGTATGGAAAAGATGCTAAGGATCAGGGTTTTGTGGTAGTGGAAAAGGAGGAGCTTGATATGATAGACAACTTCTTCAGTGAGCCCTCAACAAAAAGTTGGGAGGTGAGTGCTTTTGCTTTTTGGATCAGAAACATCGAGATAATTGCAGGATTGTGGCCAAAGATCATATCATGCCTCTAAGAGCCTCTCTGCTGTTTTCTGATGATTATGATCTCCTGTTAGCTGAGGTTGTTTGGATTGTAATCTCTTTGGTTTCAGAAAGATCTTTTAAAACATAAGGATAATGGGATGAGAAGGCAATGGAACCAAAATGCAGTTAAAATACATGCTTTTCAACTGTATGTATTTTATTCCTTCTAATTGCTTTTCAATACGCTATCCTCTTGTTCTTGAGTATATGTATTCAACAGATATTCTGTTTATAAATACAAAACCAATCTTCCTAAATTAGTTCTACAATAGATATTTTATAGTTGATGATATAACTTGAACAAAACTATTTTTTATATCGCAAAAAGGTGATTCATATTCAAAACAAAAAGGTTCAGTACAACAGAAAAATAGGCGAATTTAGGCTGGTTAATGACCTTTCCTAAAACCAGAGGTAAAAAACTACAATCTCTCCGATTGCTTAGAAATTAAAGTCAAATCTTCATTAACTACCATATATTTGTCATCCACATTTCTATCCTACTCATTGTTCAAGGAACTCAGAATAGTGTACGTATGGAGTTACTTACATTTATTCTCACAACAATTCTTTGAGGTATGATAGGCTAAAAAGTGGTGGTTAGCCCAAGGTCTGAACCACTGAGTTTACTACATGGCTGAACAGGGATTATTTTAAAAATATATTCATAATTTTTTCAATAGATGACAGAACAGTACCAACACAAAATATAACACACTGAAGAATGGACGTTCAGTCCACTTTCAATGTACTTCCACAGCCTTTTGCAAGTGGATTTTCCCATTTCATACAGTAAATTCCAGTTGCAGTGTGCATTGAAAGTGGATTGAAAGTCCATTATTCAGTATGTGTGAAAGCAGCAGAAACATCATAATATACAACACATAAGGAAACACTTTCTTGTCTTACTTTATTATTCCAAAACATTATAAACAAGCCTAACATGCAATACATTTATCTGAACGTTGAAATTTATTTCTCTGGATCCTTTGATAATATTTTAATATAGTTAATTATGCAGCATTCCACACATGATGGAACCATTCATGTTTTTCATTTTGCTGCTATTGCCAGTGCTAAGTAGGATCAGAACAAATTCTACATATAAAAGTATGGCATGTCTTTCTGGGAACATAGCTGCAGGTAGGTGGCTGTATCGGTCTGCAGTAGAACAGCAGGATTTGAGTCCAGTGGCACTCTGGAGGCCAACAAGATTTTCAGACGATAATCTTTCGATAGTCAAAGCTCCCTTCTTCAGATACCTTCAGCTATCTGAAGAAGGGAGCATTGAATCTCAAAAAGTTATACTATGAAAATCTTGTTGGTCTCTAGGATACCACTGGATTCAAATCCTGATATATTTTTATATAATCCAACAACAACATTTTAGTCAGGAGGTAGATTGCAACTCAACATTTCATTAACTGTGCATTGCTAATTTCCAAAATGGTTGAATTTTTGAATACGATGGAAAAATATGTAAAAAAACCACCCCTGCCATAAATGAGCCACATTGCCAACAACGAGTCTGTGTACGGTAAGACACTATTGAAACAAACTTCTAAAGAAATTTTCTTTTAAGGTCAAAGAAATAAAGTTTGGTACTACAATTCCAACTTCTCCTTCGTCATCAGCTCTAATTACAAGCTCAAAGGCTGCTCCCCCACCCATACCACTATAGTTTCTCAATAACTTGTTTTGCAAGCACATTTCATAACCGAACTCCTGATGATTTTACCAGATTTTCCAATATCCAAATTATTCTTCTTCCAAACTTTAAATTCATCTAAATTCTCCATTTTTTTTGCTTATTAACTAATATAGAGCATAATGGGTAAAGATCAGGGCTTAAAGAAAGCTTAATTTTGTATCATTCTAAATAGATTGCTTTTAAAATTGGCTAACTAAATTTTAATAATCTTTTCTGAAATCAAATTAAAGCTTTTAATTGAATTTTTAAATAAAGGACTCAGTCTAAAATGAACTCATACATATCAGGAAAATACTATTCTTTCATATCTGCTAATCTTGGTGCTGCATTGTATATCTTATGTTTGGGATCCGGTGTCCTCTCTGGTTGGTTGGTTGGTGAGTGTATTCAGAGCAACCTTAGACAGTATGCCCAGCAAAATAAAATTCCTAATTAATTTTTTCCAAGATGTAAAAATATATATGTTCACTTGAAGTGGTATATTAATAAATATTACAATTCTGGTAAGGCATTAATTTTTATATTTGTGATTCTACCCAACTATGATAAAATTGTATACATCTGTAGTTCAGTTCTTCTGATCAGGTATCTTAACCCAAATCCAACCGTCTTGTTCGTTACACAGTTTTTTCCCTGACATTAAGTGCAGAGGCTTTATGCTATGTTGTAAGGAGTAAGGGTATGAAGTTTGGTTCGGAATTCAGATTAAAATACTGAATTTTGGCTGGTTCAGTAAAATCCAGGTATTCAGAATCAAAAAAACAAGAATCCCGAATTTTTACTGAATTTTCTGTAAAATTCAGCCATTGTTTTCTATGGGAAAATCACTCTGGGGGCTATCCAGAGGGCTGGGGGAGTCATTTTCATCCAAACTTCACCAAATGTGGAGGGAACTTACTCCTGACTGTCCTCTAAAGAACTCCCAGGTATTCTTGAAACCTGGAGGTTCTTTAGAAGATAGTCAGGAGTAGGGTCTATGGACCCTGGAACAAGGTGCCCCCAGCCGCTCCATAGTTTCCTATGGGGAAAAGTCACAACTGACTCCCATTGCAGAAACACTCCCAAGTGCAAGCTGAGCTCATCCCAGAGAAAGCCCAACAGAATCAAACTGAAGCACAGGAATGGAATCCCCCCAGAACCAAAGTGAAGCAGAAGAACCAACAGCACATCAGAGAATCACATCCATTCCACCCAAACCAAATTGTAGCAAAGAACAGGGTTGCAACCTAGTCCAGCAGAACCAGTGTAATTCACAGCAGCCAGGCACTGAGCTCAACCAGTGCAAGAACACCACAGAACAGAACCAAGCAGTACCCAGCCACAAGCACAAGGCATTCCCTTGCTTCAGTTTGCTTCTGTTGGTCTAATTCTGTCACTATCTTAAAGTATCAGTTTATCATTCCCTCTGTGATGAAGATAATACTGGCCTGTTTTTCCAAGGGTGTTGTAATGGTCATAGAAGTCTTTGCCACACTCTCCTTTTCCTGTATCTGAAGAATTGAGCTGTGACTCATGAAAGCTCATACCCTACCACAAATTTTGTTGATCTTATAGGTGCTACTGGACTCTTGTTGGTTTTTGAGCCAACACAAAAGCAACGCTGCTGGTTCGTTCTCTATGGACTTTCTGCAGGGGGAAATAACTGCACGTGCCCCTTTTAAAGGCATAGCAAACATGCTGGAGTGCATAGCAACCCAAGCAACAGCAGCCAGTGATGCCCCTGTGGATGGCACACGTAGGTGCAGCCAACCACTAACTGCCCTTCAACTCCACTGCCTCCCTCCCAAGAGCCAAAAGACAAGCAAGGAGAAATCCAGCAACAGCACAGTCCCAACAGAAACATGTGGCCTGCATCAGCTGAAGGGAACTGACTTCTTTTTTTAAAACAAAGAGCTCAGACAAACCCTCCTCCTGTGCTGTTTTGTCACATGAAAACTGTGTGCATGGGAAGGTATTTCACAGATTTTGCAGCTCTACGTGGAGAATCTGTGCACAAGTTCTCCGCATAAAGCAGCAAAATTAGCAAAAATAACTCCCCCCTCCCCTGTGCAATTTTCATGCAGAAAAATAGCTTGGGGGAAGTTGGAGTGCCATTCTGACTTTTTTTTTTTTTAAGCAGTTCCCTTCAGCTGATGTGTGTCTGCATGGAGCACATTAAAACCAGTGCATCCCGTGCAGAAACATCATGCAGTGAGAACTTAGATGGCGCAGAAGGGGGATATGAACAACTCACTCTGGCTGTGCACACACTTGCAACTCAAGGAGCAAACAGCATCAGACAAACCACACAGCAGCAGAACACTCCAAACATCCCATCCACAGTTAAAAAATGACTGGCTTGGAAGTGGTGTGCCACTGCCACCAGAGGATCTGGGCCGTTTATACACTCCAGCTGCTCCAGAAGCCGCTGACTGAGCAGCTTCTGGGGGTAGGGAATTCACCTTGCCTCTTGCTTGGCTGCCACATCTGCAGGCTGTCCCATACCCACATGCCTCCACTGCGAGCCCCAGATGATCCTGAACAGGAAAGATGTTTAGAAGGGGAAAAGGAACAGGGAACTACTGCCCTCTTCCCCTCTGTGGACAATTGGACAGCCCTGCAAGCAGAAGGTGCAGAGGGCATGGAGCCATTCCAGTTCTGTATTTACATCTTTTCCCCAATACAAACTTCTTAGAGGCAGCCCAAATAGAAGCTGTTTGTGCCAGAATCAGTGCTTGCGTCAAGCTCAAGTGCATGTCTTCTTGTAGGGGACAGTCTCCGGAGTACGGGACTGTGTAATTCAGTGTGATCCAAAGATTTTTTGAGGTGCAGCTTCTCTTCTTTCTACCTGTGCATTTGTCCTGGGGCACCCTACAAAGGAGCAGTTAGCAGTAGAACTGGGCTTTGGAACAGGATGCAGCATAAGTCCACTAGGAGGGCAGAGTCCCTGGAATGCGGGGGGCAGGGGGGTGATATGTGGTGGTCTAAGGCTTATTTTGGAGAACAGAGCTCTTCAATTATCCTCAATTTGTGTGGTTAGATTTGTGTATAATGAACTGAAAACCAGCTTCAGCCTCGTGCTGCTGCAGGCCTTTGACTCTTAACACATTTCCAAGAACATTCTTTTGTACTGAGACTGCTGCCAAGCCATCCTGTGCAGTTTACAGTAGAAAACGAAAGTGAATAATACAAGGAAGTCTAGACTGTTTCACAGCTCGTGCTAGAGAAAAGCAACTTCATTCATTGTCGAGAATTTGATGGTGGTGGTGGCAGGAAAAGAAAGTCCTAAGCATGAAAGTTCAACAAATACCCTTGAATTTTCAAATAATATACAGTGCCAGACCTGATCAAGAACCTGTTGTGCAGGTAGGTTGCTTTTTATCACTATTTGCAAGCTGTAGAGTTCTCTGACTGTTGTTTGGCTATCAGCATGACATGTAAAGCACATGGGGGATATGCAGTCAGAATTTGGATAAATAGTAGCGTTCTTCATATTGGGTAGTTATGGTCAACAAATCTATTCAGCAGCAGTAATCACAGTGAAATTTAGTTGTACTTTTTTAAACTGCACATTATTTTTCTGAACACAGAAGTAAAATGTAGTAATCAGTTAAGAGTTCTGGGCACCTGTTTTGGTATATGTTTATTTTGTAACCATGGCTCCTTCTCGGCCATTTGGAGAGACTTGATATATAGGTTTAGAGAGTTATTCTGCCTTGGTTTCTTTTTGTCCTCCTTTTCCAAGCTTCAGTGCAAAGGATGAGCAGCCTTTACATTCATCCCATATGCTCCTTTCCTACCCTGGCTCTCAAAATAATACACTCACACACACACACACACTCTCTCTCTCTCTCTCTCTCTCTCTCCACAAAATGCTTTGCAGACTTAATCTGGTTAGCTCAGCAAGCTTCAAGATGTACGTGGTTTCTTCAGAAGAAGGTATGAGATATGGCTTTTGCCCTTGAGGCTGGATAATTTTTTTCCCTTCTCGCTTAAAGAAGGTGATCTGTCATAAGTACTGCTGATCTAAATTATGGAAGAACCATCAGATCACCATTGATTGTTTACAATGCCTGTGTTTGTTTTATTTAGATTATCACTGTAGAAGAAGCAAAACGCCGAAAGAGCATTTGCAGCTATTGTGAGGAAGATGGTGATGAGGATGGTGACAATAATGAAGATGATGCTTTACCTGTCTTAAAAAACCAGAGTTCACTCCTAGAAAATATGCATGTAGAGCAGGTAGAGTTTATTTTATCCATAACATGCTATGTGCAGCCTCTATGCTATTGGCTTTCCAAAGTAACTGATTGGGCACTATATGAAACAGGATGCTGAACTAGATGGATCACCCATCTGATAACGCAGGACTTTTTTATGTTCTTAAGGTATTTCTGTGAATATAGAGGTGGCTTACAATCATCCTCCCTCCCTGCATTCCCGACACATTATATCATATTCGATGCTGAAGGATTTCCCCAACTCCAAGAATGCCTTTTCAGGCGCACACTGTGTTGCCAGTAAAAGGGCAGACCTGAAAAGCCCTGGAAACCATTAGGGTTTCCTATCCAGAATTAGCAGTGTATTGAAAAGCATAGGTTCATGTCTGTATTGTGAAAATTCACCAAAATGGTGGTGAACAAATTATGGTTAGGAAGAATCACCTCCTAAGTGAGATGCATAAGTTCGTACAGAAGGACAGAGTGTGTTGTGCATGCAGACAAGTCAGTTAACAGGATGTGGTGTGGGAGGTGCCCTCCTTATTTCAATATAAACAAAAAATTGCATGAAAAATGTTGGTGAAGACCACAGCCTGTGCTCCTCTGCAGATGTTTCCTTCTTTTTCATCTATGCTCTCTTTTTAATATTTTTCAAATGTGACATAAAACCCAGTGCTGCATTGCCTTTCTTAGACCTTCTAATGTAACCTTCCAATTATTTTTTTGTTGATTCTTATTTTTCCCATTGGGTCCACTAGTTTATAAGATCACTGGATGGAAACCATGTAAGTGTTTTGTGCACTGTATAGTATTATAGCGTTGAGCATTAATGGATGGATTTGAGAATGAAAGAAATAAAATCCTGACTTGGGCACTGACTACACATGCGTCATGAGTTTATGAAAAAACGCCTCTCTTTATTGTACAAAAGTGCAAACCTGATTATGGATGAAACCATTTATTTCTCTAATGGGACAGAATATTTCCCAGTTACATGTTTAATATAAGTAACATGGTTATGTTTTAAATTGTAGATTTTTCTTTTCACCTTCCAGCTTGCCCGGTGCTTGCCTGCAAGAGTTCAGGGATACCCCTGGAGGCTTGTGTACAGCACACAGGAACATGGAACTAGTCTGAAAACACTTTATCGTAAATCAGTATCTCTTGATAGTCCGGTCCTTCTTGTCATCAAAGATATGGACAACCAGGTTAGGCACTAAATAGAATTTTACTGATCAATCAACTTGTGAGTCCAAATATATGCCAGTCTGTCTGTCTGTCTGTCTGTCTGTCTGTCTACTTTAGATTTTTATTCCGCCCTCCCTGCAAGCCAGGCCCAGGGCAGATTACATTAAGTAAAAAACATTCCATATAATTTACATCAAGAACAATTTAAATGAAAAGTAGCAAAAACAGTACAGTATAAAGCAAATATAAAACAGTGGACACACAAAATAGGCCTGGTTTAAGAAGGGAAGCTGGATTAACTATCATGCGTAATAAAATATATAATATTGCTAAATTTGGGTGCCCTTCCCATGGCAAAAATAGCAATCTGAGAATTTCCAGTCTGAAAAATGTGCTCAATGATCAGTGCTCAAATACAAGAAAGCAAAGCAGTGCTTCCAACTGGAAAGAAAAATTAGAGCTGAATTAGATGAGACACCTGACATGAAGAGGACATGTGTTGGTTTCCCACAAGTTTCCATGGGAAGTGTAATGAGAAAACCTCTGCCAGGGAGAAGAGGGAGAGAATCTTTTCCCTGGCAGAGGTTCTTTCTCTAGGTGTCTCATCTAGTCTGCTTAGCTCCCTCTTGCGACTGCTGGCACACTCAGCTCCCTCTGGCTGCCAAGTACGTTTAGGGAAGCAAGAGGAGTGCACTCCCTCTCACTGCTGCCAGAGTGCTCAGCTCCCTCTTGCCGCCGCCGGACCACTCAGCTCCCTCTGCCCACTGTTGCCAGAGTGCTCAGCTCCCTCTGACCACTGCTGTTGCGCTGAACTCCCTCTGACCGCTGCTGGCGTGGTTGACTCCCTCTTGCCACCACCGGCGTGCTTCCCTTGCTCCCCTAAATGCATGCTGCAGCGAGACGGAGCCGAGCGTGCCAGCAGTGACGAGAGGGAACCAAGCACACCAGTGGAGATCAGAGGGAGTTTATAGAAAGACGGAACAGGTAAGCCTAGATAGTCCTTAGCTGCTGCTAGCTTGGTGCAGCAAGCATGCAGGGTCTTTCTGTTCCTTTCTGAGTTTGCATTGCCTCTTTAAAAATTTTTAAATGGCATCCTCCACCTCCTCAGGGAGCCTGTTTCACAAAGTGGGAGCTACCAGATGGGCTACCCTAAGCATGAGGGCAGCTAGCTCAGGACCACAACTATCACAACTAGAAAATTAATCCCTATCAGCCCTGCTACGTTTCACTTTCCTGCGTCTATTTATTTATTTTATTTATTTACTTCATGTTTCACACAGAGACTCAAGGTGAATTACAACTAAAAACAATGCAGTAAGAACAGTGCAATATGCAAAACCAACAAAATAAGAGATACAGACAATAAAGTATCATTAAAACGTTATTACAATACTCCACTAAGCATGACCGGAAGAATTCTATTTGTACTTGGAATGTACTGGGCAGGACACAGTGGACAAGTGATTAAGATCCTCTATTTCTTTGGATCCTGGTCTGATGATTCAGCAGACTAAAATCTCCATTTTTAAAAACCTATCTCTGAATCACAGTCGAGTTGTATACAGAAAATGGTTAGAATTAAACATGATACTGCTGGGACAAGATCTTCTGTGTTATATTTTACATGCCTAACATCTCATTTAAATTGATCTCTCAGCTAATTCCTTAGCAGCTTTAGAACAGTAGAGAGTCACAGCCTACCTGGACATTTCACTGTTAAAGTTGCATGTGTAGCTGTACGGTTTAAATGTTGGTCTCATGAAAGCTTGTATGAGTAAGCTTTTGTTTCCATTCACCATCACATTTTGAATCAGGCCTAATATTTGGAATTTAAGATTTAGCTCTTTGTGTTTCATAGATGAACTGCAAATGGGATCACTTAGAATACGGGCTTTTTCAAAGGATTTCTGCCTTAAAAATTGGACGTTACTTTTTTTCACTTTAGCAAAACAGTCATTTTTGTTTTTACAGATATTTGGGGCATATGCAACACATCCTTTCAGGTTTAGTGACCACTATTATGGAACTGGAGAAACATTCCTGTACACATTTAACCCTCTTTTCAAGGTACGGTGCGCTGGGATACCTTCAATCTCTTTAAGGTTACCTGAAAAAAAATTATGAGACTTAAAATGAGATTTTTAAAAATAGTAATAAGCAGTGGAGACCTGTGAAGACTGATGGGGGAAAGGAAATTGTTTTCATACACTTTGAGGTTTGGGTGGAAGACCTGAGAAATGGTAGCCACAAACAGTAACGCATGGGGGTGGGGGGCATACACTGGGATATCGTAACATTTACTGCTACTTGTAATAGGCCATCATGAGGCCAGAAAGGCAATGTAGAAATTTGGTTAAATAAATAATATTCCGGTCAGGAAGATTATTTTATTTTAAATAAAATGAATGTATCCTTCCTTCATATAAATAGCTAAAGAATAGTACATTTTGATACAACAGATGTCATTTTCATGGTTCTCCACGCTTCCCTCCTAAAGTTGACATGAATCCAAAGGTGCTTATGCATGAGTGGAAGGAGTAATTTTTGTGTTTTTTCCCTTCAAGTTGCTACTTTCTGCACTATACTGTTTACAATGATCCCTGTAACTATTTTTTTTCTGGATTATTTTTGTGCATGCATGAGATGTTCTATGGAAAGATTAGCCTCTTGGACCCCCAAAATACACTTAAGTAGATTCTGCTATTACCTGGAAATCTTAAGAACATTAACAGGCTGCTCTCGGCCAGCCAGTAATTCTCCTGATTGTAGTTTGCATGCTGTGTGAGATAGGAAAAGGGATCCATTTCTCTCTCTGAGCCAAACTACAAGTGACGTCTTACACAGGTTGGACACTAGTCGGCTTCCCTCAAGTTTTGATGGGAAATGTAGGCGCCCTGGTTTTACAGCTTGACTTTGCATTACAGCTACAAGACCAGGATGCCTACATTTCCCATCAAAACTTGAGGGAAGCCGACTAGTGTCCAACCTGTGTAAGACGTCACGTTTAGTTTGGCTCTTAGTTTGCTGAGTCAGCTCCTGAGGGAAGTAATCCAGAGTCTCTTAGGATCAAAGTACATCACTTTATTTTATATATACACATTGTCACATACAAATAAGTTAATGGGAGAATCTAAGAGATAGTAAATAACAGCACGTATATACCTCTCTTCTAGACAGATTAGTGCCCCACTCAGAGTGGTAAACAAAGTCTGTTATTATCCCCAAAATACAGCTGAGGAACTGTGGATGAGAGGAGTGGCTGATCCTGGGCTACCTACTGAGCTCATGGTAGTAATGGGATTTGAACTAATAGAGTGTGAATTCACAGTCAAACCACTTAACCGCAGGTAAAAAGAAAACACAGCTTCTTGCTACGTGAAACAGTCGAGTATGACTGTCTTCTTGGTGTTCTAGCAGGGCCATAGCTGACCCTGGAGGAGCTCATCTGAGGACTTCACTAAAGTATCAGATTGACAGTAGTTACAAGCAGTGTGTACAATCATGAGTTTATGACCCGCACTTGGGAAGTCTTTGTTCATAGGGAATAATTGCAGTACCTGTTCCCCATCACACATACTTCAAATATCTTCCTGTGAGTAAACTGAGCGCCTCCCAAAGCAAGTGTCTGGATGAGAGCTTGGCAAAAAGTGACAAGTTTGCTTCTTACTAGCCCATATTTATTTCAAAGGAACAGGAAATTCATTTTGGCCCATTCAGAAAATAGAGTGTTCATTCAGATTTCCTGCCATTTGAGGATTTTCCTAGGATCACAGCTATCCTCACACACAACCACTATAGTGTGTAAATTAAAGGAAGTGGGTAGGGTGCATAGGGTAATTTGATGTTAGACTAGATGAAATTCTCTATTGAAGACCCCCCCCTTCCACTTGTCAGCAATAGCTGTATATAGCTGTATATACAGCAATAGCTGTATATTGATTTTTTCCTCTGTATCCAGGCTACTTATGTGTCTTGCTCATCTTTATTCAGCATAAGTGAAAACCAAAACTCACACAAGCTATGGCCTGTTTTGTACCAATACAGGCGGGCACCCTAATAGCCCAAGATCTTGGGGAAAGTTATGCAGGCAGCCAGGAGGTCTAATAAAATAATCACAAACTATTGTTTTTATTACATTTGATTATAATGTTGTTTATATTCATTTTTTGTTGGAAACCACCTACATGATACCATATGTCAGAGAGGCAATATACAACCTCTAAAAATAATAAATACAGCAGAAATGGGGAAAGCAAGAATGCTCTGGTTGCAGTGTTTGGGCTGAAACCAACTAACATTGTTTTCACACTGTGTGTATTTTTTTAATGACCCTGTACCCTTTCCTCTCAGGTTTTTAAATGGAGTGGAGATAACACTTATTTTATCAATGGAGATGTAACCTCATTAGAACTTGGAGGGGGAGAGTAAGTTATTATGTTTTGGTAATGTATTTATTAAATAGATAAGATTGCATGTGTAACTGGAACTTCTTGGACATTTTCCTAACACCCATTCCTCTTATTGAAGAGTCAGACTGCTGTTTGGTCTGAAAAAGGGCCTTGTGTCTCCAGTCATTATAACAAAGTTTTAGCTGCATGTATGAATGCATGTATAGCTGATTTGGACTGTGGGCAAAGAAACAGAGACTAAAAAGAGAATTAAATTTATTTTCTTCTGCACATGCAGTCTACTGTAATGCTTGGATATCTGTGAATAAGGACTATTGTTATATTTTATGGTGCTGTCAGTGAACGTCTGCTCTAGTTAAAAATTAACAGAAACAATTCAGCCTGAGTTACAGGCTTTTACATTCTGTTTATTCATTGAAGAAAAGTTAAACATGTTTCACTTGTGTTTTGAAACAAATGGAATTCTTTGCTGTTGCTAGATTATGTTCAACGTTATAAGGTTATACCAAATAAAGCTTTCAGCTAACTGTCTTCTCCTTTCAGTGGCAGGTTTGGTTTATGGCTAGATGCTGATTTGTATCATGGTCGGAGCAACTCTTGTAGTACGTTCAATAATGACACCTTATCCAAAAAAGAAGACTTTGTTGTCCAGGATATAGAAGTGTGGACATTTGAGTGATGTACTAATTGCCTTAAACTGGACTCAAGTTTATTGTACACAGTCTGAATGTCAAAAATTGGAATGTAGGCTGCCTCACAATGTTATACACTTCACCCTCCCCTTAAAATAGATGACGTCCAACTACTTGAGGGTGTTTTTAAGGCAAAAATGGAATAGACTACAGCAACAAAAGAATTAGCTAAAATCTTATTCCTTCTCTGCTGTTGCTCCTACAATAAGGATACAAGATACTTATAGAAGGCATTTATGACATTCAAGTTTAAAACGGTCTCATTTTTTCTGTGTGGAAAACATTGACCTGTATAGTACATTCCATGTGTATTTTTATTCCGATAAATGAAAACCAAAAAGAGGAAACAATTCATTATCAAATTCTATGGCATAATGTGATGTTTTCCATGATAAAGTAGTAGTCATTTGAACTTATATAGCTGGCACTTAAAGGGAACCTTTTTTAAAGATATATATATATTTATTATTTGTATAGTATAAATTTTCTGAAATGCAGTAGGCACATTTTTGTTTTAATATTTCAAGTCTCAGAATATGCTAGCCAGATTAATTGCAACATATGTCTTAAGTGGCAGTGACAAATAGTTTTGATTTTCTAGTTTTTATATTTTGCTCATTTTTTAATTTTGTAAATGAAACATTTTTGTTGCTTTGCCCTAATTATTTTAGGGATTTAGAGAGGCAGAAACACTGAGTGCATAATTCTGGATTGAGAGAGGAATATTGGTAGTACACCTCATCAAATATACATTTGGTTGTGTTGATATGATCATGTATGGAGGTAGACTGTTTTCCTAGTTTATCAAGAAAAGAACTATGGACAGAGGTACTTCTCAGAAATACATTGTCATGGGGCACAAAAGGAACAGGCCTCTATGTATTACTTGAAATTTTGTTAACAACAACAAAAAATGTTCTAATACCATGCCAAAGTAGCTTAGCTGCTTTTTTGAATAATGTTCTTTGCTGAATAACATTTTGTTTTCCATTTAAAAAACCCTTGTCTTTTTAGTTATTTTTTTTTAAAAAAATGGCATTTATACTGTGTTCACACATACTTGAATACCGCAGTATTGTAATCATTCACTTCTTGGGAAGGGTAAATGATTACAGTAGGGCAGTATCCAAATTGATGTGGATCCTACCTTGTGTGCATTTGTTGAAAAACAACACACTGGACCTGAATTCACTTTATTGGATGATATGAAAAGAATTGTAGCTTTGCATTAACTTTAAAATGTAAAGGTTTGGGTTATTTGTCTCTCATAAAAATATTCCAGTTATAAAAGTAATTAAAAGTAATCCCGTTAATTTCCAAAAAGCATATACTACCTTGAAGTTTTACTTTAAAAATGCAAAACAAGGGCCCAAACTAAGTCACCTTGAGAGAGAGCATGATTTAAAAAGTATTTTGTTTCAATACTCCAAAAGTACTACATATGTAACCCTTTAGGGTACTGTCACATGATACCTGTCCCAACTAAGGCTGCAGACTAGTATATAAAGATGGTTCTCCCAGCAAGTCATTCCCATTCAGAACAGCATTGCTTCTAGTTAATGTAGATTAAGCTATGATAACTAGAATCCATTTAAAAAAGCCAAATTTGAGCAGCTGAGGAATGGATATGTTTATATTGTCTCTCTGTGAGTTATGCTGTGACCTGTGTAGCTGGGCCCAGTTTACAAAGAATGTGAAAACTCATTTATTGTTCTTCCCTATTTTTAATCTGCAGAAATAAGAAAAATGGTAGCTTTTCTTTGAAAGCATCTTTGGCTCTTTACGTACAATGTTCTTTGTGCTGATTGGCCTCTGCATTAAGTACAACTTTCGAAGATTTTTTTTCTACATGATTTCATACATGTTTATTGCTTCCATGTAGGAACTCCATGTAAGCAATCGCATGGTATGAACATGCACATTTATTACTCTGTGTGCATACATGCCGTGAGAAGATGCAGCAGTTGGGGCTTGCTCTAAAATGTACATATTAAAAAATAAAAATGCATGCATCCATCATATCTGATGGCACATGGCAAGGCATACACAGTTCCCTGCATCAAAGTAGTATCCTTGTAGACAATTTATCATGTGAGAAATATTAGGATTTAACATGTGGCATCTCTGCCTCTATACTTTATTCCTCTGAGAATTCTGACCATTAATACTACTTCTCTGACAGATGGTCACTGTAATGTATGAGCTACTATTGGTGTAATATTTGGAAGACATACCAGGAGCCTCTTAAAAGAATTTTGCGAATGACAAGGCACTGGCTCACTGAAAGCAAAAGGTTTTTTTGATACTGGACATACTTCACTACTGTTACCTGCAGGTTATTCCATTATATACTTGTCAGAGCATATCTGAAATTTTTGTGTTCTGTATTCAAGCAGTGTTGTCCTACCAAAATTATGTGACCCTTCAAACATATGGATATTTATTATATGTAATGCAGTGCTATTGCAATATTTTCAATAAAGGGATTTATGCATTCATATGTTTAATTTGAGGTTTTTCTCCTGCTGACTAAACGTCATAGAACTCCGGGAGAATTAAAATCAGACGTGGCCTGTTGTCTTGTCTGATCCACAACACTTCATTATTCCTGAGGAACTATCCAGGTCGTAGACTTCTAAAACCAGAATTGCTCTGAGATTCCCTTAATCAAAATGTTCATGGCACAGTGAGCATGTGTTACATCACATGTAGGACAGAAATGGAAAATAAGGCCACTGTTTCTGTAATAGCATTTGGTAATCTAGGATCTAACAATTATAAAATACAAAAAGGATCATGTCTCTCACTTTGAACACCTCTTAACTGATCTCACAACTCTGTAGCAGCCCAAGCCTGAAAATTTAAGGGTCCAAATTGCAATGCTTCCTGTCACATCCCAACTGGATGTGTATATGGCTACTTTAATCTTGCTCACTGTGTTCCCACCTTTCCCACTTTTGTGGAAATTGTTAATTTAGATAATCTAGGTATTGCAGACCCATATTGTTTATCATTTATTTTTACTTTGGGGGTTCTACAAGTTTTGAAATCAAGGCATGATGGTAATGTCATTAACAACATCAGATTGCTGATCACATTGAGTCTGAGTACTAGTCCACATGACTAAGTACTGTCTACTTTAATTGGCAGCAGCTCTCCAGGCTCTCAAGCTGAGACGGGTGTTTCCCAACACCTCTGCCTGAGGCCGTATAACATGGGCTGTCCCAATCTGAAGCTCAGCCCTCCTGCATGTTTGCAAAGCCATATGCTCTGCCACTTAGCCAGTTTGGGAAGTAGTTCTAAATAGCAAGCTCAGGACCAAGCTACAGATCATGATGGGATGCACTGGTATAGGCTATTCTAGCTCTTTAAACCAGTAAGCAGCAAGGAAGGGTTGACAGATTAAGGTTAGGTCTGCAGTGCTTTGAAGGTTCTTTCCCCACTACCTTTCACGTAACAGAAATCACCTTCCTTGCCTTCTGTTGGTTTTATTTAAAATGTATATTCACCTGGTTTCGCTTCAGTTCAAACACAAAATAAAACCAAATCACTGAAGTGGCCCAGCAGCGGGATGTACTAAAAGGAATGACAGGATTGTCCACTGGAAATAATGGGAGAGGTTTAAAGGCCCATTGGAAATAATGGGAACCAGGAATATCAATTTCCTTGCATGGGCGCCATTGAAATACATTACAGCACAAAAAAGTTGCAAAGAGAATGTGGAACGGATTTTCTCCCTCTGAGGCGGAGGACATCTTGGGTGTTTCCCACCATCCAATCGGGGAGGCAGGAAGTTAAACTTTCTTCCTCTTCCTTTGGTGTGTGGGACCACCCTCTCTCCTCAGTTCTTTTCCTGCCTCAGGGGAGAGCAGTGCTCTTTAGGATAGCTTAGCTAACCTGTTCAATCTGTTCTTTCTGTGCTTTTTCTTCACAGTGTCCTTTGTCTGTAACCTCTTCTGTCTACCCTCTCCTGTGTTATTTCTCTCTCTTGTCCTTGTCTGTTTAAAAAAAAAAAAAGTGAGAGAGAGAGAGAGGGAAAGGCTCCTTCGGGAGCCCGAAGAAGAATGGAGGGACAAGCTCGGGAGTCATCCGACTCAGAAGACTCCTTCCTCGAAAGGGCTGAGGGCTGTTCCCCGGAGGCCGTCCTTCCGACGGCGGGAATATGCCCGGCCGGGTCCGACTCGCCTCAGAGGCTTGTTCGGCCGCCCGGCAGAAGAGTGCCTGAGGAGAAACAGCCCGCCAAAAAACGGCCCCGTCTGTCGCAGACGGTGCCGGAAGCAGCTACACGACAACACCAAGACGCAGGAGCGAGCGCAGCTGCTAGGAGCCCTGTTTCGGCGGGAAGAGCCGCAGCGGCTGCTTTCCCGCCAAACCGCACCGACGCGGTTGCCAACCTCCCGACTGGAGAGACGCGGCCTTCTTCATCGTTCCAGCTGCAGGGCTCCGATTCTGGCACTCTGGAGGGACATGTAAGTGATTCTCCTCCTAATCTTCCCCCGGATTTTCTGGCAGCAATCAGATGGTCCCTAAGGAAAGAGCTCTGGTCCATCTGCCAAACCGGGACCCCGGGGCCCTCCCCTGCCATTCCAGCCGCAGTCCCAGGCACCTCTCAGGGACCGGTTGAGCGACCCACAACCTGGCCAACCAAGGCGGCCAAAAAGCTGCAGGGTAAAACACCTAGATGGGCTGACGGGGATTCCTCCATAGACGAGGACTCTGAGGAGGGGGATTTTCTCTCAGAGGAGGAACAGGAGCTAGACTCCACATCCTCCGATCAGTCTATTAGGCTGTTCCAAATGGAGGATTACAGCTATTTACTGTCCAAAACTCTATCAGCACTGGACCTGAACGAGTCTGAGAAACGGGAGGAGGAGGAGACTGCCCCACAGGGGGCCAAGTCAAGACCAAAGGGGAACAAGGAATTTTTTCCTAGGGCTGACAACAACCCCAGAGTGTTTCCTTTTCCCGATTTCTTTGAAAGGCAGCTTAAGGCAGAATGGTCCCTACCAGCAGCCACCAAGCAGGTCCCCAATATCATGAAAAAGCTGTATGCCTTGCCTAATTTTGCTGATGAGCTCTTGCAGGTACCGGTTATAGATGCACCAGTGGCAGCACTCCAGTCTCAAGGCCTCCTCTCTGAGGATGGACAAGGCATGATTAAAGACGGTCTCGACAAAAAAGGTGAGGCAATTCTTAAGCGTGCACACGAAGCCATGGCTACATCCATAAAGGCCTCTGCTATAGCCTCTGTGGTCTCTCGGGCGGCCGTAGTGTGGACCAGAAGGTTGATCCAGTTACTACCTCAAAACAACAGTAGACTGCTGGAAGGAGCCAACAGAATACTTAAGGCCTGCACATTTATGGCGGATGCTACATTGGATTCCCTATCTATGACCTCCAGGGCATTGGCGTCTTCTTCAGCCATACGACGCATGTTATGGCTTCGGGTTTGGCAAGCTGACCTCCAAGCCAAACTGATCCTGATGTCCTACCCTTTCCAGGGCGGCAAGCTCTTCGGGGATCAACTAGAAAAAATCCTGGTTGAAACTAAGGACAAAAAGAAGGCGCTGCCAAAATCCCTCAAAAGACCAGAGAGAAGGTCCTTCGGGTATCAATCCTTTAGATCTCATCATACATTGCCGAGAAGCCGACAAGATCCAAAGCGCAACTGGACGCTTCCCCGATCACAACCTCGCAGGGGTCCTTTTCACCCAAAATTCAACAAACAACAACACCGTGGTGGCAGGCAGGACTCCGAGGACAAAGGGCAGAGGCCCTGACTCGCAAGACGCTCCGGTGGGGGGACGGCTGCTCAGGTTCCAGCAAACCTGGGTAGAGTCCAAGGCGGATGCCTGGGCATTAGAGATTGTCTCCAAAGGTTATGCAATAGAATTTTCTACCTTTCCTCCGGAGCGATTCCTCACCTCACCACTCAAGAAAGATCCTCACAAGAGGAGCATCACAATTCAGGCCATGCAACATCTGCTACAGATAGGAGCCGTCAAGCCTGTCCCCGAAGAGGAAAAGGGGCAAGGAGTCTACTCAATCTTCTTCACGGTTCCCAAAAGAAACGGCGACTGGAGGTCCATTCTGGATCTCAAGTACGTGAACAAGTTCATCAAGTTGAGAAGATTCCGCATGGAAACTCTTCGGTCCATTGCGGAAGCACTTCAACAAGACGAATTACTAACATCAATAGACCTGACGGAGGCTTACCTTCACGTACCGATTGCCCCAGCCCATCGGAGGTTCCTAAGATTCTGTATACGGGACACTCACCTGCAGTTCAGGGCGATGCCCTTTGGGCTGGCAACGGCCCCCAGGGTATTTACCAAGCTGTTGGTAACACCTATAGTCTGGCTCCGGGAGAGGGGCTACCAGCTGCATCCGTACTTGGACGACATTCTGATAAGATCTCCTTCTCGAGAAGCCTCCGTCAGGGACACAACGTTCACCATTCAGGTTCTGGAGAGGCACGGCTTTCTAATCAACAGGACCAAGTGCTCTCTTCAGCCGTCACAACGACTGGAGCACCTGGGTCTTATACTCGACACCAAGGAGGGCTCCCTGTTCCTCCCGAAGGAGAAGCGGACAAAACTCATCCGTTTAGCTTCAGATGTAATCAGGCAACCATCATCATCGCTCACAGACCTATCCAAATTAATGGGGCTACTGGTAGCCCATTCAGAAGCCATCTACTGGGGCCGGTATCATCTCCGGCCTCTGCAATCAGCACTTCGACCATTTCAGTTACAAATAGCTCACAAATCCACCCTCAAAATACAGCTCCCTCTGCCAGTCAGGGAGAGCATGCGATGGTGGACCATAGAGAACAACCTACGCCAGGGCAAGAGTTTTCTATCTCCCCGACTTGTCCAGATCTTCACGGACGCGAGTCTGCTAGGTTGGGGAGCGACGCTGGAGGGACAGCCAGCGCAGGGGGAATGGTCCGATGCGGAACGGAAACTCCCAATCAACGTATTGGAGATGAGGGCGATCCTTCTGGCCTTGAAGCACTTCAGAGACCGGATAGACCACAGCCATGTCCTGATACGAACGGACAATATTTCTGCGAAGGCGTATATCAACAAACAAGGAGGAACCAAGTCCTCACGCCTACAATGAGAAGCCAACAAGATCATCGGCTGGGCAGAACTCAACCTACAATCACTCCAGGCAGAGCACATCAGGGGAGTCCTCAACGTCCAGGCGGACTGGCTGAGCCGAGAAGCTCTTCATCCAGGGGAATGGGCCCTGAAGAGAGAGGTTTTTCTACTGGTATCAGAACACTTCGGCCAACCGAAGGTGGATCTGTTCGCCTCCCATCGGAACAACCAATTACCGAGGTTCCTGTCCCGGTACTATCATCCTCGAGCAGAGGGGACGGACGCACTCCACTCTCAGTGGCCAACGGGTCTCCTGTACGCTTTTCCACCGCTACCAATGATTCCGAAGGTCCTGAGAAAGTTGAGGGAGCAGCGAGCGACAATAATATTGATCGCACCATGGTGGCCAAGAAGGCCATGGTTTGCCACTTTACATCGTATGTCCATAGCACCTCCCCTCAAACTCCCAATTCATCCGGACTTGCTCCAGCAGGGACCCATTTGGCACCCCAAGCCGGCGTGGTGGTCTCTGACCGGCTGGAAATTGAGCGGAGACACTTCCTACTAGCAGGCTACCCTGCAGAAATAATAACTACTCTAATGGCATCCAGAAAGAGTTCTACGATTAGAATTTATAACTCGACATGGAAAGCCTTCACTCGCTGGTGTCGGCGTAAGAAATTGGACCCTACTCAACCTTCCAAAACTACTGTGTTGGGTTTTCTACAGGAAGGGCTGGATAGAGGACTACGTCCTGCTACATTGAAGAAACAGGTCGCTGCCATAGGTACAGTACTACCGGCGCTAGACGGGATCCCGCTGGCTTCACATCCGCACGTTCAAAGGTTTCTTAGAGGGGCTACTCTGCTGAACCCGCCAACAGTGCATAGGTTCCCGACTTGGCGCCTGAACGTGGTGTTGTCCGCTCTCATGAGACCTCCATTTGAGCCCATTAGAGACATTACGTTGCGATGGCTGAAGCTGAAGACCATCTTCCTCGTGGCCATTACTTCAGCGCGCCGTATCTCAGAAATGGGCGCCTTATCAATCCGACCGGAACTGTGTATTTTTCATAAGGACAAGGTGGTCCTACGGACGGATCCTGCCTTCGTACCCAAGGCATACTCGAGTTTCCATAGATCCCAGGAGATTAATCTTCCATCCTTCTGTCCGAATCCCACACATTCGAAGGAGAGGGAATGGCACAACCTTGATGTGAGACGGGCCCTCAAGGCGTACATAATCAGGACTGAGTCGATACGTCAATCCGACTCTCTTTTTGTTAACATCTCGCATCCTAAGATGGGCCACCGCATGTCGTCTGCCGCTATTGCCTACAGTATAAAGTCATGCATTCAGGAGGCGTATAAAGCCATGAAGATAGAAGTGCCGTCGGGGATTACGGCACATTCGGCAAGAAGCGCAGCTACTAATGCAGCTCTAAGAAAAAATGCTTCACTAGAGGACATATGCAAGGCCGCGACGTGGTCTTCGTCTTCTACCTTTATCAAGCACTACCACCTGCACACGTATGCTTCGGCTGATGCAGCCTTCGGACGTAGAGTACTTCAACACGTAGTAGAGGACGAAGGATCCATCCCACCCAGGACATAGGGAACTGCTTTGGGAGCACCCAAGATGTCCTCCGCCTCAGAGGGAGAACGGCCCCTTGGATACTCACCGAGAAGGGTCCTTCTCCTCTGAGGAAAGGAGGACATCTTGCCCTCCCAGGATCCTCGCAAGTTCTGTGTCAGTACAGTGTGTTGTACTCTATATGTTCTTTCTACAGTTCAGTTGTGTTTACACTGTTGTGTTCTTCTGGTTCGACTAGTTGTCGACTGTTTTGTGGTTGTTGGTTGATGTGTTCTTCTGCTGACTGTGTTTTCCTCTCCATCTTGAGAGAGACAGTTTTTTATTCCGACAGTTTAGGAATAGAGTGAGGGAATACTGCTGAGGGGAATCACCCGAACTGAGGAGAGAGGGTGGTCCCACACACCAAAGGAAGAGGAAGAAAGTTTAACTTCCTGCCTCCCCGATTGGATGGTGGGAAACACCCAAGATGTCCTCCTTTCCTCAGAGGAGAAGGACCCTTCTCGGTGAGTATCCAAGGGGCCGTTCCAGGAAAGTTTCGGGACTTAGACTATTTAGGGACTGGAATGTCAGCCCCTGGGAGTATCAGAAGGGCTCTAGGATGAGAATGACAGACCCGAGTGGAATGACGGCCACAGGGAGTAGCAGAGGCACTCTAGGACTGGAATGACAGGCCCTGGGTGAGCAGAAGCACTCTGGGACTGGAATGACAGGCCCCTGAGTGGAATGATGACCCCTGGGTGTAGCAGAATGGGTCTGGGACTGGAATGACAGGCTGCTGAGTGGAATGACAACCTGTGGAAGTAACAGAAGTGGAACTGGGACTGAAACAACAGACTCAAGAGTGGAATGACAGACGCTGGGTGTAGCAGAAGTGTTCTGGGACTGGAATGACAGGCCCTTGAGTGGAATAATGGCCCCTGGGAGTAGCAGAAGGGCTCTAGGACTGGAATAACATGCCTCTGAGTGGAATGACAGCCCTGGGAGTGGCAGATGTGTTCTTTGTCTGGAATGACAGGCCCTGGAAGTAGCAGAAGGGCTCTGTGACTAAAATGGCAGGCCCTTGAGTTGAATAACAGCCCCTAGGAGTGACAAGCATTCTGGGACGTGAATGACAGGCCCCTGAGTGGAATGATAGCCCCTGGGAGTAGCAGAAGTGCTGTGGGACTTGAATGACAGATCCCTGATTGGAGTCACAGCCCTGGGAGTAGCAAAAGTTTTTGGGACTGGAATGACAGCCCCCTGAGTGGAATGACATCCCTTGAGAGTAGATAGTGGTCTGCAACTGGAGTCACAAGTGGTAGAGCGGAATTAAAAACTACATTTTGTTATTTCTGTCACCAAATCAGTTCCATCTGTATATCCTTCCTGTCAGCTCCTCGGTTTACTTACACTTTCATGAAGTTTATCAGCCACCTCCTCTATTTTCAAGCATAAATCCTGCCTTTGTTCCCCTTTCTGTTCTCCTGTCCAATTCTGCAGCCTTCCAGACCTCCATGTTCCTATTATGTGCCACATACTGCCTGAGTTCCTTGCTCACTTTTGCTCAGTGTTGACCACTGACCCACAGCACTCCTCCGTAGTTTCTTTGTGAAAAATCCAATCTTATAGTCTAGTTAACAGTTAAACTGTATTGATGGTTTTATCTTGTTTTATGCTATTACTGTTTATGTACTTAGTTTATTATTATCCACTCTGAGCCTGCTTGCAGCGAGTAGACTATAAAACCAATAAAATAAATAAATAGTTCAGGGTTCCTCAACCTTTTGAGTCTGCAGGCCCCTTTTTAATTCTGACATGCCATGGTGGGTGCAGACACAAAATGACTGCTGCAGCAGGTGAGCCAGACAGGAAGGAATGGGCACAGCGTACCTTCAGTCACACAGTCAAGATTCTTGTAATGTGGTGGCTGCTTCTGAGAAAGGAATGATTTTAAAAATCTGCACAGCCCATCAGTAGCCTTGCTGGGCAAAAGTCTCCTTGCCCCCCCTTTCTTAAAACACTTGGTGGGTACCAGGAAAATGTTGCCTTGTGCCATAGTGCCCACAAGCACTGTGGCCTATTTCGCAAGGAACACTTGAAGCTGGTGATGCTGAGCATTCGTCAATTGGTGCTGAAACGGCTTCGGGTCCCATCATTCTGCAAAGCACTATCTTGAGGTCATTTGGTGTCTGCTGACGAGTTGAGATGTATCTATTTGGAGCTGCATTTTATGGGGGATGGAGCGGACGTCAGTTTTTCAAAAAAAAATTTCACAGGTATGTTAACATTGCAATGTTGGACCCCCCCCCCCCCGGTGTTTGCTGATTGGGCTGTCCCATACCCACTAAAGAGGCAATTAGTAGCAGAGTTCCAGAGGAAAACGTACTTTTCAAGCTTGTTCTAGTCTCATTAATTTTTTTAAAGCCAAACTAGGAAAGAGTTAAAATGCTGGTGCTTCATTCTCTGCCCAAACCTTCCCGGCCACTTTGTTTTGAAAAGGGCTGTGTATCAGGATGGGAGGGAGGGGGAAAGGTAGCAGCAAAGGCACATCTTCTCTCAGGAGCTGTTATTCCACTTATGGGGCTGTCATTCCAGTCAAAGAACACTTTGGCTACACCTAAGGGCTGTCATTCCATTTAGGGGGTCTGTCATTCTAGTCCCAGAGCCCTTCTAATACTCCTAGGTAGCATCATTCTACTCAGTGGCCTGTCATTCCAGTACCAGAGGCCTTCTGATACACCCAGGGGGCTGTCATTCCAGAACCTGATCCCTTCTGCTATACCTAAGGACCGTCATTCCACTCAGGGGCCTATCATTCCAGTCCTAGCGCTCTTCTGCTATTCCTAGGGGCTGTTATTTCACTCACAGGCCTGTCATGCCAGTCCCAGAGGCCTTTTGCTACACCCAGGGGCCGTCATTCCACTCAGGGGTCTCTCATTCCAGCCTCAGTGTTCTTCTGATAATCCCAGGGAGCTGTAATTCCACTCAGACTCCTTTTATTCTAGTCCCAGAAGGTTTATGCTAATCCCAGGGGCTGTCATTGCACTCAGGGCTCTGTCATTCAAGTCCTAGAGCACTTCTGATACTCCCAGGTGGCATCATTCTACGCAGAGGTCTTTCAGTCCCAGAGCCCTTCAGATACTCCCAGAGAGTGTCAGTCCACTGAGCGGCCTGTCATTCTAGTCCCAGAGGGCTTCTGCTACACCTAGTGCCCGTCATTCCACTCAGTGACCTGTCATTCCAGTCCCAGAGCATTTCTGCCGCACCCAATGTCCGTCATTCCACTCAGCAGCCTGTCATTCCAGTCCCAGAGCCCTTCTTCTACTCCAAGGGCCTGTCATTCCACTCAGAGGCCTGTCATTCCAGAACCAGAGTCCTTCTGCTACACCCAGGGGCCATCATTCCACTCAAGTGCCTGTCATTTGAGTGGAAGGAAATGGCAAATCACCTGTGCCCCTCACCTGCTTTAGAAGTTCCCTTGCTGGAGCCACCATAAGAAAGAGATATTTTCTCTCCCCCATCCAATTTTTCTAATATGTGGCCTGATGAAGAGTTCTGTAGAAATTGAAAATTGCCATGCTGTTTTGTTAGTTTGATATATGTTAATAAAGTACTCTAAATAGGTTTTTTTTTGTTTTGGGATATACTAAGAACAGTATCTGATCCTCAAAAGTAGCTGCAGAAAAATAACTTCTTTGCACAGTCTTGTGAGCGAAGTGATTGTCTCAATTTTTCTATGGGGGAATGGAAAGGAAATCAATCTTCAGATAATGCTCAGTAGTGTTTTATGATGGTCAGTTATTTTCAAATCCATTATCTAATTTAACAAGTACACTGTGTTAATGCTCTTGCTATGTTCTGAAGTATATGATTTTGAAACCTTTATTTCCATGCCAAACTCCTGATATTTTGTGTTTTGGCACATTACACTCTGAAGTTCTTCAAACTGTGTGTGTGGTGTGTGAGGGGTTCTCCCTCTGAGGCGGAGGACATCTTGGGTTGTTTCCTTTTGCCCAATCAGGGAGGCAGGAAGTCAAAAAAATAGCTCTTCCTCTTCCTCTTGGAGCCTAGGAACGCCCCCTTGTTCCAGTTCTTTCCTGCCTCCAGGGAGAGCAGTTGTGGCTACAGTTTTCTCTGTCAGCCCACAGTCCTGTCTTTTTTGTCTTCTTTGTTCTAGCTCTAGTTTTTTCCTTCCCTCTTCCTCTCTTATTCTTCTCTACTCTACCTTTCTTATCTCTACTCCTCCCCCCCCCTCCTCAACTCTTTTTTTCTCTGGGCCCAAGTCTATCAAGACGATGGAGTCCAGGGACTCCGAAGATAGCTTTATGGAGGGTGAGGAGGGAAGCTCACCAACGGCCGCATCGGCGGCAGAATCGGCTGCTGTACCCGGTACCGTCTTGCCGCCCAGGCTTGAACGGCATCCCGGCACCTTTCCGGCTGCAAAGCCGCGTACTTCTTCAAAAAAATCGCGACGCAAGAAGAAGGACTCCCAGGCATCAGGGCCAGTCGAGCAGGCCACCAGCAGCCCGTTAGATGCAGCCGCGGTTTTGGCGGGAAACCAAGATGGCGCCCGCGCCGATTCCCGCGCGGCTCCCAGTGCCGCGGTCGCCAACCTCCAGCCGGGAGAGTGCCCTGCAGGCCCTTCTACAGTGACGTGGCCTCTGCAGTCGATCGGCACCGGAGCCCATGGGACGGGTAATGTACAGGGCGACCTCGGTTCCCTCCTGAGAGGCGAGTTCATGTACTTTCTACAGACCATGCGGGAAGAGATTTTTCATTGGTGCCAACCCCCTCCCGAGGCAACAAGCCAGTCTTCCTCCCTGCCTCCTTCCCCCCCCAGTAAAGTGCGGCGTACATCCTGCCAGTGGCCTACCAAGGCAGCCCAAAAAGCACACCCAATCCCGGCCAGAGATGGGGATATTGTTGTAGGGGGGGGAGCCTACTCTGATAGCGAGGAGGGTGAAGAAAGGGAGTTCCTTTCAGAAGAAGAGGAGGAGGAAGAAGTCATTATGCCTGACCAGTCAAACAGGCTGTTTAAATCAGAGGACTATCCATACCTTCTGAGTAAGGCTCTGGCTGCCCTAGAGCTTCAGGAGAAACGAGGAGGGGAAGAGACATCTAGTGGTACCAGTAGGGATTCTTCAAGACCCAGAGGGTGTAAAGAATTTTTCCCAAGGGGTGACACCCAGGAGAAGGTCTTCCCTTTTCCGGAATATTTTGAAAGACAATTAAAAGCAGAATGGGTCTCCCCTGCCTCTAGCAAACAATGCTCAAGCGCCCTTAAAAAACTGTATGCATTACCTTCTTATGCATCTGAGCTTTTACAGGTTCCTCGAATTGATGCCCCGGTGGCGGCGCTTCAGTCACCTGGGCTGTTGTCGGAAGATGGCCAAGGCTCAGTCAGAGACAATCTGGATAGGAAGGCGGAAGCGGCACTCAAGAGAGCGCATGAAGCAGCAGCCATGGCGATTAGAGCATCTTCCACCGCGTCCATCGTGTCCCGGGCGGCAGTAGTCTGGCTGCGCAAGTTAATCCAGCTGCTACCTGAAAATCAAAAGCGTCTGTTAGAAGGGGCTAGTAGAGTCTTAAAAGCAACCACCTTCACGGCAGATGCTACTCTGGATGCTCTCACCTTCTCGTCCAGAGCCATTGCCTCTGCGGCAGTGGCTAGAAGGCTTCTCTGGTTGCGCGCATGGCCAGCTGACATCAGATCCAAATTTATCCTGATGGCGTACCCCTTCCAGGGGGATAAACTGTTTGGAGATGCCCTGGAAAAGGTTCTCATCGAGACCAAAGACAAGAAAAAAGCCTTACCCAAGTCGGTGAGACGGTATGACAAACGACCCTTCAATAACCAGTCCTTTCGTACACACCATTCCTTGGCGAGACCACGTCCAGATTCCAAACGGTCCTCCTGGAGTGCCAACAAACAATCGTTCAAGAGAGCTAACTTCGGTTTCAGGTCTAACAGACAACACCAACAACGAGGGGAAAGGCAGGACTTCGACTCCAAAACTCAGAAGTCCTGACTCACGGCCGCTTCCGGTGGGGGGAAGACTACAGTTCTTTCTCCAATCCTGGGTGGACTCCAAGGCGGATGCCTGGACACTGGAAGTAATCTCAAAGGGTTACTCCATAGAGTTCAAGTCGCACCCACCGGATCGCTTTCTGTCATCCCCCCTACGCCGAAACCCTCAAAGGAGATCCATCACCTTAAACGCGGTACAACATCTCCTGAACATCCAAGCAGTCGAACCTGTACCTCGTCAAGAGCAAGGCTCCGGTGTTTACTCCCTATTCTTCACCGTGCCAAAAAGAAACGGAGACTGGAGGCCCATTTTGGACTTAAAGTTCGTAAACCGTTTCATAAAGCTGAGGCACTTTCGCATGGAGACTCTAAGATCTATCGCGGAGTCACTACGACCCAAAGAATTCCTCACCTCCATAGACCTCACAGAGGCATACTTACACATTCCGGTTCATCAGGCCCATCGCAGATTCCTGAGGTTTCATGTGAATGGTCTCCACCTTCAGTTCAAAGCCCTCCCATTCGGACTTGCCACAGCTCCCAGGTTGTTCTCCAAGATCCTGATCAACCCCATCGTTCGACTGCGGGAGAGGGGGATTCATATACATCCCTACTTAGACGACCTGCTACTCAGAGCAAGCTCCAGGGAAAAGGTGGCGGCCGACACACAGACCACGGTTCTCTACCTGCAAGCGCACGGTTTCTTGATCAACTTATCAAAATGTTCTCTTCAGCCTTCTCAAAGACTGCTTCATCTAGGAATGTTGGTCGACACCAGGAAGGGTCGTTTTTACCTACCACCGGAGAAGATCCAGAAAACCAAGGAGATGACCGCTCTGGTGCTGAGCCGCAGCTCCGTTTCTCTGATGTCGCTCTCCAAGTTGATGGGAACCCTCGTAGCGAACTGCGAGGCCCTGGACTGGGGCCATCTGCACACACGGGAACTCGTGTCCTTCCTCAGACCGTTCCAATCTCTTATTGCACTAAGATGCGATCGACAACTCACAGTGCCCTTGAAGGTCAAGTCCAGCCTCAGATGGTGGACCTCAGCACCCAACCTGCGGCGGGGGAAGTCGTTCCTCAATCCTCCCAGGCTGCAACTATTCACCGATGCCAGTCTCACCGGCTGGGGGGCAGTTCTGAAAAACCGACCTGCTCAGGGTACGTGGTCTCCGGAAGAGACTGTCCTGCCAATCAATCTCCTGGAAGTCAGAGCCATTCGCCTTGCTCTCGCTTTCTTCAGCCAAGACCTCGTCGGCAAGGATGTTCTGGTACGAACCGACAACGTCTCAGCCAAGGCATATATCAACCATCAGGGGGGCACTCGGTCCCCCATGCTGCACAGAGAGGCCATGAAGATCTTACACTGGGCGGAAGCCAATCTCCTCTCTCTGCAAGCCGAACACATCAGGGGCGTGACCAACATTCAAGCGGACTGGCTCAGCAGGCAGTCCATCCACCCAGGGGAGTGGACACTCAAGAAGGAGGTTTTCCATATGATTGTGGAACGTTTCGGGACACCGATCATGGACCTGTTTGCCACTCCTGCGAACTGTCAAGTTCCGAGGTTTCTCTCCAGGTTCCTGTACCCCCAGGCAGAAGGGATAGACGCTCTCTCTACTCGGTGGCCCAAGGGGCTACTGTACGCCTTTCCACCGATCCCGGTTCTTCCCAAACTTCTACGGCGGATAGCGGAACGTCAAGCGGAGGTAATCCTAGTGGCTCCATGGTGGCCTCGGAGACCCTGGTTCTCCACGATACAGGCACTGACGATTTCCCCTCCGATGCAGCTACCAACGGTACCAGATCTTCTGCATCAGGGCCCGGTGTGGCATCCCCATCCAGAATGGATGTGTCTGACCGCGTGGAGATTGAGAGGCAGTACCTTACCAGATTGAGGTACCCTCCGCAGGTGATCCTTACCCTCCTGGCGTCTAGGAAGAAATCAACTATTAGGCTATATAACACCACCTGGAAGGCCTTCGCTCGCTGGGCTAGGAGGAAGAAGGTTAATCCTCTGCGCCCATCCATCGTTATGATCCTGGACTTTCTCCAGCAGGGCCTGGAAGCTGGACTCAAGCCGGCCACTCTCCGCAAGCAGGTAGCGGCTCTGTCTTCGGTCTTTCCTGTCCTGGAAGGTTGTCGACTCTCCCGGCATCCTCACATCCAACGCTTCCTCAGGGGTGCGACCTTGCTAAGCCCCCCAGTTGTTCATCGTTTCCCTACTTGGAGGCTTCACGTTGTCTTATCGGCCTTAACCAGGCCCCCGTTTGAACCTCTCCATTCAATTTCCTTGAGATGGCTAACCATCAAGACTATTTTCCTGGTAGCTGTCACGTCAGCGAGGCGGATCTCGGAACTGGGGGCTCTGTCAATCAAGCCCAACCTGTGCATTTTTCACCGGGATAAAGTGGTTCTCAGGACTGACCCCACCTTTGTTCCCAAATCCTGTTCCAGATTCCATAGGGCTCAGGAGATCAATCTGCCATCTTTCTGCCCTAACCCTTCTCATCCTAAGGAAAGGGACTGGCATACCCTCGACGTTCGTAGAGTCCTCAAGTCGTACCTATCTAGGACTGAATCTATCAGGTGTTCCGACTCGCTCTTCATCAATATTTCTCCTCCCAACCAAGGGAAAAAGATGTCCTCGGCAGCCATTGGGAGGAACATTCGGTCCTGCATCACGGAAGCGTACAAGGCGTGCAACAGAGAAGTGCCTCAGGGAATTACTGCTCATTCGGCAAGAAGCGCGGCAACTAACGCAGCATTCCTCAAGGACGCCTCCGTGGAAGAGGTTTGCAAGGCAGCCACCTGGTCATCAATTTCCACATTTGTCAGACACTACAAAATGAACATTTTCAATTCAGCGGACGCTGCCTTCGGAAGGAGAGTTCTCCAGCACGTGATGTTCGACGGGGAGCCTCTCCCACCCGGAGAAGATTAACTGCTTTGGGAGTACCCAAGATGTCCTCCGCCTCAGAGGGAGAACGGACCTTTGGACACTTACCGTGAAGGGTCCTTCTCCTCTGAGTGCAGGAGGACATCTTGCCCCTCCCAGGCTCCCCCGTCTCCTGTTACTCCTCTCTGATACTTCCTTATAAACGACACCTTTCCGGCTGGAATTTTCTGTCTCTCCTTCCACTCTCAACATGCCGCAGTCGTTTTTTCTCACTGTTTTTTACTTAACATAGTTCTGCACACCGACTAAGTTTTTTCCTTTTTCGGGTCGGGTGCAAGTTTTTTCTTCTTGAAAGTTCTAGTATTTGATAGTTTTTTCTTCTACTGCTTTGTGGAGTCACCAGAACTGGAACAAGGGGGCGTTCCTAGGCTCCAAGAGGAAGAGGAAGAGCTATTTTTTTGACTTCCTGCCTCCCTGATTGGGCAAAAGGAAACAACCCAAGATGTCCTCCTGCACTCAGAGGAGAAGGACCCTTCACGGTAAGTGTCCAAAGGTCCGGTATCTCGATTCTAAATAGTTTCAGATGCTCCTAAGAGATTCTGAACTTCTTTCAAAGTGGGGGGGGTTCAAATGGATGGGCATGGAAAAAATAAATTTATACCATACCAACTGCCTTCTGAGTAGACCTGCTTTGAGCTTCGTCTGACTCTCCCCCACACCTTCCCTTATTTCTGCATCTTCATAGTCACTCTCACACACACACCCTCCCTCCCTTTGTCTCAATCACAGAGACCCCTCCTTAACTGTCTCAGTTCAAGCAGGAAGGAGGGAACAGCTGCCTGCAACACCAAGTTCAGGCTGTCCCAATATGTGCCAAGCCTATTCCTTGTGATGTCTTTGGATGACAGGTAGAGGGAAGGCAGCAGTACCAGCCAGTTTGGGCAGCAACGGTTAGAATCCTGTCCACTGGTTTAGGGGGAGCAGGAACTAAGAGACAGTGGCTGCATGCAGCGTTGACGCGCACACTAAGCATCTTAGCAGAAAATTGAGAACTGGACTGGAGACCTGGGGGGAAGGAAACATCAAAGCATAGGCTGCATCAGGCTGCTTGCACAGGCAGGAGTCAAGTGGCTAAAGACAGTTGCTCAGGCCTCATCTTTTGCCATTTGTGTCTGAAAAAGGGAGCTCTGACTCTCAAAAGCTTACACTTTGAAAATCGTCTTGGTCTCTGCAGAGTAGGATTGCCAGCCTCCAGTAAAGGAGTGGAATTTGAGGCTCAGACAGCTGTGTGTGAGGTTGCTTAGACCTGCTCACCTCCTCACCCCCCACCCTCCAGGCACAGCCGTGACTCCAAACAATCATAAGAGAAGCCTCCCCTTAGGAAAGCCCTGAATTGCTTGACGCTTGGGGAGGGTATGGGCAGTACTGGTCTCCGTTCCCTTTAGAAAAGGGACTCAGCCTCACCTACTTCTCCTTTTCTCCTATTACAGAGGCTTTTACCCGGAGTGGACGCTCTAGCTGAAACTTGTCTTCCTTCCATAGAGACTAGGAGGGAAGAATGCTAGAGCGTCCCCCCCCCCCCCCCGTCCCCCGGCAGCCGGCTTGGCAACGCTCGGCACCCGCCTCCCTTTCCCACGTGAAGGGCTGCCTTTTTCTCTGCGGAAGGGCCAGGGCGGAGCCGCCGACCTGTGTTTGCAGCCGGTTTTGCCTTCGGGAGGTCAGCCTGCAAAGCGCGAGGACCGATGGCCGGGGAAGAAGGTGGCAGTTCGGGCTCGTCTCCTGCTGCGCAGCCCAGTCCCGAGGGCGAGGCTGGGGCAGGTGCAGCTGGAGAAGAAGGCGGCGGTGGTGTCAGCAGCAGCGGCTATGAGGGCAAGTGCATTTTCTGCAGGATCACCCATGGAGAGGAGCCAGGCACCCAACTGTTACCTTGCGAGGTGAGACTGCTTTCTTATCCCCTCTCCCCCGGCCTTCTGAGCCTAGAAAGGCCAGGAGTCCTCCCTCTCTCCTGCCGAACCCGTTTGCCTGCGATGCTCGCAGTGGTTCTGGGGAGCGACCCTGGGCTTAGTTTCCGTCTAGGCAAAGGTCACATCTCCAGCCCCCAAAGAGGAGCCTGGGCTATGGCGACAAAGGAGCCCTCGTTTCTGGCCTCAGGCCCAGATCCAGTTGCAAATGGGTTCTGAACAGGGATGTGCTACTTCTCGGCCCGTCTCAGTCACGAAGCGATCTGCAGTAAGAGAAACTACATTGCATGAGACGGTTTATTGAAGATCCATGGTCCAAGCGTCTACGTATTGCTTTGTATTTGCAAATTCTTTGTATTTGCACATTTACTTCTGATACAGCCTGTGAGTCTTGAAGGAAATATAGTGCAAGGTTGGTGGTAGGAGGCCGAATAAAAGCAATGAAGGGAGAGAAGGGCAAACTGGAAAGAAACCTGAGGGAGGGACAAAAAGAAGATCGCAGAGAGACTGCAAGAGAGGGAGAATGGGCGTGGGGTATCAGAGAGGCTGTCAGGGACTTCCTGCCATCCAGTCACACTGCATTGGAAGGCCTGTGAACAAGATCTAGTGTGATTCTCTTAAAGCCAGGGAGGAGTCCAGTTTGGTGAAGAAGGGATGATGACCCCGCACACACACAAACACACAGTAGTCTTTTACCTGCTATTTTATCATTTGTTGTCATTAAGTGTAAAGTGACTTGCCTTCAATTTATTTTAATATCTTATAGCCAGCTGTGTACATACAGAAAATATTGACCCTCTATTATAGGCACAAACTGCAGCATAAAATATCCTTTCCAACTCCTCCAGTTCCATTTTTCCCACATGGAAGTTGGCAGCCATCAGGAAAACATTGCATTGCTCTCTGATTGGAGGTTGAGGAACTGAATGAGGCCGAAGCCACTTTCACAACAAAGATGATTTGCAGTAGGTAGGAGTTATTCAGGAGGGTGTATCTTGGCTTTGGGCTGTTGACATGCTATTTATATACAGCAATACTTCTTTTCGTTCACCACTTTCCACTCATATGATTTTGTTCATTTGTATAATTATGTTCACTTGTATAATTTAGGCTTTAGGCTGATCCTGCACTGGGCAGGGGGTTGGACTAGATGATCTGTATGGCCCTTCCAACTCTATGATTCTATTCTAATTATCTTCCAGTGTTCTCCTAGGAAGTAGTCTCTCTGGTAGACAGATAAACTGTGGAAATATTCATAGTGTATTTGAACTGGAGAACATAGCCCTTTAACTACTTTTCTTGGGGCTGCTTTGTATGTGACAAATATATTTCTTCATTTATACCCTGCTTTTCTCTCCAGTGGGGACCCAAAACAGCTTACTTCATTCTCCCCACTTTTATTTTTTCCTCACAACAGCCCTGTGAGGTAGGCTAGGCTGAGGGTGTGTGGCCAAGGGTCATCCAGCAATCTTCCATGGCAGAGTGGGGATTCTAACCTGGGCATCTCTGATCCTAGTTTGACACCGTAACCCCTACACCATACTGTCTCTCAAGCTAATTTTATAGAAAGCATTGCTGGGTGAGAAAGGAAGAAGCAGGGGAGAGGACTAGCCATGGGCTGCCTCCTTTATGCTCTTAGAGTGCAATCCTAAAAAGAGTGACTCCAGTCTAAGCCCATTGATTTCAATAGGCTTAGACTGGAGTAACCCTTCTTAGGATTGCAATGCAAATGTGATTGCTGGGAATCAAAAACGCAACTCTCAAGTTTGGTAATGGGGTTTTACTACTAAATAGACAATGCAATAGCTAGGAAAGCATAGACTAAAAAGAATGTTAAGGAAAAAACACGTAGCAAAACAAAGGGATGTTCACTTGTGCATGCTGCATGTTAGCAACGGTTAAAATCATACACAGTCATAGCCAACCAACAGCACAGATCTCCTAGATGTGCTATTATATGGTTAGGAGTGGGTGCAGAAATAAGACGTATGACCTGTTCTGAACAGCAAAGGGTCCACGATGGAAAGTTCTCAGAAATAGCTCCCAAAGGGTAGACGTGAGGGGTTGTATCTAGTACACCCACAAGCTGGAAAAGATGTCTCATCCACAGGCACGTAGGGTGCACAGGGCATTTCAGCAGCATATTAAAAGAATACAGAAAGGGGGCAGCAAGAAAATACTGGAGATACAAAAGAAGACTAAGGCCAAAAAGAAGGCTAACAACCAGTTAGATTTTGTAAGAAGAGCCAGAAAATAAGCCAAAAGGTAAGCAAAACAGCCATGACCAAAGGAAGTCAGTAAAAAAAAGGCAAATGTGAGGCCAAAAAAACCCCCAAGCTAAAAACACCTTTTGGAATGCCATCTTTATTCTCTGCTTTACCTATACTCAATGTAAATGAGGTTGATTAATATGGACACTTGGTACATGTCTAATAGGGTAATTTGAATTCATTCAGGATAGGATTGGAAATTTGGGGTACTTGGTTATGCAGCAGATAAATAAGAGGTAGGAGCTGAAAGGAGACAGAAGTCTGGATATCTGGGGATCAGAGTTGGTAGATTCCTTTGATGGTAAATGATAATGTACTGTTAAAAGACCGTATTTGATAAGCATTTCTTTGTTTTAATTAGGAGTTTTATATAATATAAAGACAAAACCTTAAAAAATTACATCAAGTAGTCAAACAAACAAAAACACCTAACCAACATACAAGAATAACATACAAATAAAACAAACAACATAGAAAGAAAAACTAAAAGTGATTTGATTAACTATCAAACAGCAGGTATAGTTCCTGTGCCCATAAAATGTGGATGGGGAGAGTGAGACCGGCAGAATCCTTTGTTCACAAGCCTCAGCGCTTTCCCTTGCACTGAGAGAGGGAATTCCCCCAGCCGTGATTCCAGAGAGTTGAATCCCTCCATGGCCCTACAGTTCTGATGACTGGGTCCGTGGATCCAGGGCTGCACTTAACTCTTGAGGGAAGGTGGCATCATGTACTGGGTACCCCTAAACCCATGGCATTAAATGATGGGGCTGCTGTTGGGGTATCAACTTTGCTGTGACAAAATGCCAACTCCAGGTGGTGATATATCTAATTCAGTGCATTAGCATATTTCATAACAAAATGGGTGCTGTCTATCACAGATGTGCAATACATCAACAACCTATTTTTTGAGACAATCCATGTTTTTGGACTTCACAAAATATTCCTAAATGACTATTTTAAGTTGTCTGCACATCAGCTAAGATTGTATTCCTGGAAGGCACTGTGAATGTGGCTTCGTTTACAGTCTGTGATACAAATTAATATATGCTTTTATCTCGCATCTCATTTACTATTGCACAAAGACCTAAATCTGCCATCTGAGTAACAAGCTTTCATCTTCTCCTCCATTAGCATGAAGACTTAGTATGCTTCCGAGATATCAGACCTGGAGCTCCGCATCATTACCTAGTGGTGCCAAAAATGCACATAGGAAACTGCAAGACTTTAAAGAGCGAGCATATCCCATTAGGTAAGCCTGAATGTAGGATACTTAACACTACTATGGAGAAAATAAAGGTAATCCACAATGAACAGTATTTCTTTATTTACAAAAATTTATCCCCCACCTTTCTATCCCATCAGGACCACCAAGGCAGCTTGGTGTACTTTGTGGACACAGTAGGGATCAACAGCTAGAGGCCCCAATACCAATTTTTCTCTTGAAATTTGGTGCTTGAGCAACTTGATTGGAAATAAAAAATATTCACAGTTCTGTTCACACTGGGCAATCTGAATCAGGAAGCTCCTCAGTCTTTACTGCTCCATCCTTTAGAGTTTTTTCCTTTGCCTAATGCTGCTTAAAACAGCAAAATTCAGTTAAAAGACTGATTCTCTAATCACCCTTGCCTTCCTTTAAGCATAACCAGTATATCATCTGGTTCAGAGCATACAAAAGTTATGTAACAATTGCCCAGAGCACATTTTTTTGGGATGAAAAGGAGTGATGGTGGCTTACCTGGTCCAGAAAATGCTTTATTAAAATAGCCTTCAGAAGAGAAGGAAGAATGCTGTTTTGAATTGCATATTACAGATACTCTTGCCTGTTGCGAGCCATCTAGCGTGCATGGAGCTCCTGCCGCTGAGCCTTCTTTGGCCTAAGTTTTTATAAAAGTCTTCCAGCCTCATTATCTTCTTTTATCACTCCTAGACCTGAGTTGTTATAGTAAATCTTAATATAAGATTATGTATGGTGTTTTTTTTTACTGGTGAATAACAGCTCTGCTACCAACTTTAGATACCAACCTACCCCATTCCTATTGTGAGAACCAGTTTGGTGTAGTGGTTAAGAAAAGTAGAACTCTAATCTGGAGAACTGGGTTTGATTCCCCACTCATCCGCTTGAAGCCAGCTGGGTGACGTTGGGTCAGTCACAACTCTTCCAGAGCTCTCTCAGCCGCACCCACCTCACAGGGTGATTGTTTTAATATACTTTGAAAACCGCTCTGAGTGGGTGTTAAGTTGTCCTATATAAATCAAATGTTGTTGTTACTGTTCTAAAGATGTATTTTATTGTCTTATAAAATAAATCAAATTGCTATTAGAGGGGTTTGCATTCAATTTGGATGTGTCTGGGATTGAGCTGTTGGACTTTAACGCTTTGGAAATCTGATTTTATTTTTTACTCCTGGATTTGACAGTGGAAAGAATGATGGCAGTTGGCAGGAGTATCCTTCAGCGAAATATGTTTACTGACTTGAATGACATAAGGTATGTTTACAGAATGGAAAACATCTAATGTGTTCATAAAAATAGAAAAGTATTGCATAATAAATAAAAAAGGGATGTGAAGTGGTTGTGGTTCAGCTGAGACTCTTAGGACTTATCATTAGGAGTTGTTTGCCCACCGTTCCTTCACTTTCAGTTCCCTATATGGAAAGCACAATGCTTTTAGTATTGAAGTATGACTCTCAGCAATTCCATTATAACACAGAACTGAAAGCTTTTTGTAACGAAGGCCAGAACTATTGCAATGTCTTTACATTTGCTTAAGGAAACCAGTATAGTGTTGAGTTCCTCTGTCTCTCTCCCTGCGCCGCTGCCCACCCTTATCTAAAGCATCTGCAGACAAAGGTGGTATAGGGTAGTTTTCCTACATTAGTGTAGACTAGAAAAAGCCAAGTAAAAGCAAAGGCTAGTAACTTCTGTATGGCACTATAGCTTGCAGCCAGGAGTGAACTAGTTAATAGAGCAAAGAAAAATAAAACAATGGAACTAGCAAATAGGATTTTACCAATAGAATGTACAGGTGCATTACATCTGTTCAATAATGTAGAATAGATGTCATAGGATTTCTGATAGGCATAAAGTTACTTGTGTATAAGAAGTAGCTCTGCTTACTTGGTTATAGACAGTTCAGTATTTATGTTCCTTATGAACTGCACACTTTCTGCTGCATTCTTATTTTATACTGCTAAATAGTTGATAAGCTTTTTCTCTTGTTTCTCAAGGATGGGTTTTCATTGGCCTCCATTCTGCTCAATAGCCCACTTGCATCTTCATGTCCTGGCTCCAGCCAGTCAGTTGGGATTCTTGTCCCGAATGGTATACAGACTCAATTCCTACTGGTTTGTCACAGTAAGTGCTGCAGTTTGGTGACTTCCCAGTCATAAGAGGCTGCTACTTCATTGTAACTTCTTCTTCATATTGCTTCCAGCCGTAGATAGACTGGTGTGAAATACTTGCTTATTCATAATAAAACAGGATTGAGGTTCCATTGTCCATATACATACAAGTCAATATGTCAGTATACTTATTTTAAGAACGGCTGCTCTGCTAAAACTTAACTATCTTTCCTGTAAAATACTTGATATTAATTCTGGAATGAAACTGATGTTGAAGTAACCCTGTTGACCATTCCTCTGCTTTAGTTTATCATTTTGATTTTATGCTTTGAGTTTGTTAGCCATTTTAGTAACCCTTGATTGCAAAGAGATGAAAGATAATTCAAGTTTCATGTAGAATGGCTTCCACATGGAGATTTTGCTCCAGTTCAGCATTCAAATTGGAGCTGGTATATTTTTAGCATCCACATATCATCCCCCAATTGTCTACCATCCAGCTTTCCCTTTACTTTACTATGATTTTTCCCAAATCGGGTTTGATACAGTCTGTTGGGAAAGAGCATGCATGTTTAATGTCTCAGGGATAGGAAGGTGCACATTTTTGCAGATCCCACCTACTTTGGCATCATTTTCCTTGTTACTGGATTGTTGGTTTTTTAAAAATTGGTAATTGACATATGGCTGTATAGTTTGTCAACAAATATAACAATTGATACATTGCTGTAGCATTATGGTATATGTTAGTTACTGATATTAAGCTACAGCAATATGTTGGTTACCCAATCTGAACAGTGAGGAACAGTTTGCTGTATTTTAAGACTATATGTCAATTGCCAATTTTTTAAAAGACCTCCCACAGTGTGGGGCTGAGGCAAGAAGGCATGGGAGGAAGCCACCATGTGGATGCGCCCTTGCTGCTGCATATGCAGAAGGATTTGCAAAGACAGTGAGTTCCATGGAGAGCCAGTTTGGTGTAATGGTTAAGAGTGGCAGGACTCTAATCTGGAGAACCAGGTTTGATTCTTCACTTCTCTGCTTGAAGCCAGCTGGATCAGTCACAGTTTCCCAGAGTTCTCTCAGCCCCACCCACCTCTCACAGGGTGATTGTCATGAGGATAATAATAATACACTTTGTAAACCATTCTGAGTGGGTGTTAAGTTGTCCTGAAGGGCAGTATATAAAGTGAATGTTGTTATTACAGAACTATCAACATATGGAAGTGACCTAGGAAACTGCCCAGAATTGATCAGGGGCCTGAATTTGGCCCAGAGGCATGTAGTTAGTGACCACTGCTACTATCTATTAATGTTGCTAATTAACTTTGAAAGACAAGAACTCTCACGACTTTTCTGCAAGTTTTAGAGCAGTCTGTTAGCTCCAAAGAGCTAATATCAAACTTCGGAAACTAAACAGAGAAGCACTAATGTTATCTCACACTTTGTCTTAACAGGCTGAGCAACTGATGGAAAGACTGAAGGCTGAAAGTGCTATGAGTTGAAAAGCACTCGTTTCTACATGACACTTTGGTTTGTGACCACTGAACATAATTGAAGACTAGTATTAAAAATGCTGCTATACAATGGTTGAACTAATGGTTAGTGAACATGGTATCCTAAAATTCTCAGGCAAATATCTGAAATAAGAAACCCATGAGCCCTCTTTAGAGCTTTCACGTCTACAAACCAGAAAATTAAGTGTTGAGTATCTTGAAAAAGCACATTATGAAACCTGCATAAGAAAATTTCATATGTGCAACTGGACTTTTTGTTCTGCAGGGATTCTGTGCCTATGCAATACATTAGCAACTCTTGGCATCACAGTGCTAACAGTAATTATGACTATTGGTGCTAAATCCCTTAATCACTGATGCATTTATATGACTAAGCGTAACAAGAGCTGTAAACAGTTACTTAGAACTATGCTTAATGAGAGAGATTATATTGTTGGACAAGAGTAAGATTGTTTGAATGTAGACTTGGTTTATCTAGTTACTTGCATATATTTAAAAATAGGAAGTGTATTACAGGGCAGATGAAAATAAAGCCATGGTTTCTTTGAACATGGGCTCTAAAGTACATCATGTGCAAACTGTTCATGGGGCTTATGCTAGGCCTAAACTTGTCCCCTAAATATTGCTCTAGAATGTAGAGGCATTGTCACAGACATTAGGGTGCATGTTTCATGCAGCAAGAAGCTATCACTGTGTGGACAGAGCTTGGCATCAGGTTTAGGGAAATATCAAAATGGCAAAACTGGACATTATTTAAGCCTTTCCGCAGCACATATTTGCTGTTTAGTTGACTGTTGTCTTCATAGTGACATTAACACTGCAATGTTCATGTAACTTAAGTTCTCCAACATTTCTCGAAAAATAACTTGAATGAGTACTGATGGCAAATGTGCATTACTTAAGCAACATAATTACTTCATCCAGTAACTATTTGTTTTCAAAGTACACCAGAACGAAACAACCACTCTTTGTCTTTCTCTGGACATTAAGAGTTTTAATCGTGTTCCTTGACTGGATATTTAGCATGTACTTTGCTACTAGAATTAACTTATTTCTGGTTGTTTGTTGAACTCATTTAGCGGACTTTACCTCCAGTAAACTCTGGGAAGGAGAGGGATGCTGTCTACCATGTTGAAAGGTTAAAAACTAAATGTTAAAAGTATGAATAGGCTACATATGTATTGTGAATGTGTGCTTCTGTAACAGAACTGTGAGTGTACATAATGGAAGCTTTAATCAGTTGAAACTGTTATAAAAAGGAACATTTTGAACATTTTTGTATCAGATTCTGAGCCAGAAAGCTGCTTATTATATAGTGCAGAATTTTTAAAGTATATATATACCTAAAAACATCAGGGCCCTGCCAAGTATAATGTAAAAACACCTGCACTTGCTTGCTGTAGCCTTGCAGTCTACTAAAACAAACTCCTGCATCATTCAGAACTACTGGGAATCCTACACCAAGTGTGTGAGTTTGAAACTAGCTGTTGCAAAACAATAGTTGGTTGCCCTGACGTACTTCTACGTAGAATCTTAAAGCTTGTCATCTTAAATGAATCACTTGAAATGACTTTAAAAGTGTTTTTAAAGGGAAAGTGTTAATTTCAAAGTTGGCAAAAAGTGCAATCTAAGTGACAGTGTCTTCAAGATCATAGTTGTGCTATTGACACCAAAGTATTTGGTTTATATCACTCCTATTTTGTCAAGCTTTATTCAAGTTTGCATTTTCAAAATGATAACTCACTGAATACAGCCCTCTCATGCAGTGTTTTTCAGACTCATAGAACAGAATTTGGGAGTTCTTCAGGTCTTATTGTTGGAGATACATAAGAGTAGACTAGAACAGGCTGATTGGAGAATTCATTAACAAAGGTATAAACTCATTACAAAAGATCTAGTTTCTATTCCTTTTCATTTAAATAATTTCTTCTCTGTTTTTGGCCAGCCAGCATTGATTTTGTTTAAGGCTTTTAGCTGTTCTCACTACAGCACACTACAGCAATTTCACTCAAGTAAGGTAATAATCACATGGTCATCTTTTCCTTGCCAAAGCATTTCACCTTCAAAATCAACCAAGCCATGTTTCCTTGCTCTCAGTAGAACACCTACCACCTTATTAGATATGGAAACATATCTTTCAAAGAGCTGTTTGAATGTTATTTTTACACGTCCATCCTGGCTTCTTTCCCCAATACTTCTTATGACCAAGCAGAGTTCTTCCACTTCTTTGCCTATGTGGGTGTGAGCATCTTTCCCCCTCTGTTCTGTTTTGGAGTTTTCAGGGGGTCTGCCATAGGCGGCATCTCCCCTTTGAACATGTAGAGTTACTGGCCTGGTGCTGCTGAATGGATTCCGTCTCTGATAATCAACATGATCTTCTGACCAGCTCTGCCAACCTCTTGCTAGTTCTCCCACAGTACCAGCATGGGTTTTGGCTGCCTTGGTTTTCTGTACTTTGCTTCCCTCCATGTTTCAAGGACATTTGATATACAAGAAGCAGCACTGCCCTGATATACAAGAAGCAGCTGTAGAGACAATACAAAAGACTTCACTATCAATTTATCAAAACAACAAGCAAAGCAGCTCCCATGTAGTAAAACTGTACATATGTTATAGCAGAAATTATTCCTGTCAACCTAAGATCTTTTTCATTATACATTTCTATAAAAGTGGGTAGAAAGCACATTGTAACACAAGTTTTAAACAAAACATTGATTTGCAGACCTTTTTCTTTGCAAGAGCTGATGGTTTTCTTATACAGAAAGCTAATTTTCAGTAAGATCCTAGGCATATTATTTACACAGAATTAAGTAGAGTTTCTCCCAAATGAATATGCACAATTTTATAGTCATGCAGCTTAGCACTCTGCATGCTGACTTAAAAGCAAGACCCATTAAAGTGATTAAAACTTTCAAGTAAATGTCCCTAAGACTTCAGCCATCAATGTTAGCCATATCTAAGCATCAGAGCATAAGCATAACTACTCAGTCTGGAAAAAGATGCATTTGGGAAAGCTGCACTTTACAATTCTTCAGAGGTAAATCTTATCTGCAAGCAAAACAAAACGTGTCTAGTCATTTCTGTTCTTGAGCATCTACTGCATAGAAGTTACAGTAAGCTAATCAGCATAAAGATGCTCTCTGAAGGATGAGGATTTCCCACTGCTGTGTAATTTTTATTTTTAAGGTGGAAAGATTATTCACTGATCTATTAGCAGAAAATATCATTCTACTGAGTATAAAATGGCAAAAAAAGAAACCCAATTTATAAAAATGTGTGTCCGTTCTCCAGTACAATTTATTTTCCAAGCTAGTAAAAATACCTTTGATTAGGATCAACTAGAAGTGTCAAGGCAGTATGCTTTCAAATTCTTTAGAAGCTCGCTGACAGCTCTTCTGTAGGAAGAGTTTGGCATACATTTAATAGCAGAGTTACTGCTATTCTTTCTCATCATTACATCGTTTAAAAGGCACATCAAGAACTGTTTTCAAGAACTGTGTAAACTACAGTAAAAAAACTGTCCAGGTAGGATTAAACTAAAAACCTATACACACTGTGGAATAAGCCACGCTGAATACAACAGGTCTTACTTGTGAATGAAACATAAGATTACACTATAAATAAATCAAGGTGTTAGGTGTCCTTACGAACCTCTAGGTTCATCTTTCACATGCAGGTCTTAAAATTTCTCATGAACTAGGGTAGAGCAGGACATCTTAAATACATACATTCCCAGCAAGTTGTATCCATGTAATTAACAATTGCAGCTGATAAAGACCAGCAGCAGGGTTCTTCCAAAACCAGTCTCAGGGAGTTCAACGAGGCTGACCCAGCAGAGCGTTTAGAAGATTATAGCCTTAACCCTTCGAACCAGTCCCAAATGGAAATAACTCCCCTTGACTCGAATGCTGCTTGACGAGCTCAAGACTGCTCCATATGCCCTACTGAAAACACATTGCTATAAGAAAGAATTACTTGCAATTATTCTCACCTCTCTATTCGGCTTTCTAAGACGGAGAAGGTTATTGCATCTCGACGACCCCTCCAGCCCAGCCGGCCCTCTGGAAAACTCTCCGCTCCCACATCCACCCGCCTCCTCCGCGGCTTTCTCCTCTCATTTCCTCCGGTCTGGTCCCGCCTCTCCGCCAGCCCCTCCTCGCTTTGGCCGCGCGCATGCGGCCCTCAGAGACGGCAACCGGAGGCTATGGCGCTGCCCTGCGCGGGACTGGCGCGCTACCTGCTGCTGCTGGCGCAGGAGAACTTGGAATTCAGGCTGCCGGTGAGTCCGGAACAGCACTCGCTCTGGGAGCCGCGGCTTGGGCCTCCTTTGTGGCACAGGCGGTTCCAAAGGCGCGGGACTGCGCTGGTTCCTTTGTGCCTCGCCTGGGTTTCCTAGCGCGTGTAGATGCTGTGGCGAACTTGTCTCAAAGCGGGGATGATAACAGCTGCTGGGGGAGGCCGTGCAGAAACGCTAGCCTTGAGTGACTGCATGGCCGCGGGCTCTTCCTCTGACTTATTCCCGCCTCCTTCGACTAACCTCTTCAAACCAGAGTTTTTTGTGTGGATGGAATATGATTTTTGTTCTGCTAGGCTGGCAGAAACGCAGCATCTAAATACTTCCCCTGCCCCGGATTTTTTAAACAAGCGTTGAAGATGAGAAAGGTGATGCCTGTATGGTAGGTTGGCATAAACCAGAGGTGTTAACCACATTTTGTAGGCTGGTGGACTGTGACTGCCATTGTTTTATGTATCCTACTGCTGAGAAAGATTTGGGTCCAGTAGCATCTTAAAAGGCCAACTAGATTGCCAGGATGTTAGCTTTCAAGAGTCAAAGCTCCCTTTGTCAGATATTTTTTTACTCTAAAAAATTCATATCCTGGAAATCTAGTTGATCTCTAAAGTGGTACGGGACCTGAATCTTGCTTTTCTATTACAGATCAACAGGGATACCCACCTGATACTGTCCCACTGTTGTAATCCCCTCGTTGTGGATTTGAGGAGAGTGGGAAATAGTGGTTTCTGACAACCCTGCAGTGTGGCTCCACTGTTAACTATCCCTATAGGGGTTTTGGAAGGAGGCACGACAATCCTGTATCACAACCTTCCCATGTCAGAGGCTGCCACCTAATTGATCTGTATTGGTGAAGTAGGACAAAACTGCAGACTTTCAGGCACACATACAATGCTTGCTGGTCCTGGTGACTTGGAAGATCCCAAGTTCAATTCCGGAAGTTACAGTTAAAAAGATCGTGCCATAGATGATGCAAAAGACTTCTACCTGCGACCCTGGAGAGCTGCTTCCAGTCTGAGGAGACAATAGTGACCTTGATGGCCAAGGGTCTGATTCAGGAGGATAAGGCGATTTCAGGTGTTCCTTATGCACACTAAAAAAATGTAATGGGGACATTCCAGCCAAAGTTTACATCTTTCAGTCCTGTTGATTTCAACAGTGTATTTCCCACGGCAATCAAATACTTTTATTTTGGCTGGAGTGTGTACTTTTTAAAAACAAAGTGTAATGGATTACCCAACTGTTTGGGCTTCTTGTGGTGTGTATTTCTGTTGAACTTACAGGTATTCTAACTGCTGTTTCCTTGAATAAATTTGTCTTTGAATATACATAGCAATAAACAGTTTGTTTCATGGTAAAACAGTGTCATAGATTTAATATTTAAAAGCTTCAGCTCTTCTGAAACCACTTAGCTTTATTTGTTCTGTAACATTTCTAGGAAATAAAGTCTCTGATCTTCCTCAATGGTGGACAGTTTATTTGTCAACAAGAATCAAAGCTAAATGTAAGTATTAAGTCAAGGATCTACTTTTCAACTATTTCAAGATTTATGATTTTTCCCAAATGTTTTAGTGGAAAAAAATATGCTCATAGGGCAAACCTGGAATCTTGTAGACATCATGTGTAGGGTTTCTGATTCGGGTAAAATACCCGAATCGGACCCGATCTGTAAAGATTTGAGATTCCTGAATCGGGGCCAGCATGCCGAATCAAATTCTGAATCGAATCTTCAGAAATCCTGAATCAAAGCTTCCCCAAAGCATTCAGGGTGCTTCGGGGCCCAAGTTTAAAGGGCCCTTTACCTGCCTCTTGCAAGCGGAGGCAGCGGGGCAGCAAAGCAGCGGTGACTCCAGCCTTCCCCACTGCCCTGTGGTGCCGCACACCATCATATCTGGCTGCCCTGCTGGCTGCTGCAGCCCCAGAGGAGGCGGCACAGTGGTGTTGGCAGCTCGGGCCCTCCCCGCAGCCCTATGGGCCTGCGCAGCAGCAGAGAAGGCTGAAAAGGCCCTTCCTGCACCTCAAATGGCTGCCACGGTGGCCATTTGAGGGACAGGAAAGGCCAGAAGAGGAGGCCCTGGCCTTTCCCACTGCCCTGTGGGGCTGAACGCCGCTGGATCCGGTCTTCCCAACCACCCTGCGAGCTGCTGCGACCCCAGAGGAGGTGGTACGGCAGCGGCGGCCATTTGAGGGGCAGGAAGGGCCAGAGGAGACGGCTTTTGCCTTCTCTGCTGCCCTATGGGTCTGCACAGCAGCGGAGGAGGCCAAAAAGGCCCTTCCTGCTCCTCAAATGGTCACCACAGTGGCCATTTAAGGGGCAGGAAGGGCCAAAGGAAGTGACTCCGACCTTCTCTGCTGCCTTGTGGGGCCATGCGGCAGTGGAGGAGGCCAAAAAGGCCTTCCCCGCCACCCTGCGGTGCCACGCGCTGCAGGATCTGGCCTTCCTGGCCACCCTGCAGGCCACTGTGTGCCCAGAGGAGGAGGTGTTGGTGGCTCCAGCCCTCCCCGCAGCCCTGCGGGCCCAGAGGAGGCAGTGGCAGCTTTGGCCTTCCCTGCCCTGCCAGGTAAGTGGGTTGGAGGGGACGGGGGGCTAAGTGGGGGGTGAGGGTGGGTGGGGGTGCTGGGAGAAAACCCAGCCCCCTGAATCACTTTGGAATGCTCCGAATCTTTACAGAGCATTCCAAAGTGATTCAAATACCGAAATCCAAAGCAGCTTGCCCCTTCGGGTTTTGGGTATTTCCGAATGTTTCCCAAATATTTTCGGGGTGCACACCCCTAATCATGTGCTTTATATGAAGTTAGATCTTGCAGGGATGATATTCCACCATTCTACGCAGATAAGTTGTTTTTGGATCGGGGGTATAAAGACATTTGGTTAAAATAATTTCAAAAATTGAATTCAGGAACACTGACATTCCATCTAAAACTGGAGATGGTTCTGTTGGATTTTACCACATTCCAGAGGAGCCATAAAGGCAGGGCCTTCCTGATGGTGTAACAGCCTATTAGTCCACCAGTGGCTATTAGAAGAAGTGTAGTAATAATACCTTTTTTCATTGTTTCACTGCAATAATAAACAGAGTTAAATTCTTCTAAGACAGTTGAAGTTAGCGGGCTTGAAATGATGTAACTGTTTAGGATTGAACTGTAGGCTACTCAGAACTTTAACAGTGCGAAAGCAACTAGATCATCTATTAAATAAAGAAATAATACTTTTAAAATGCTGAACATTGAAATTTAACATTTATACTGCAACTTGATTTGGGGGTTATGTTTTGCTATTTTATTGGATCTTTCAGCAGTGTTCAATACGGTCGATCATGATGTTTTGACTCACTGCCTCGCCGCTGTGGGGATACGAGGGACTGCCTTGCAGTGGCTTCCTCTTTTCTCCACGGTCGGGGACAGAGTGTGGCGCTTGGGGAGAAATTGTCATCCTGCCACCCTTTTCTGTGCGATGTCCCACAAGGGGCAATACTCTCCCCGTTATTGTTTAATATCTACATGCGCTCCCTTGCCCAGTTGGTGCAGAGCTTTGGACTGGGATATCTTGTATCTCCTCCCTTCCTTCTGTGCTCCTCCTGGCTCCCATTTTGGCTTGTGTTTGTCTTTTTTCTGCCATGGCTTGAGTTGCTTCTGCTGGCTCCAAATAAGCTTTTAGCATGGGATTTGTCGAACCGGAGGGCTTAACCTTGCCCCCACCAACTTTTCCCATTACTTTTTTTATGTATAGCCGCTTGGGAGCTTGCTTTCAGCTGTGACGGAGGTAAAGGAATCAGAGTGAGTCCTTTAGTTATTCACCATGTCTGTGCGACGTGACGCCTCCCCCTCTCCCCGTTACTGTTTAATATCTACATGTGCCACCTTACCCAGTTGGTGCGGAGCTTCGGTCTGGGATGTCATCAATATGCAGATGACCCCCACTTATATCTGATGATGGACAGCCAGCCCGACTCAGCCCCCGATGTCCTTTTGAAGCCGTGACTGGATGGTTGAAGCAGAGTCGGCTGAAACTGAACCTCGCCGAAGACGGAGATCCTGCACTTGAGCTATGGGTGTGTAGGTTCAGGACTCTGGCTCCTGACCCTCGATGGGGCGCCACTTGCACCAGTTCCGAGGGTTCAGAGCTTGGGGGTGATTCTGGATGCCTCCCTGAAAATGGAGGCGTAGGTCACAGCGGTTGCCAGGTCCTCTTTTTCCCATCTACAGCAGACCAGGCAACTTGTTACTTTCGACCCACGACTTAACTGCAGTGATCCAGGCAATCGTCATCTCTAGACTGGATTACTGTAACTCACTCTACGTGAGGCTGTCCTTGAGCCTAACCCGGAGATTACCGCTGGTCCAAAATGCAGCTGCATGTGTTATTGCAAGAGTGCCAAGTGGGACTCGTATAACACCTGTACTACGTCAGCTGCATTGGTTGCCAGTGGAGTACTGGATCAGATTCAAGGTTCTAGTGTTAACCTACAAAGCCCTATGCGGACTGGGACCAGTGTATCTGTGGGACCTCCTCTCCCTATATATTCCCCTGAGGATGCTCCGATCAGGAGAGAAACAGCTTTTGGTGGTCCCTGGCCCTAGAGAAGTCAGCCTAGCCTCAACCAGAGCCAGGGCTTTCTTGGTCCTGGCTCTGACCTGGTGGAACTCTCTGTCTATGGGGCCCAGGGCCCAGCCAGATTTGTTATCCTTTCGCCAGGCCTGTAAGACAGAGATGTTCCGCCAGGCATATGGTTGAGGCTGGGCCAGGCCTCCGCCGCCCCCCGGTAAGTAGGGAGGAGAATGATCTGAACCCTCCCAATTAGGTTGTCCATCATCCTGTTTCCACATTGTTTGAATCTAAATGTTTTAAATTGTTTTTATGGAAATATAATATTTATTGTGGCTTTTAAATGATGTGATCTGCCCTGAGCCTGCTTGCGGAGAGGGCAGAATAAAAATCTAAAATAATAAATAAATAAATAAACAATATGGTACAGTTAATAGTATGTAAGGATCACTGTGAGTTGACAGACAAGGAAGACATCACCTTTCCTCATCTGTTTGTTCACTTAGTTCAGAAAACTGGTGGGGCCCAGGATGCTAGCTGGTATCTTGATGGAGAGAACTATTCTTCTCCCCCAACGAGCTTTATTTTGCATTTGTGGCTAACTTTTATACATGGATACTTAGAAGTAAATTCAGCAAAAATAAGTTCCAGTAAATGAAGGGTGCTGTCCCCCACAAAAGTGTGCATAGTATTTCAACCTTAGTTGACTGAACACAGTGTAGAGACGGGCTGTCTGCCTGGAATGGAACATACTCCTACCCTCTGGACTTGCTGTTCGATGAGTTACATCAGTGTTACTCTCAGCAGGACTGTGTTTATTCTTTTTGGAATGGTTTCTCCCTCCCCCCAATTTACTTTTGTATTTGTTTAGTGTTGTCTTATGTTGGGGAAAAAAACCTTTCTAACCAAAATTATGAAAATAATTTTACACTAAGATACAAAGTATATCCAGCCTATATAATTTGTTTAAGTCCCATCTTATGAAGCGTGATGATGAATTCCTGCTGTAGCTTCAGCTGCAGTACTCTTGATAGGACTCCATTGCATACTATTCCCCATTGTGCTAAGGTTTTACCTGGACAGTTAATTCTTCCTCTGTGCCTGTAAAAGATCTATAAATGACTGGGCACTTTACTGATTTTTTTTGCTACACAATCTATCTAAATGAGAAAGAACTATTGACTTACTATTTGGTTTCTAGCCCATAATTGCTTGGCTTCAGAGCCAACATTCTAATTTCAGTTGTGTCTTCATATACCATATATCTACTGGAGGAACTGCTTGTGTTATCTTTTGTTTTGTTCCCATTGCTTTTGCTGAGTAGATGGGGCATATTTCAGCATGTTAAATAGAAACTTGATTTCATGAGCCAGTGACTAGTGCTCCACCGTATGTTATAGTGAGGTTTGGATGGAATTATTCCAGGAATAATCTCACCTGGTGTGCTGTAGATGTGGAGAATTGCTATAGAAGGAGCTTTTACCTGAGGAAAAGCTGGAATTTTGTCTGAGTAATGTAAGCTTTCTGCAGTATTTTCTTAGGACTAAAATGACAGAGTAAAAGTTGACAACCCTCAGGAAACTCACCGGTAACATGAAGAAGGCCTAAATGTTAGCAGTACTTTCTGTGGAAGAAAATAGACATATTATATAACGAGGACTCACATGCACAGTGGACGTGTCAGATAAGCATTCTAAACTTTCTTTCTCCCTGATTGATCCAGGGCCGGTGCCTCCATGGAGGCAACCCCGGCGATCGCCTCCAGCGGTGAGGTGCTGGAGGGGGCACCGGGGGCAGGGGCACACGCCGCGGAGCTGGCGGCAGCAGAGTGCGGGCGGCTGACCAGAAGGGATGGGAAGTTGCCTGTGCGCCGCCCCAGTCGCCTGGCTCACAGCTACTGCAGCCTCCCAGCTCTCCCACGCTGCTGCCAACATGCGCCCCCGGCCGGGAGCAGCAGTCATGGGCCAGGCGCAGCAGGCGTCTAGTGCGGTGTACGGAGCAATGGAGCGGGAGGGCTGGGAGGATGCACACGTGCCTCCCCAGCCAGTCGCCGTGCCTGGCTGGGCCAGCAGCCTCTCAGTCTTCCTGCCCGCCACCCTGCAGTCCAGGTGTGTGCGTGCGCGAGAGTGGGCAGGAGCAGTCCTGAAGCTGTCCCCCTATGCCTCAGGCACCAGAAATCCTGGTGCCGGCCCTGGATTGATCCATTAGTCCTTCATTTCTGCTGCCTCTGTGCCAGCTAGGGAAAGATAACAAAGTACCTTACAACATCTCCTAGGATGAGCAAGGAAAGGCGAGCTTGGAAAAGGACAAGACTGACAGTTTTCAAATAACATTTTATTCATCAGTATGCTTGTCTGTCAGTTCAGTGTTGAAGGCAAACTTGCAGTGCATGTTCTTTACAATCTTTCTTATATGGTGTTTGTCCTCTCTCTGTATTGTAGCAGTGTTAGCAATGTAGATTTAGTCATCCTGTCTTTTCCTTAGAACTGTTGCTCTTTTCCTTTCAGTCTCCATTTTGGATTCTAAGCTTGCTTTCAGAAGAGATGGCTAGAGGACTAATGAAGCGTACAGTATGTGCCAAGTAAGAATTATCCTCTTGCTGTCCAACATACACTTCTCTCTACCACTGAGGCCTTCCCCTTCCCACCCACTCTGAAGCACCAGTTTCTGTTGGTGCTGTTGTTCTAGAGGTATTTTATTTGTATTTATTTGTACCCCACATTTCCTCCCCCATGGGGACTCAAAGCGGCTTACATCATTCTTCTCCATTTTATTCTCACTACAACCATGTGAGTAGGGTAGGCTGAGAGAGTGTGACTGGCCCAAGGTCACACAGCAAGCTTTTATGGTCCTGTTAATCAGAGATGCTTTTAATTAGCAGCGTTGGGGATTGAACATAGAATCTTCTGCATGCTCTACCATTGCATGCAAAGCCCACGCTCTACCATTCTTCTCTCTCTCTAAGGACCACAGGTTACATTTAGATAGTATATGAAAATGAGACATCTAATGAAGGGAATATGAATATTAATTCATTTTTATCTATGAAGCTTTTAAGTCTGAGACTTCCAAGAGAACTAGGTATACATTTTTGTTGTTGATGTTAATTTGATTATTGTGACATTTTCAGGTCTATATTTGAACTGTGGGGCAATGGCAGATCTGTAGAAGAACTACACTCTTCGTTAAAGAAATATCCAGTAGAGAAGATGGTTTGTATAAGAGAAATATTGGGGGTGGGTGGGAGAGCATGTTACACAGCAGAGTATTCATCATAACATAACCAAAACTGCATTGTTTTATTTTAGGAACCATATCTGCGGTCAAACTTTACATACAAAATAAAGGTGCATGCTTTTAACAAAACACTAACACAACAAGAGAAGCTTGAAAGGATAGATGTAAGTAGATGTTAATCTTTTGAACTTGTTTCATAAATGTTTTTTACAGAGTGTACATAGTAGCACAAAAGCTTGTGTGCACATTTCATTGCTACAGCATTTATTTTGAAGTCATGATTTACATATTGGAATAGTTGCCATCTGACTTTGTAGCATCATAGGGGTAAGCTGCTCTTAACCTCTGACAAAAAGGAGAAATGGTCCAAGAATATTGTATAATTTAGCCCCTTTCTGTCCCCTAAATCCTTCCCCCCTGAGTCCCAAATTTGTGGGAAAGCTAAGCTGTACTTGACTCTTCTGGTAGATATACATCCACCCATATTGATTTACATTTAACGTCAACATTTATTAATCATCTGAAGTACAATTTTTACAAGTTTATATTGCATAATGCATAACTCAGTGGTTTCCTAAGAAGCAATAAGCATTTCTCCAAAAAGGCAAACTTTGCAACTTGATAGGGGTAGAGCAAGGTGGATCATCTGTGCTGAATGTGACCATCTCCTCTAAAGAGGCAGTTTTGCAGTCTGCAAGTACTCCAGTACTCTCCTGGACCAGAGGTTGAGCTGTAGCTTCAGCTGATATGCTAGCTGTGACCCTCCTCATGGTGAGCCATGAACGCTGGAAACAACTGGGATAAATTTTTACAATGCATTCTGGAAACTTCAGCTATATTATCAGAATTTAAGAGGAGAGGTTATATTGTAGAGCAGCTGTACTATCAGCTTCCAGGCCCAGTTCAAGGTGCTTCTGCTGGTTTAAAGCCCTGTAAGACCTTGGTCTGCTGTATCCAACAAGGGCCTTCTCCTACATTAACCCATTAAGTCAGCCAGTGTGTACTTTTTGCTGCATCCCCCATCTTTTTTCAGGAGTACAAGTTGTTATCGAAAAGTATGTTCTGAAATAGACTGCTTCAGCATTCTGTTCAGGTGAAACCTTTCTCACCAAATATTTTAGTTAATTAACAGTGTGATCCTAAACAGAACTGCACCCTTCTAAGCCCATCATCTTCTATGAACTTGGAAGGGTGTGACTCTATTTAGGGTTCCATAAATAAATATCTGGTTTTTCTCTTGGTCTGCAGCTGTTTGTATGTTTTAGATGATTTTATTTTATTGTTATTATTTTGTTTTTTATTGGAGGTAGGGGTTATAGGCATACAGCTGTAATCCCTAAACACTTCTTAGTAATTATTCCCCCTAAATCAGTAGCATCTGTTTTATGCTTCAGCATTTATTTTTAATTCATGTGTTTGTATTTCTCACTTTCATACAGTCTCTAGAGTTTTTACCATTTAAAGGAAAAGTGAATTTAAAGAAACCAGATCATATTTTTTGGTTTTTGGAAGATTATGGGACAGATCCAAATAACATCCCAGAACAGCCTTTTCATTTATATTTTGGTAGATGGGTGAGTAGATAATTACATTCATAAATTAATAAACAGCTTAGAATGTTCACAGCTTTGAGAGAAAGAGCTGATGATCAGTTCTTCGTATATTTTTATCTATCAATCAATAACATTTTGAAATATTGCAAACAATGTTGAGCATGTAAAGAAAAAGCAGAAGATACTTTTATATAGCTTAAGTACCCCTTTCATTCCGACAGATGCTTATTTTGTAATAAAGCTGAGCCCTTATAGCAATGTGGGCAGAAGGCAAATATTAATCCATCAGTGGGCAACCTTGTGCTTGCTAGATGCCAAACTTTTGCAAAGGATGCTGGACTGTGTGGCCTTGGTATTGGGGAGAAAGGTAAAATATAAATGAAGTAAATAAATAAATCCAGCAAGGCATATATAGGATCGTTTAATACCAATTAGTTATGCCTAACCTGTTCAGATCTTGAGGATATATGAGATGCTAGTTTTGTGTAGTGGTTAAGAGCAGCAGGACTGTAATCTGGAGAGCCAGGTTTGATTCTTCACTCCTCTGCTTGAAGCCAGCTGGGTGACCTTGGGTCAGTCACAGCTCTCTCAGCCCTACCCACCTGACAGGTGATTGTTGTGAGGATAATAATAACATACTTTGTAAACCCATCTGAGTGGGCGTTAAATTTTCCTGAAGGGCAGTATATAAATTGAATATTGTTGTTGTTGTTACTTCGGTCTGTCCATTTAAAACCCATTAGTGGACTGTGAAGATTCTGTTTTAGGAAAAAAAATAGACCATGTGACATAATCCTGCACTTGCACTGTAGGGTGTTTGGGGCTAGAAACCTTGTTAGTATGCTATTAATCGCCTTTTTCAAAACAGTATTGTCTTTTCCAAAACAGTACCATGTTGCAATATAGCTGTGTAAATATTTTTATTAGCACTCAGTTATTAAGCCATTCCTGGTTACTCCCCTTCCCAACAGATTGCCAATGGACAAAGGGACCTTATTGAGTCATACAGTGTAAAAAGAAGACACTTCATTGGGAACACAAGCATGGACGCCTGCTTGGCTTTTATCATGGCAAACCATGGAAAAGTAAAAACAAACGATGTTGTGTTTGATCCATTTGTGGGAACAGGTATCTGGTTTATTTTACTTCTTCAGGGGAGGAAATTAAAACTTTTATATATATATATGGCCTATCTGTATTTATGTTCAGCTTTCTCCCCAGATTCTTAGTATATAGTATATCGTTCCAGTAATGTAGACGAATCTATAAAAAGGGATGATGAAAAGTTAAGAAATAACTTGGCAGGCATGCTGGAGCATTGCTTGATCAGCAACATAAGCACTTGCTGGAATTCCACCCATGCAGTGCTTGAGTGGCAGAGCTGCAGGCCCTCACAATGCAGCTCTTGGAGAACAACACTGGGAGGGGGGGCAGTTCTTCAACCCTTTAAGGACTTCACTGTCACAACCGCCTCTGACATGGCAACCCTGAGTCTAGTCATTCCTTTGATTCTAATGCTTCAGAGCAAGATTGGTTGGTTAAGGTGTCTTTGCTCTGGGAAGCCTCAATTCCTCCCCCCCCCTTAGGAACAGTGGAGAGTTGTTGGGGACACTTTTTCAGGGGCCCATAGAGTTGGACCCTTTAGTCCAATCTTCTTGTAACTTGGACAGGAAAGAATAGGTTTCCTGCAATTTTGGTGGAGCTTGCACAAAAAACACACCTCACCCCCAGTCTCCCAGATAGGTTACGTCATAGGGAATAATAGAGCTGAATATATTCAGATTCCCAAATAAAACTCAGATCTGAATACAATACCAGTATTTTTGGCCCCTAATATCAAGAATATCGAATATATATGGTATTCTGGATACCTGAATCTGAATAATACTGGCTTTATTTGTGCGCACACTCCTACTGCACATTTAATCCAAATGCAACTACAAAAGGATCTTAGTTATCCTGATTAACAGTGCTTGCTTGCAGTGAGGCTCAAGCAAGTATTTTGGATATACTCTTGAGGCCCTTTTGGTGAATATACTTTAAAATCCAGATGTGATTTTTATTTCTATTTTGCCATTTTAAAGTATAGCCCCTTTTCTCCGTGAGACTACCAGTTCATAAGGGCACTTTTTACTACAGCAACCATCAGCTCAGTGCTTTTCTTCATTCTTTTCTTGTAGCAGTTCTGGTGTGAAATCTTCACAGCTAATTTCTCATCTGTACATATTAGGAAGAATGGGAAGAAAACAAAGTAGCATCATAGCATTTACTTCAGTCTTAATCATTAAAATCTAAGGATTAGAGGTGTAAGAGGCAAAATGGTCTATATATTTGGCATGCTAGGAGAGTTTTTTCTTCACTTTCTGTTTCCTGCACAAAGAGGAGGGATAAATTTGTAGTTTGCAGGGTTATTCTAGTTTAAGTGTCTTGTGGGAGAAGTACTGTACTATCTGAATTCTGTGACATTACCTAAATAACATTTTTTTTCTTGTGTGAGACTGCATTAGAATTCAACATGTGTCAACAAAACTTTTTTTTTTCTTTCGGAAAACATAGATAAAATCCTGCTTGATGTTCAGAAACAATCCTAAAGTTTAGAGACTGTGTGATAAGAACACCTGCATAAGTCATCAGAGTACCAAGATCTTGATTATTTTGTATTTTCTTGAACGGTTCCTTCATGACCGGCATTAGGCAGTGAATTAAAGAAAAAGGAAAATGCAGTTCACTGACTGAGCTACATTCCCCTTCTAACATTATTCTGCAGACAAGAGGTGCGAGGGAGTGCCTGTTTACTTAGATTAATGAACTTTAGCGGATTATGCCAGTAGGGGGAGCTTTTATTCCACAAATATAGATTGTGTGGCCATGGCGTTTTGTGAGATGCTGCAATAAAATGCACGTTTTGAGGCAAGTTTTGCATTAAGTAGACATGAACCTAGCTTGCCATAAAGAGAATCTAGCAGGATTTTTGCTCTTATGAGGAGGCTTTTTTTAAACAGAAGAAACCAGAAGTTCAAGGAATCAAATGCTGTGGATGGCCCTTCTCTAAGTCCTCTAGAGTTTTGTGTTGAGTTTAAAAAAGGGTTCTTGCTTTTGTCTGCAGCACATTTCACTTAAATCATATGAGCATAAAACAGATATTTGTGCCAGACAACCAGTTTTAAATGTTTCTTTTGCCTAACAGAAGTGTTGCCTATGCTACAAATCAAAACTTGCTTTTTAAAACATTCAGCTGTCATGGCTTCCCACAAGTACCACAGAGATTACAGCTTTGTGAAAATATTAAAATGCTATGTTAGTGATTCCCAGGACTCTTCCATAACTTTATTTCTTAGATTTTGAAGCAGGAAAACATATAAAATTTCAAATTTTACTAGTGATGTAGCCAAAGGTTACTGATTACACTGTCCACCTTTTGGTACCAAGCAAAACAACTGTAGCTTCCAGCACTGTAAGAATTGTTTCACAAGTAGCTGTGCACTTCTGTTTTGTGGGGTTTGCTGTAAGAGTTGAAGGGGGGGCTTCTGAGGAGCAGAGACATAGGCTTTCAGTATGCATGGAAGGTGCTTCTCCCTGCATATGTTTCCCTTCAGACTCTACAAGGGAGGCATGCGGTACCTGGGCACTTTTTTGAGGAAGCCAGACACATTTTATGTGAAAATTATTTTCCCTGCCTTGTTCAAGTTTATACTAAGCAGAAATGTCTATTCATTATTTCAAGTCTGTTTGGATTCTGTGGTCTATCATGGATAGTGGTGCAACTTGAAAGATTGAAGAAAATAGATTAAACCTGTTACGTTAGGCAGAGTTAATAACATCAGAAAAGCACATTAGTTACGTTGTGTTTTAGAGCCGAATGATTTTCCAGTGGTTTAAAAAACTGGAGGAAAGAAATTTCCAAACATCTAAAGATAAAGATTGGGAGTTCAAGCCCTTTTGAATGGAGTCTCAACAGTCCTGTGGTCTCTGTTATTCCCTTTAATGTACATTGCAAAAGTTATTTTTATATTCATGATTGTAGCACATATAAAATAAAATCGAATGTCTTAGATTAGAAGTATTGTATGAATACTTTAGCAAATAAATCCCAAAGATAAAATTTGTTGCTTATTAGCCTCTCAGATCTGTGTTGGGAGGAGGGGAGGAGGACTAGAACTCAGCTTCTGTTAAGTTGTGTACTGTTGGGGATGGGGGAGGTGCTAGGAGTATTTGCATGCATGATCAGACTCTGGAAAACTTAGAGAACACCTCCTGAATTAGTATTTATGTCAGCAGTAAAGCTGTAAAAATGGCTTTCAGTTAAAAATGGTTTGTAATTGCGAATTGTTACTCAATGTCCTTGGTTACATCTTCAAGGGTTTTGTTCCTTGCAGAATAAATTTCAGTCTCTTAAAGAATTTGCTATGTTTTACAGAAGAAGCTTTGTTTTGAAACAGAAGGTTACAGACACATAATTTATGTGCTGTAGACAAGCACTTAACTGGTGCTGCGTCGTAAGTTTTCCATGGTGAATCATTAAATATGTTGTTCACTCTTGATTACTTCAAATGATAGCTCTTTTAAGATGACTGGTACCTCTTTCATGCTGGAAACTGTATCTTAAAATTCTCTCTCTTAGAAAAGAAAACATTGTGAAGAGAAAACAAATGTGTGAATATTAACATAGTCCTGACTAATTAATTGCCAGCTAGCAATAAGGGGCAACAGTTGATATGTTTACAATCTTTTATAGAGATTGGTGCATACTTTTTTTTTTTTGGTTCAAATTTTTGCTGTATTGGGAAGATGCCTTGTTTCCCCAATGCAATGTATGTTTGTCAAACGCTTTTCATTGTTGTATTACCAAGTAGTTGCACCATCAACAGCAAGCTAAACAGTTTGTCTCTTTTCTTTACTTGGCAGGTGGGCTTCTTATAGCCTCAGCACACTTCGGAGCATACGTATGTGGTACAGATATAGATTATAGCACAGTACATGGATTGGGTATGTTCCCTTCAGTATTAAGGAACAAGAATGTAATTATTTTGCATATGGTAGCAATTTAGTGTGTGCCAAACAACCACAGAATCTTGGAAGAGAACCAGAGGTCATCATGTCCAAGCTTGCTCAGAGGCAGGACCATTCCCTCACCAGTTCCACGCATATCAGCCCAAGCAATCCAGTTGTCCACTGGCAACAAGCAGACTTGCCTGCACAAAAAAGCTGCACATGAAACTTCTTCAGATGACTTGAGCGAGAGACTCATTGTTCTTAGCACTTAGTTTTGGCTCTCCTGAGTTTTCAGTCACTATTTATACATACATTTAAGGTGACATGCTAGATATTTTAAATTTCCCATTACATCTGAACTAACCTATGCCTGTCTGACTTCTGTAAAGTCCTTCCCCCCACCCCCTACTTCTTATGACTGCTAGAATATAACTTGGCAATACTCCTAGTAAGGAGATTCAGAATCCCAATGACAAATATTATAGGCTAGAATTTAAAAAATCATGCAGCGAGCACCATGTGTTCTAAAACTCTTTGTTCTGGTGTGTCTAAAATAGCAATCTTCCACGCTGTGTGGCACATCTGATTTAAAAGAAAGGAAGTTTTAAAACCAATTGTGATATGACACAGGAGCCAATTGTTTGAATTCTTCTAGGAATGCCCAATGCACAGCAAAAATCTTTAGATCCCATTCATAATTTCACATTTATGCACTATGTTTTAAAATTTCTTAATTGTTAGATCAAGTGGGTTTTTAAAAGCTTTTTGGGAATGCCAGAAAAAGATTTCTTGAAAGGGTATAGTCCAGATGAAATTAATTAAGCCTGAAGGCCTATTCAGACTGCCATCTTAGTTTGGGCCAGCCATGGAAAATGTCTGCGTATAGCAGAATTTCCATTTTGAATTATTACTATAAAATGTGCCAGTAGGGAGATTTTTTTCCCTCTGTGGAGCCATATGGGTTCTTCACACAAATATGGAACTCATACAAGGACTTGTACAGAAACACATGGTCCAGATGTTTGTCTAGCTATCTCACAAGAGAGGGTGCACAGGTCCCCACAGTGCATGTTACACAGGGAGCATGTAAAGAGGAAACATGAGTTACTCATACTTCCCTGTTGCCATTTCTTTGAATTTCTAAAGCCACTGTATAATTGCAGAAGTGGTGCTATAATCATATACAAGTGAAACAGTATGTACTGTTACACTAGTCATCTTTCTCCTGTGGTACATACGGAGTAATTCTGAGTATCTCCTATTAATAATTGCTGTTGCAGAGCTATTAAACTTCATGAAATATACCTGTTTACTCAAGCGACTAATTTGGAGAAGTGCTAGCCAGAGTTTGTGTGTTAGAGTTCTAAATTATGGTAAGACTGAAGGAACATGAGAGAATTTTAATTCTGTTTGGAATGAAGTTAACTTGGCCTTTTCCTCTCCCACCATGCCTAGGCAAAGCAAGCAGGAAGAATCAGAAGTGGAGAGGGCCTGATGAAAATATTAGAGCCAACCTTCGTCAGTATGGCTTGGAGAATTGCTACCTTGATGTATTAGTTTCTGATGCATCAAAACCCATATGGAGGAAGGGAATGAAATTTGATGCAATCATCACAGACCGTAAGTTGATGCATACTCAGAAAGATACGTAATTGCAGTTTGTGATGATGGTGATAATGGAAGATTTTTACAAGCTTATAGTATAGTTTAGTATCCAAAACGAATAATAGGACAAAGAAATCCAGGTTGAGATTGAGAAGCCTACTGACTAGATATAAGGAACTAGTGGGCCAAGAGCCCTTTACCTAGTCTTTGCTGTCAAGTGAAATTAGGGCTTGCAAAGGCAGTTTTCAATAACATGGGATTGCTAGTGGAATGAAGAACTTCTTAATGTAAGCACCTTGCTGTTTTTACCGACTGCACCTTCTTTCACATTGATATAGGGATAGTCTTAGCCAAGTTACCTGAACTGCATCTCTTAAGCTGTTGTGGCATCTCCTTCTTGAAGTAACAGGGATCATAAGTGTGCATTAGAGAATTTGGTAGTCTGTACATTTAGGTATCACTATCAGCATTCAGTGGATGCAAATTCTTAATGTGATACATGTCCTTGCAGTATTTAGTTACGTTTTGCTTCTTTTTGGCTTCTGCTCTTGTGTATATGCTTTGGAGTTGGGCTTTGGGGTCATTCTCCTGCCCCCTGGAAGAGTTTGTCTGCATTCTGGAGCTAGGCCACAGTGTTCCTGCTGCATTTACTGTCTGAAATGTTGATCTGATTGAAAATGCTTAGGTTATAGTTTGACTGCCAGTGCAGTTGTCAGCCATGTATTACATGTTTCAAAAGTACTCTCTCTTTCATTTGTAGATACTATTTATTTATGCATTGGAGACCTAGAAAAACAAAATATGGGCTAAGAGAGGAACCTTAGAGGTCAGGAAACAAAAAGTACCTATTATTTAATAGAGGTGTGCACAGGAAAAAAAATTAGTTGATTCGGTTTGGTAATATCAAACTGGGGGAAAAAATCGGAATTCAGGGAATATCAAATTTATTCTCCAGTTTGGTTCAATTAGTAGTCAAACCTGCCCTCACACTAATAGGGAAGCTTATGAATATGAAATATCATAGGCCCCTCTCCTCATGTGTTTTAAACACAGACAACCTGCCTGGCTAGGCAGGATACCAGCTCTCGGCCAGGAGGTGGAAAAATACTGGAATGTGAACAGTGAACTAAGACTAGCTTTCAGCCCCACACCCCTGGAGATGTGCAAAAGTATACAACAAAAGGGTCTTCAGAAGCTCCTGAGTTAATCTTGTCATCCATCCTGCTGATCTGTTCCTTATCTCTTTTCCCAACTTAGGCTATTCAAAACCTGATTAGTCTATCCCATCCAGCATTAGGAGTCATCAATCATCTTTTACACCTTTAGTTCTGCACAGGAAGGTTTAATCAAGATTTCCCAATTTTATTGTTTCACCTCCAGAGACAGCCATCAAGTTATTATTCCAGTAATTATTGTTATAGTTATAACCTGCCCTGAGCCTGCTTGCAGGGAGGGCGGGCTAAAAATCTAATCAATCAATCAATCAATCAATCAATCATTGTTATATGCCCCAGGATGCATTCTGGTCTATAATTGGCCCGCGCATCTGCAAGTTCAGTGTGTGTGTCCTGGGCCTCCCCTACACACCCTTAGATTCAGGTCTGAGCTACCCTCCTTCTCCCTGCCATGAAGTGCTGGTTAGGGGTGTGCAAGAAAAAAAAAAAAGTGGATTTCCCTCTTCAGAATTTCCAAAGCGGGGAAAAAAGTCGTAAATAAGCAAATTGCTTATTGACTGGCTTTGGTATGCTCCGTAAAGATTCAGAGCACACCGAAAAGCTTTTAAACTTCCATCCCAGCCACTTACTTCACCTGATGGGGGGCAGGAGGGGGTAGTTTTACCTGCCATGGCGGCAAGGTACTTTTACCTGCCTCACTGGTGCACCCGCTCTGCCTGGTGTGAATGGGGTGAGGGAATTCTCTTGCTCCTCTTGCACCGGGCGGAGCAGGCACCCCCTTCCCTCCAGCTGACTTGGCCGAGTCAGCTGGATGGAGGAGGTGTAAAAGTGTAAAGCGCTCCCTATGCCGTTTGTGCGCTGGTGAGCTGGGCAGCGGCTCAGAAAGGGGTATTTCACCCCTGCAGCCTGGATTCAGCTGTTTGTCCTGGAAACCCCTGACAAGCAGCTAGTTTGGGGGTTTAAATACCCCTTTCCATGCCGCTGCAGAGCGGCACAGAAAGGGGCATTTCACCCCCGCAGGCTGGACTCAGCCTCTTGCCAGGGAAACTCCTGACCAACAGCTGATTCGGGGGTTTAAATTTCCCTCTCTGTGCCACTGCGCAGCAGCATAGAAAGGGGCATTTAAACCCCTTGACCTGAAGCTTCCCGGAGATATACAAATTGCTTCAGGAATCTTTGATTCGGGTTTCCGAAACGGCCCCAGTACATTGGAGCTTTTCCAGAAATCCTGAGTCTTTGCGAATTGGGTCCAATTCGGGTATTTTTCCTGAATTGGAAACCCGAATCACACACCTCTAGTGCTGATTGCTCAAGGCTGCTACTCTACAGTACATCCCCCTTCTCCTTTCCTAGACTAATAAATATAACCTGATCTAGAATCTCTGTCCCTTTTTCTTCACTGTTTTCTAGTTAGCTCTGTATGTGCTGTGTATTTTGTGCAATTGATCTTTATTATTTTCTAAATAACTCTATTGATTGAATATCCACCTGTCTATTAAAAGTTTCTCTAGAGGAACAATCTGGTGGCTTGGGGGGGGGTGTCATTTTTGGATCAAATTTCACCAAATTTGCGGGGAACCTACTCTTAATTGTCCTCTACCAACCCCCCAAGTTTCATAAAGATTGGACCCCAGGAAGCCATTTTATGGGTCCCCCCCAAAGATAGTGCCTCCAGCCACCTCCAATCTTCATTATTCTCTGTGGGGAAAGCTATGGGGGGTTTCCAGGGGGGTGGGGGTGGCATTTTCAAACAAAATCCACCAATTTTTTCTAGTAGACCTACTGCCCTCTAATGACATCCCCTCCCTAATTTTCATGAATATTGGACCACAGGGGGAGGGGACAGGTATTTTATGGCCTCCTGAAGAAGGTGCCCCCAACCACTTCCAATCTCCATTATACCCTATGGGGAAAACCTACAACTAGCCTATCTTAAAAACACTTTTTAAAAGTTCACAGTTCACAACTCTCTCAGGATACCCAAAAAGTACACCCAGACACCACTAGGTTAAGTTAACAAACTGAAGCACCCCAACAAACACCCACCTAGAAGAACAACCAACAACAAGCTAACACCTGACCAAACCAAACTTCTATGCCAACAGAAAACAACTCAGCAAAAAAACCAACCAAACTTCTGAAAAGAAAGCCAAACCAAAAGGGAAAACAGCCCCCTCAGAAGAACAAGTGAATTTAATAAAAGTAACAGGAACAGGAACAAGTGAATTTAATAAGCATACTCAGAATTTGGGGGCTCAGGGCTGTGTCCCACAACAGGATAAAACAACTCCCCCAGAAGAACAAGCAGCAAAATGAACAGTAAATATAACCAACTTAAAAGACCAGAAATCAAAGTCCCGTCTACACAAAAGCCCAACCAAAGCCCCTCCACACAGCAAAAAAGCAGTTTTTAAAATGCAAACGAAAAAAAAAAACTTTTCCCTCACCCCTATTCTTCCCAGACACCAGGCCAACCCCCTCCCCACAAAGAAAGAAAAAACCAGTAAGTCTATAACTTTCAAACCAGGCTGCAACCAGGAATCTACTCCACTCACTGGGCAACAGGATCCAGTCACAGTCCAAAACAGGTCAGGAGGGAAAATCAGCAGACGCAAGTAGGTAGTATCTCTCAATCTCCAGGCCAGAACAAAATGAAGGCTGACTGAAGCAAGCCTCCTAATTTAACTTCTTGCTGCAGTTTTAAAAAAGCACTCTCCTTGAGAATCCCATTGGCTACAAAAGGTGAGCTGCTGCAAGGATTGGCCAATCACACTCTCCCTTTTGCCTCTGACCCATTCCCTTCCCTTCTCCCCCCTCCCATTTGGTTAAAAAAAGGTAGGAAGCAGTGTTTCCTTACTGTTCCTTAGCGAAGGAACAGCAGAGAACAGTGCTGTTGTGCTTCCTGGTTACCAAATAATAATAATAATAATAATAATAATAATAATAATAATAATTTGATTTATATACCGCCCTTCAGGACAACTTAATGCCCACTCAGACCGGTTTACAAAGTATGCTATTATTATCCCCACAACAAAACACCCTGTGAGGTGGGTGGGGCTGAGAGAGCTCCAGAGAGCCGTGACTAGCCCAAGGTCACCCAGCTGGCTTCAAGTGGAGGAGTAGGGGATCAAACCTGGCTCTCCAGATTAGAGTCCTGCGGTTTTAATCACTACACCAGATTTGGTAAACTTAAACTTGCGTTCAGTAATACAGATTTAAGTTTAGTAGTACCGAATTTTACCAAATTAGGCAAAATTCAGTAATTTTTACTGAATACCAAACCCGAATTGCACATTCGTATTATTGAGTATTGGTCTTCCCCTGGAGTCAAATTGTATGCAGTTAAGAAGTAATACTTTGTTAGTTTCTAACTGGAGTTTTACCATGCTTTCTAGATATTTGCTAGGGCTGCTTAAGAAACAATGTAATATTTCTTGTAAAGCTTCAGAATCCAATTAAAGAATCCTTTAATCTCTTTCCTTTGATTCCATAGCCTTCAGTTTGCAAGGGTATGGTACTGGTCATAGCAATATTTGTGAGGGGGGAAGAGGCTTTTCAAAAGCTGAAGTGGAAATTAGTTCTCTAAAACTAATTTCAAGTCAGTGTGAATTAAACACTCCACTCTTATTAGTGATTTTGAAAATATTCCCCAGGGTGCCTTCAGAAAGTCTGAAGCATCATGGAAAGCAATAAATTCAGGTTCACCCAACAGTCGGTCGCTGTGCAATAATATCTTGACTTGAGAATGGATATTTAATATTTTTTTCTGCTTATTGCTAATTAATCTGGGTGGGGGGTTTTGTGCATTCATTCCTAAATCAGACAATAAAGTATCTGGCTCTCAAGGAAGGGACAAAGAGATGCTGTTTTATTGGGAAATGTATGATGATTTGTTTATTTTAGGCTTATTTGACCATATTTTTCTCCCCAAAGAGGACTGAAATCACCTTATAAAACATACAAAAATAAAATTTAAATGGACAATTTAAACAAATGGGGCTGGGAGTGGGAGGCTAAGAATATACTGAACCACCACCTGGGTTGGTCCTGGATCAGTGAGCCAACTCATGTAGGTCATAGGCTAACATCCAGGGCTCACGTTAAAAGGCTCATGCCTCTAGCTATGTCCAAGTTAAATACCTGCACACAGAGGAGCAACAAACTCAGCCAGAATCTTTTTCAGCTGCAGTCAGCAGTATGTTCCCACCTTTCTCATTCTAGTGTTTTATAACGAAGTGTAATAGATTTAAAAGTTAGTTTTAAAACTCGATCAAATGAGTTACAAAATCAATAATAAAAGATGCTTAATGAAATATTAAATTGATCAAAAAGATATTTTTATAACTTTTCAGTGTTGATTAATAGTTGGTTTAATTAATAAAAGGTTCACAGGAGCTCCCATATCATCAATATATCTAATTCTCAGCATGGCCAAATGAACACATAAACAGGTCTTTCTACAAACTTATAAAAGTCACAGGTTTGCAGAAAAATCTGAAATTAAAAAAATTCATTGAAGGTTTATACTGCAGACTGTTTAGAATGTGTGGGGGGAACCAATCAGGCGGAATATGCAAATGACCTTGAAAGGCTGGCCCAATCAGGGAAGAGTGACCAAGCTGGCAGTGGGCAGGGGTGCAAGCAGGGAGGAGCCTGCCAACCACACAGGAAAGCCAGGCCCCACAGGGAGATTGGCAACCCTAGAGGGGAAGACTGGGAGGTGTATTTTTACCTCAGGACACATTCAATAACTCCCAACAGCAACTGTTTAGAATGTTGGGGTGATGACCAATCAGGCTGCATATGCAAATTACCTTAGGGAGGAGTGGCCAAGTTGGCAGTGGGGGGGGGAGTAGCCTGCCAGCCACACAGGGAAGCTGTATGCCTATGGGAAAACATATTTTAACCCCTTCCTCCCCTTTAGGGTGCGAATTTCTTAAAATCCCTTCTTAGTGAGTCTTTACATCATGAAAGGAATGCTCTCCCCAAATTTCACGTTTCTGGATCCAAGGGTTTGGGCTGGGTGTCTAGTAGTCAGTCAGAACACTTGTCTTTATATAGATAGATTAATGATACTTTGTATTTAAAGGGGGTGAATAATGGATAGCTGCTTAATGTAATTGTTTTGCATAGCTCCATATGGTATACGAGAAGCTACCAGAAGAACTGGATCCCAGAAGGAAATGGCCAAAGAGACAGAAAGAGGGTAGGTAAGCCTTGGGTTGACAATACGATGTGTGAGTAGAAAGGCAGCTGTCGTTTCAGAAGCATTTTTCATTTGCTAAGCATGCTAGGCTCTTGCCAAATCACTGACAAATCTAACAGCACTGTTCTTAATTATATTATGTGTATGTAGCAACCACTTTGTTAATCATTCTCACACTTTGGGATAGATTGTGACTGCTATATGGTGGGAAACTATGGCCACATACAGCACAGCATGGATGCTACATGAACAATTGTGTCCTAGTGATTTCCATCTAGCATGCATTGATAGTTGTGGATAGAGAGGTGGCTGGAAAAACCTACAGTAATAAAGTTTTTTTTTCTGAATCTTTTGCACAATGCCTACTATTACGACTCTACGTAGGCCCGGGATAGCAGTTACTGACTTAACATTTGTCATACTATGAGGACAATGCTGCTAGATTATGTTATCGATGAGCTTTAATTCTACATTAGATATTACGGTCTTCCTCCCAGTGTGATTTGACTTGCTTTAAAATATTGATAGAAAAGGCAGTATCCTAAATTTTGGGGTTGGATCCTACCAGCTTTTTTGCTGGCAAAAGAGGAGTCTTTTTTTACTACCAAAGACGACCATGTTAGGGATTATGGGATCCACATGGACAAAAAAGAGATGGGAGAGATGCTGCAGTGAAGAGGGCAATCAAATGAAATCAAGCGGAAAAGCTGGTTGTATTCAGTCTTTGGAATGAAAGTGGCCTTATATTTCTTTCTGTATGAAAACCATGCAACTTTGTATTGTCGAAGGCTTTCACGGCCGGAGAACGATGGTTGTTGTGGGTTTTCCGGGCTGTATTGCCGTGGTCTTGGCATTGTAGTTCCTGACGTTTCGCCAGCAGCTGTGGCTGGCATCTTCAGAGGTGTAGCACCAAAAGACAGAGATCTCTCAGACACTGAGAGATCTCTGTCTTTTGGTGCTACACCTCTGAAGATGCCAGCCACAGCTGCTGGCGAAACGTCAGGAACTACAATGCCAAGACCACGGCAATACAGCCCGGAAAACCCACAACAACCATCATGCAACTTTCATTTTATTAGGAAGAATTTGTAAAATCATGTTGCTAATTTGACTGTATCTATTGTTTTTCAAATATTTTCTGTTTTTAACTTTAATCAATCCTCATCAAATTGGATTCTGAATTTCTGTGCAATTTGATTCCTGTATTGCTTAGCTGTCATTAAACTTTCTAAAGCACCAATTCAAAATTTTGGCCTCTATCATTTAAAGGCCTACATGGTTTGGAACTAGGGTATCAGAAGAACTGTCTTCTCCCATATGTTCCTGCCCAGGAGTTAAGCTCACAGGGACAGGCCCCTCTTCCCATCAACCAGCGAAAGTTGGTAGGTGGGTAGACAAAAGAGGGCCTTTTCAGTGGCAGCCCCACAATTATGGAACAGTATCCCAGGAAACATGCCTGTTCCCCCTCAGGAGGCAGCTGACAACTCTTTTTTTATTTAGTATGGATTTTGTTTAACCACTTTTTAGTGTATGGGTAGTTTTTAACAGTGTTTTTAATGTATTTTTATGTTTGTTCTGTTTCATATTATAAGCCACCTTGAGCTTACAATATGGAAAGGCAGCTAATAAACATTGAAATTACATGGTCTATCCAGTTTAGCATTGTCTTCTCTGAATAGCAGCAGCTCACTGGGATCTCAAATTGAGAAAGATATTTTCTAACATCTAAGGATGTTAAATCCTTTTACTGGAGATGCCAGAGCTTGAACTTGGAACCTTTTGCATGTGAAGCATATACATGACCCATGGTCTCTCATAAGTGTTCTCAGTTGTTCTGAATGTAAAGACCATATGCTATTTAAATAAATACAAATAATATTGTAGTTATTGCCAATTAATATTTTTTAAATACTACTTAGCACAGAAAATCACATCTCCATTTCTTCAAACTACCATCTGAGCGACATCCTTTTTGACCTATTAAAATTTGCAGCTGAGTACCTGGTGATTGGAGGAAGGTTGGTCTACTGGCTTCCTGTTTACAAACCAGAGTATGTATGCATTCAAAAATGTGAATGTATGGAATACCTTGAACATATGTATCTGCCTTGTTTTAAGTCCGACCATTGATCCATCTAGTTTAGTATGGTCTGCTTTGGAGCTCTCCAGAATCTCAAGTAGAAAAATAATCTTCCAAGCTACCTGAGATGTGTGCATCTGGAGATGCCAAGGATTCTGCCTGCATTTATAGTATGTGCTGTACTACTGAGTCATGGCCTTTTCCATATGTGGAATGTGGAGTATGTTGCAAGTAAGTTACTATTTCCAGCCATCTACATTGAAAGGTAGAAGAGAACTTTCCACTTGCCACAGTGTTGGAAGAGTTCAGATGTTTTAGTGGCTTGAGTACACCAAAACAGTTTCATGGACAGATGGAATTTCTATTCACAGAGTGTAACTTCACCATCTCCTCTCTCTCACAGGAACTTACAGTGCCTCTGAAAATATTGATCATGGGGTACAGGGAATTTCAAGGAACACCATGAGAGGGGGAGTTGTTAAAAATTTCCCTCTTGAGCATGCAAAAATTCTATAGTGGATCCAAGTCAATGTGTGGAGGGAGCGAACAGTCTGAAATTTTGAATGCCCAAGTTTCTATCTTAGCTGAACTTAGCGGCAAGTTCAGCTGAAAACTATTTGTTTCATTTGTATTTAGAATTGGTGATTTGAATTTGCTAAATAATCAGAATCACAGGGTTGGCACCTCTAGGGTCATTTAGTCCAACCCCCTGCAAAATGCAGGAGCTAATGGCAAGAAAGATGTTGTCCTTGATAAGCGTACTGTTGTCATCCTTTTGGCAGAAGGATGCAAAATACATCTTTTCTAAACCCAGTGTGCATTACTTATTGTCAGCTGTCAAATCCCACAGGATTTTAGTGGCTACTAAATGAGTAAATGCTGGTATAGATTAAATTACAAGTGAAATAATGTTCTTATTGTTAGAATTATTCATGAATAAAGAATGAAGTAGCATGCTGTAGGTGAAGTAGCATGCTGTAGGATACAAAATTGAAAAACTGGCAAACATTTAATGAAGGACAATTCTTACTTTAATGGTTCTTGTCAGAAAGCTTTACAAAAATCGTTTCAAACAACTTGAGTGTTAAAGTGGACTAGAAAGCTGTATGAAATATACTTCTTATGTATATAGTCAATCTCTCACCTGTACCATCTTTTCTTGTTTTGTTCTCCCTGTGTGCTACGCATATGGCCGTGGATTCTGAAAGCAATTAGCACACATTGTTTCTGGGAAATTTAATAAGGCTATGAACCATGTAGAAGTGTATAGTCTGACTCCATTTGAATCAGTGCCTCTGGCTGTTCTGTTTCAGATTCACAAGTTACAGTTCATAAGCTCTCACAACCCTTTTGACTGTTTATTTCTTCCAGATATACAGAAGAGATTATACCCCAGCACCCATGTCTGAAACTTATTAGTAACTGTGAACAGACACTTTCCAGCCACACGTCAAGACACCTGATAACCATGGAAAAGGTGAAAGAATTTGAGGTAATTGTTTTGATGGGCTTTCATGCAAAGTAGCAGCTGTCAGATTTGTAACAGATTTTTCTAACTATACAAACTTAGGGCACCTACCATAGCATTCTAAGTGTTAAAACACTATTTTTCCTGGTCCTGCTGCTAGTAAGATTTTAATACATTGTGTTTTAGAAGGTTTGTAAAACAGTCATGAATGTCAAAACAAGAAGTTAAAATACTTGCTGTGCTGATGAACCTGGACAATAGTGATTGAAGGCAGACTTTGAATCTTATTTTATCCATACCTTCGTGCATATGGTTAGCTTTTCTAAATATGCTTGGGCTTTTGATGTGGAGGCCATTTTTTAAGTTACATTTTATTGTTTTGATTTGAGGTGATGACTAGTTGCATCAACTACTGAAGTAACAAGAATGCTAAATTCTATTGCAAGGCATGGCTGTGTATCCTGTTGGAACCTATTTTTTATCTGAGATTTAAGGAAATGCACTACTAAATTCTGGTGATAAATATGAATTTGATGTTTAGAAGCATTGATTTAGCAATTCTATCTTCTTTAATGTTCCACTCCAGACATAATGCAGGAAAACCATTAATGTGCATTTTACTTGGATCTTGAATATTGTTAAAATAAAACTGCTTCTCAGTCAGTCTCCATGCTGTGCATCTCTAAGTGATTCCTACTATATAAAATTTGGAGGCAGGAGTACTTTTTTAGAAGTCTGAACACAATTCCAGAAACATCATGCAAAGAAATACACCTGTTTTTGTCTTCTGAATGGAGGAAAGTAGCTCAAAAATATTTTTTAAACAGAACTGATGTAAAAGGTTAACACAGAGTCTCAGTATATTCTTAGATGTGAAAATGGTTTGTAGAAGTCAGTGAGATAAATAATTGGGGCAGACTTGTTCAATTTGAAACATGCTTCCCTCAGAGACCTTTAAGGTCATCTCCAGGCAGCATCTTGATAGCGCTGTCTATCTGCAAAGTTCACTGACGTAGCGTGGCATCCTCCATGGTTGGTTAAACTGTTCTTTTCTTCTTTTTTTAAATAACATCTTAAAGATACAAATATTAAACTTTAGTTAAAATAAACCAATTAAAATACAGTTAGCACACTGTAGAATAAAATATCAGTTCATGGAAAAATAGTTTATATAATATAATATTAATTGTTAACCAACAGGAACATAGATAAGCCAATAAAACCTAATAAACTAGTTTATTGATTGTTTACTTTAAGACAACATTTGGGTTCTGTGGCTTATCAGTTATATCAGAGTATCTTGAATTGGTTCCAAACCGTAGCTCAAGGTTCCAATTTTCTATGATGTTACCCTTTAAAAAAGAGAAAATGAGAGAGAACACGGACTAAAAGTGCATCTTTAGGGTGTGTTGAGAAACATGATATCACAACTTAACTGAAACTAAGTAGGTATGGGATTGGTTAATGCCTCAATGGAAGATCTGGGAATCCTGTATAATCTAACCAGTTCTATGATGCAAGAAGGGCAAGATATAAATGCAATAACGTATGGATTTACTATTACAAGATGTAACATTAGAGTTATTTAATTAGTCACCATGTAATGGAGAACTTCATTTTGTCTACCCTAGATCAAAACATTAATTGGGTATCTCAAGTCCTAGAATTATCAGAGAGGGAGAAACAGAATTCTGTCTCTTTTTTTCTCTACCGTGTGCATCATTTTATAAACATTCATGCCTCCAAGATTTGTTTTTGTTTTCTATGCTTTAAAGTCCTAAAGTCTTCAGCTGTTATTCTTAGGGAAGGTGATCCACCCTTTGATTTTTTTTTTTTTTTGCGTTCCTTTTCTAGGATCTTTAGCACACTATGGTATCTTTTTTTAAATGAGGCAACCAGAACAATACATGGTATTCCCATCGTGGCTGCATCAGATGAGGGCCAGTTTATTTCAATCCCTGTTCTGATTATCTTTATGACATTATTTTTATGCATCATCCCAAAATGCAGGAGAACTACATGTCTTGTGTTCCTAGAGTTGGAAATTGCACCAAACTGAGCAATTTCTGCTTTTAATATACTGAGAGCAGAGCAGAAATGTCACCATCATAACATCTGATTCTTACCACATTTATCATACTCAGTACCATGTAAATATTTCCATAATATTTATTTGACTTCATTATATCTAGCCTTTCTCCCTGTTGGGAACCCAGAGCCTCTTACATCATTCCCCTGTCCTCCATTTTATCCTCCCAACAACCCTATGAATTATGTTAGGCTGAGGGAGAGTCACTTGTCCAAGGTCCCCAGATTGGGAATTTGAATTTGTGTCTCCCAGGGGGTAGGACAAAGCTCTAACCACCACATATTATTACTTGTGATTGTATATTTTTATACTAGCATATCTGTCTGAAACACCATAGTCTTATTCTGTGACCTTGTGCACTGCTAATGCAGCACTCAGTGCACATTATCTTGAATATTTTTCCAAGGAATTAATTTGAGGCTTAGAATGTAAACATAAGTTGAGGGATATAGAGGCTTGAGTGTGGATTTTTTAAAAGTAGTTCTGTATTTCACTTGACAGTTATATCCATGTTGATTGATCATATTATGAGATCTCAGTCTAGCTGAGCATATGACTGCCCATTATTAGGGCAACAAAAACATCAGAATGTTTTGGGACTTCCGGCTTGGAGTTCATGGAGGGCTGAAGCAGCTCAGGGAGCTGGGCTGTCCGTGCTGCTGTTTGTGAGGGCTAGTGGGGTGCCAACTGCCCATAGCCCCCTGTTCTCAGGCGGAGAACAGGCAAGTACGCTCAAGACCCTGAGAGTGTGAGGGTCTCGGCTGTGGGGGGGGGATCTATGCAACGATAACCCACCCAGCCTTGACACCCCGCTCATAGACGGGTGGCAAAGATCTCTGCAGTAGCTCTGGAGTCAAGTTTTTGGCTTACGACCTCCATACCCAAGCTTCAGCACTAAACTGGGAATACTGGACTATCGTAACTACTGAAACAGCGATTACAACCCATAAAGAAGATTTAATAAGGTAAAGATTGCTATCTCTTTATGTGAGAAGAAAAATGGTAAAAGAAACTGAATCAAATTAGAAGACAAAAATTGCAAAAGACTTTTAATAACTTACTGTGAATATTCCGGCAAAGTAACTGAGAAAAAAGAATTTTTTAGGGAAGAGCTAACGCGGAAAATAGATTATTGTAAGAGATAGCAAAGTGTGAGAAAGTTGAAACATCGCGAGAAACGCTGTGTCGGGAAGAGAAACCGGAAGTGCGTCAGTGCAATAGAAAGACTGGCTGGAAGCGGCCTCTGAGGAACCGGAAGAGGACGTGCGCCATTTTGAAGAAGGGAAAGAGCTTGACCTCAAATTGGGCGGAAGTAGGACATTTTGGATAAGGGAAAGGGCAGAAACTTCAAGTAAAAACCATAGAGAAAAGACGCCCGACATTTTGGATGCTAAGATCGCAAATTTTTAAAAGACTTTGTTAAAATTTGACGCTTAAGGTGAGGAAAGTAAATCAGCCACGCCACGGAGTTAAGGAAAAGAGCGGACTCGTGGGAGCGAGGTAAGGCAAGCCCCACGATGTCGAAGAAAGAATGGCAAACGGCGCTGGACAGTCTTGATAAAAAAGTCGCAGAGGGGAATAAGGAGATCAAAGATATGATGCAAGAGATTGTGAAAGACATTAAGGAGCTCAAAGAGACTTTTAAATCAGAGATGGTGGAGCTGGTTAAAAATATTGATGAGGTCAAGAAAGAATTACAGTCGACACAGCAGAAAGTTAAAACAGAGGAAGGTGAAACTGACAAGTTGGCTGTATCACACAGGATAGAAACCAAGGGTTTGAAAGAGAGAATGGCCGTGGTGGAATGTAAGCATATGGAAAAACAACTTAGATTTCGCGGAGTCCCGGAAGTGGAAGGGAAATCAACCCAAGAGCAGATTTCAGAAGTACTAGCAGAATTTTTGAATAAGGAACCGGAGGAAGTGGCAGCCTTTCTGGATGCGACATACAGAATCAACTCAAAATATGCAGCACAAAAAAACCTACCAAGGGATATAATATTCCAATTTACAACGAAAAGAACAAGAGAAGAGATTGTGAGTAAGCAATTTCAAAACCCTCTGGAAATTGGTGGAAAAAGAGTGAGAATAATGAAGGAACTTCCGGGGGGGGGGGTTGTTGGAGAGGAAGAAATACAGAGAACTAGTAAAAATGTTGAAAGAATTGAACATCAGATATAGATGGGAAATACCAGAAGGATTGAGTTTTAAGTTTTGTGAGACCAGAAGAACACTCAGATCTGGACAGGAGATGGAAATGTTCATAAAGGACTATGAAAAAGACTTACCCAAAAGATCTAAAATTTGATAATGGAGTGCAAAATTATATCTTGGAACGTAAACGGACTAAATTCACCTTGGAAACGTAAAGCTACTTTCCACTGGCTATCTAAACAACATTGTAATATAATTTGTTTGCAGGAGACACATATTAGGAAACAGGATGTGAAATATTTAAAATTTGCTAAATTGGGGAAAGAATTTGCAGCGGCGTCAAAGCAGAAAAAAAGAGAAGTTGTTTTATATATTAAAGATAAGCTGCAACCGAAAGTGATTTTAAATGATTCGGAAGCTAGGTATATAGCAGTGGAAATAATTTGGAACACAAAGAAAATACTTTTGATTGGGATTTATGCACGAATGGTGCTAAAGAGAACTTTTTTAAAGACTTACAGAACCAATTGGATGGACTGACATATGCTCAAATAATTCTGGCAGGTGATTTTAATGGAGTAACAAATTTGGATGATGATAAAAAAAACTAAAGGTGCTCATAAAAAAAGAGGACTTTTGCCAAAATCCTTTTTTGGAATTAAAGATCAGGAAAATTTGGAGGATGTTTGGAGAAGAAGTAACCCCAAAATAAAACAATATACGTTTTACTCGGCGAGGCACTCGACACTATCAAGAATTGATATGATCTGGGCCTCTAAAGATCTGGCGGTATGGACTAAGGAGGCGGAAGTAATGCCTAAGGTAGGCTCAGATCACAATCCAGTAATGTGGAAATTTGGGAAAGGCACCAAAAGACGAGGATGGAGGATAAATGAAGACCTGCTGCAATCAGAAGACAATATAATGCTACTACAAAGAGAGACCAGATTCTTCTTGGAGCTTCCGGTTTGGGATTCATGGAGGTCTAACGCAGCTCCATTTGTGGAGCTGACCGGATTGCCGTTTTAAACCGGCCGGAGGGGTGAAAATAACCCGCGGCCGACTGCTCTCAGGCGGGGAGCAGGCAAAGAACGCTCAAGACCCTAGGGTGAGTTAGATCTCGGACGAGGGGGGGCTCTACACAAGGAGTCTCCCCCCCGATCCTTGAGGTCCCACCTTGCGACGGGTCGGCTATAATCTCTGCGGCAATTTTGGGGCCAATTCGGCTGGCATAAGACCTACATACCCAAGCTTCGATCGGGGAGGGAAGTCGAGAGGAGAATTTAAGATCGAAACAGCGATTACAACCCGAGAAAGCTGGAGAGAAGGTAAAGATCGCTATCTCTTGAAACGGGACAGATTGACAAAAACAGAGAGGAAAGAAAGTAGACTTTTAAACTGCAACAGACTAGCGAAAAGGAGGTGAAGACTCGGCAGGAGTTGTATTTTAGAAGAGACTAAGTTTAAAGAAGTTATTACAAAAATCGGACTATTGTTTTGAATACCTGTGGTTTTGGAGCTGTGGGAAAAAGACACCATCGCGAGACCTGCTGCGGGAAGACGGGAGACAGGAAGTGCGTAACAACAATAGAGTGGCTGGAGGGAAGCGGCCCTTGCCAAAGGACAGGAAGTGGGGAATCGCCATCTTTGAAAGTGGAACGGTCGTGGCTTCAGCGGAAGAGGAAGTAGGCCATCTTGGATTATAATAACATAGAGAAACCATAGAGAAAAGACGCCCGACATTTTGGATATAAAAAATTAATTTTGGCAAAGATTGGGACATTTAAAAAAAGGAAAACGTTTAATTATACGCCACGGAGCTGAGGAAGAGAGCAGATTCGTGGGAGCGAGCTAAAGCAAGCCCCACGATGTCGAAAAAAGAGTGGCAATCGGCAATAGAAAACTTGGACAAAAAACTTATAGACATGATGAAAGAACTTAAGGACACGAAATTGGAGCTTATTAAAGAGGTCAAGGAAGTTACACAGACAGTAAAGTCGGAGCTGTCAGAAGTGAAAAAAGGTGTGGAAACGATTAGCAGTGAATTACAAGGAACGCAGCAGAGAGTTAAAACAGTAGAAGACGCGATGGAGAATTTAATAGACACGCAACAAACAGAGATGAGGCTGGTGAAGGGGAGGATGTCAGTTGCAGAAACTAAACACATGGAGAAGCAGCTTCGTTTTCGTGGTCTGCCAGAAGTGGAAGGGAAGTCAGCGCAAGAACAGATGACTGAGGTGTTGGCTGATTACCTGGGGAAGGAGGAGGAGGAAATTGTGGCTATCCTAGATGTGGCGTATCGTGTGAACTCGAGAATTGCAACCCAGAGGAAATTACCAAGGGATGTGATTGTGCAGTTTACAACTAGAAATATGAAAGAGAGGATTGTGACCAAACAATTTCAAGATCCATTGGAGATTGATGGCAAGACGATTATTATAATGAAGGAACTGCCCAGATCAGTGTTATTGGACAGGAAAAAATATAGAGTGCTAATTCAGACTTTGAAGGACATGAATATCAGATACAGATGGGAGTTACCGGAAGGAGTGTCCTTTGAGTTTGGAGGGGCAAAAAAACGCATCAGATCTGAGCGGGAGATGGAGAGATTTATCAAGGACAATGAAAAAGACTTACCAACAAAACCATGAATATGGAGTGTAAAGTATTATCTTGGAATGTAAATGGACTAAACTCACCGAATAAGAGAAAAAATATTTTTCATTGGCTACTAAAACAAAAATGTGATATTGTTTGTTTGCAGGAGACCCACATTAGAAAACAGGATGTAAAATATTTAAAATCTGGAAAATTGGGCAAAGAATTTGTAGCGGCTTCCAACAAGAAAAAAAGAGGAGTGGTGTTGTATATAAAAGAGGAGCTGCAGCCAAAATTTGTTATGAGAGATGTGGAAGCTAGATTTGTAGCAGTGGAATGTAATTGGAACTTAAAGAGAGTGTTGGTAGTCGGACTTTATGCACCTAACGGTGCAAAGGAAAGCTTCTTTGAGGACTTAAGGAAGCACCTAGACGATCTTGTATATGACCAGATAATTCTTGCTGGAGATTTCAGTGGAGTGACAGATTTGGAATTAGACAAAAAGACTACAAAAGCACAAAAGAAAAGAGGACTATTGCCAAAGTTTTTTTTTGAGTTGATTCAACAAGAGACTCTCGAAGACGTATGGAGGAGAGAATATCCTAAAACCAAACAGTTTACTTTTTATTCTGCAAGGCATCTTACATTATCAAGAATTGATATGATCTGGGCCTCAAAGGACTTAGCGCTATGGACTAAGGAGGTAGAAATAATGCCGATGGTAGGCTCAGATCATAACCCAATTATGTGGAAATTTGGAAAAAGGAGAAAAAGGAAAGCCTGGAGAATAAATGAGGACCTGTTACAGGAAAGTGAGAATATGGAAACACTGAGAAGAGAGACTAAGTTTTTTATACAATACAACGTGAATAAAGAAGTACCAACCAGTAAAGTTTGGGACGCGTACAAGGCGGTTGTAAGGGGCATACTAATGGACTTAAATGGTAGAGCAAGGAAAAAGAAAGAGGAGAAAAGACAAGAGATTGAGGAGAAAATAAAGGCCAAAGAAGTACAGTTAAAAAAGAGACCAGGGAAAAAGAAAATACATCAGGAAATCAAAATTCTTCAAGAACAGTTAACAGCAATGAGTAACAAAGAATTGGAGTGGAACCTTAAAAGACTGAATCAAAAAGCTTTTGAGGGTGCTAATAAACCTGGGAAATATTTGGCATGGCAATTAAAGAAGAAAAGGGAAAAGAAAATAATAAATAAAATTTGTGAAGAAAACAAAACGTATTTGGAGCAGACTACCATTAGCAGAGCCTTTTATAAATTTTACGCTAAGCTGTATAATAAAAAAGAAGTAAACAAAGAATCAATAGCATCATATTTGGAGAAAACCAAACTTCCAGAGATCTCGGAAGCTTGGAGAAATAAGCTGAACAGTGAAGTAACTGATGAGGAAATAAATATGGCAATACAATCCGCAAATCTAGGAAAGGCGCCAGGGCCAGATGGACTTACGGCTAAATTTTATAAGACAATGGCCAATGAACTGGCACCATTCCTAAAAGAGGTGATGAACGGAGTTTTTAGGGATCAAAGAATTCCAGACACTTGGAGCGAAGCGAATATATCATTGATCCCAAAAGAGGGCCAAGATCTGACTAGCGTGAAAAATTATAGGCCTATATCACTACTCAATAATGACTATAAAATTTTTGCGAAGATATTGGCGGAGAGATTGAAGGGGTGGCTCTCGGAAGTCATAGAGGAGGAACAAGCAGGCTTTTTGCCAGACAGACAAATAAGAGACAACTTAAGGACAGTGATCAATGCTATTGAATACTACGACAAGCGTTGTGACAAAGAGGTTGGTTTCTTCTTTGTAGACGCTGAAAAAGCGTTTGACAATTTAAACTGGGACTTTATGTTTGCCACTATGGAAAAGCTACAACTGGGAGAAAGATTCGTCAGAGCAATCAAGGAAATCTATAGAGACCAGACTGCAGCAATTGTAGTGAATGATGAATTGACCAAAAAATTGACGATTAGTAAAGGAACAAGACAAGGTTGCCCGTTATCTCCATTGTTGTTCATTTTAGTATTGGAGATTCTGATGATACAAATTCGACAAGATGAGGAAATACGAGGAATAAAAATAAAGGACTATTCATATAAGGTCAGAGCATTTGCAGACGACATAATGTTAATTGTAGAAGACCCACTGGAGAACATGCCAAAAGTGATAGACAAGATCAAGGAGTTTGGAGATTTGGCAGGTTTCTTCATTAACAAAAAGAAGTCAAAGATATTATGCAAAAACATGACTAAGCAGAAACAACAATTGTTAATGGAAACAACGGATTGTGAAGTAACTAGTAAGGTGAAATACTTGGGAGTTGAGCTGACTGCAAAAAATATAGATTTGTTCAAGAATAATTATGAAAAATTATGGACTCAGATAGAGAGAGACTTGATCAAATGGAATAGATTGAACCTGTCATGGTTGGGCAGGATTGCAGCAGTTAAGATGAATGTGTTACCAAGAGTAATGTTTTTGTTACAGACAATACCAATCATCAGAGACTCTAAACAATTTGAAAAATGGCAGAGGAAAATATCAGATTTTGTTTGGGCAGGCAAGAAGCCTCGAGTGAAAGTAAAAGTTTTACAAGATGCAAAGGAGAGAGGCGGAATGCAACTGCCCAATCTGAGACTTTACCATGATGCAATCTGCCTAGTTTGGCTAAAAGAGTGGATGACATTAAAGAATAAGAAACTATTAGCCCTAGAGGGATATAAAAAAATTTTTGGATGGCACGCATACCTATGGCATGACAAAGTAAAGGTCAACTCGATGTTCCTGCATCATTTTGTAAGGAGAAGTCTATTTACAATCTGGAAGAAGTATAGAACTTACCTACAAGAAGGAACCCCCTTGTGGGTGGTTCCATATGAGGTGATAGATCCGAGAGCGGTGGATAATGAACAACAATGTTTAACGTACAAAGAAATAACTAAGATTGAAGTATCTAAACTTAGAATAAAGACGCAAGAGGAACTATCACCTAACTATGATTGGTTTCAGTATAGACAGATTAGAGACTTATACAACTCAGACTTTGCAAAAGGGGGCATACGAACAGAGAACTCGGAACTAGAGCAGACCCTTCTTAAAGAAGACAAGAAAAGAATATCCAAGGTATACCAAGTATTGCTGAAATGGTATACTGAGGATGAGATAGTTAAAACACAGATGGTGAAATGGGCTATAAATTTCAATAAAGAAATAACAATGGAGGCATGGGAATACTTGTGGAAAACTACAATGAAGACAACGACATGTATCAACATTAAAGAGAACATTTTCAAAATGATCTATCGTTGGTACATGACACCAAAGAAGATTGCGCTAGGGAATTTGAATACTTCTAATAAATGCTGGAAATGTAAGAAACATGAGGGCTCCCTCTATCATATGTGGTGGTCGTGTGAGGTAGCTAGGCAGTTCTGGGGGGAAATAATAAGAGAAATGAGTGAAATTTTACAGTTTCAAATAAATAAGAACCCAGAACTCCTGCTGCTAAACTTGGGAATGGAGGGAATTCCAGCCCATCATAGGACGTTGATTTTTTATATGACTGCAGCAGCTAGACTTTTGTATGCGCAGAAATGGAAAGTACAAGAAGTACCAACTATTGAAGATTGGATCTACAAATTGCTGTATATGGCTGAAATGGACAAGATGACAAGAAAACTGAGAGATCTGGACTCAGGGCAGTTCAACACAGACTGGGAGAAGCTGAAACAATACCTGGAGAAGAAATGGGAGGTGGGAGGAAAACTGTGGCAGTTTGAGAACTACTGAAATATAATAAAAGTATAAAAGAGAGGGGTGACTTTACCGGGGGAGGAAGAGAAATGTGAATTTATAAGCAGTTAGATTAATTGATTGATTGAGATATATATAGATATGTATAGGTCAACTGATAGAGAATAATTAATGATAAGGTTTAAACATGAGGATTGACTAACTAACAATATTTTCTTTCTTTGACAAGATTTATATGCACCAAACTGAATGTATAGAAGAGTTAAATTGATTGAGTATCTGAGGAGTTATATAGAATTACCATAAAAAGTTGAAATGAGTAATATATAGAGAACAAATCAAATTGTTTGATTTAAATGTGGGAAATTTTTATGGGTTTATATAGAATTATTCAAAACTGGAAAATGGGATAAATTGTTTATCTAAAGACGTATAGTTTGGGTGTATAATAATTAAAGGAGTTAATGATGCACTGCTTAATATAATGGAGAATGTATATCTGTTTTAGACAGAGGAATTTAATAGAAGTAAGGGAAAAGGGACAGAGGGTGGGAAAGCTGTTGGAAGTCAACAAAAGGGGGGGAAAGGGAGGGGGTTAGAAACGAAAAATTAGGGGAAAATTGATTGTAATGTAAAAATAAAAATGTTCTAACCCAATAAAAAAATTTTCAAAAAAAAAAAAAAAGAGAGAGACCAGATTCTTTATACAATATAATCTAAATAAAGGTGTTTCGACTGACAAAGTATGGGATACCTACAAAGCAGTAATCAGAGAACTTTAATGGATTTAAACGCAAGAGACAAAAGGAGAAAAGAAGAAAAAAGGCAAGAAATTATGGAAAAGATAAAGGCCAAGGAGTTACAATTAAAGAAAAGACCTGGGAAGAAGAAGTTGTATCAAGAAATAAAAATTCTGCAAGAACAGTTGAGAGTAATGAACAATAAAGAATTAGAGTGGGAATTGAAAAAATTGAACCAAAAATCATTTGAAGGTGCGAATAAACCTGGGAAATATTTAGCGTGGCAATTGAAAAAGAAAAGGGAGAAAAAAGTAATAACTAAGATTCAAGAAGATGGTAAGACGTTAATAGACCAACTGGCCATAAGTAGAGCCTTCTTTAAGTATTATGCAAAGTTATATCAAAGGAAAGAAGTGGATTTGGATACTATTGACCAATATCTGAATAAGATCAACTTACCAATACTATCAGAAAAATGGAAGGAAAAATTAAATGCAGAAATAACGGAAATAGAAATAAAAGAGGCTATCCGGTCGACTAAGTTAGGGAAGGCACCAGGTCCTGATGGAATTACGGCTAGATTCTACAAATTATTGGAAAACGAACTGGTACCTTTTCTGAAAGAGGTAATGAATGGAATTTTAAAAGGACAAAAGATACCAGAGTCTTGGAATGAGGCCAGCATATCATTGAGTCCAAAAGAAAATCAAGATTTGAGTAACGTCAAGAATTATCGACCTATTTCGTTGTTAAATAATGATTACGAAATTTTTGCAAAAATTTTGGCGGAGAGATTAAAGGACTGGTTAGTTGAGATTCTTGCAGAAGAGCAAGCAGGGTTCCTTCCAAACAGGCAAATCAGAGACAATTTGAGAACTGTAGTAAATGCTATAGAATACTATGACAAACATTGTGAAAGGGAAGTTGGTTTCTTCTTTGTGGATGCAGAAAAAGCGTTTGACAATTTGAACTGGAATTTTATGTTTGCCACAATGGAAAGATTGCAAATGGGAAAAGATTTTATTCAAGCAGTAAAAGCAATATATAGAGACCAATGTGCGGCAATTGTAGTAAATGATGAGCTAACAAAAAAATTGGGAATAAGAAAAGGTACAAGACAGGGGTGCCCACTATCTCCATTGTTGTTCATCTTGATTTTGGAATTGTTATTGATTCAAATAAGAGAAGATGAGGCTATAAGAGGCATAAGGATTAAAGAATTTACCTACAAGGTTAGAGCTTTTGCAGATGATGTGATGGTTATAGTGGACGATCCAATACAAAATATGCCAAAGTTGCTTGATAAGATAAAAGAGTTCGGAGATCTGGCTGGATTTTATGTTAATAAGAAGAAATCAAAGATACTATGTAAGAATATGACTAAACAAAAGCAGCAAGAATTAATGGAAATTACCGATTGTGAAGTAACACAAAGTTAAATATCTTGGAATTGAGTTAACTGTGAAGAATATTGATTTATTTAAGAATAATTATGAAAAGCTATGGCAACAGATTGATAGAGATATGATTAAATGGAATAAACTAAATCTATCATGGCTGGGAAGAATAGCGGCAGTTAAAATGAATGTGTTACCACGGATCATGTTTCTATTACAAACAATTCCAATTATTAGAGACACTAAACAATTTGAAAAATGGCAGAGGAAGATCTCTGACTTTGTGTGGGCAGGCAAGAAACCCCGAGTAGAAATGCAAGTTTTGTGTGACGCTAAAGAAAGAGGTGGACTGCAGTTGCCAAATATTAGACTATACCACAAAGCAATATGTTTAGTTTGGTTAAAAGAGTGGATGTCACTGAAAGATTGTAAGCTCTTAACATTGGAAGGTTATAAGAAGCTGTTCAGATGGCATGCCTACTTGTGGCAGGATAAAATAAAAGCTGATTCTATGTTTTTGCATCATTATATCAGAAGGAGCCTCTTCACGATCTGGAAAAAATATAAAAAATATCTGGGTGAAGGCATCCCCTCTTGGGTGGTACCGTTTGAAGTGATTGATCTGAGAGCTATCTACAATGAAGAACAATGTTTACCATATAAAGAGATATTGATTATGGAACAGAAAATGATAAGAATTAAATCGGAGAATTAAATCTTCTTGTTACGGATGGTTCCAATATAGACAGATCAGAGACCTTTATAATTCGGATTGTTCAAAAGAAGGAATTAAATGGGAAAACTCAGAGTTGGAAGAGACTATACTACAAGAAAGCAAAAAGAAGATATCTAAGATTTATAAAATACTTTTGAAGTGGTATACAGAGGATGAGACGGTCAAAGTACAGATGGTGAAGTGGGCAATTAATTGTCTTAAAGAAATAACAATGGAATCCTGGGAATATTTATGGAAAACTACACTGAAGATTTCAACTTGTACCAGTATTAAAGAGAATGTTTATAAAATGATCTATAGATGGTATTTAACGCCAAAAGATTGCGCTTGGAAATGCTAACATGTCAGATAAATGCTGGAAATGTAAAAAGCATGAAGGATCATTGTATCATATGTGGTGGACATGTGAAATAGCCAGACAGTTCTGGGGAGATATTATAGAAGTAATAAATGAGATATTGCAGATTCAAATAAAGAAGAACCCAGAACTATTGCTATTGAACTTAAGCATGGAAGATGTTCCTACTCAATACCGAACATTACTATTTTATATGACGACGGCAGCAAGACTTTTATATGCGCAAAAATGGAAGGTGCAAGAAATACCAACTATTGAAGATTGGATGCATAAATTGCTGTACATGGCGGAAATGGATAAAATGACAAGGAAGCTGAGAGATCAGAATCCAGCGGAATTTTTTACGGACTGGGGAAGATTGAAAACATATTTAGAAAAGAAGTGGGACGTAAAGGGGGAATTATGGCAATTTGAAAATTATTAGAATGGATTTGTTAATAGAAGAGATAGAGTCTTTACCATAGGAAGTGAAGTATTAGCTAATTGTTAGCCCAAATGTAAGTGGACTTAGAGTTAATAGATATTGTTAGAATTACTAAAGTAGATATTTTATTCCAAAAGTTAGTTTAAATTTAAATATATGTGGAGTTAATATAAAGTAATAGATAATAGATTTTGTTTATAACAATATTTTTGAAGTTAATAGTTGAATAAAAAGAGCTTAGTTGAATAAAAGAGTAAGTAAACATGAGATAAGGAGTTACAGAAAAAGGGGACAGATTGGGAATAGATTAGGCTATAGGGTTGGAAAGCTGTTGGAAGTCTTGGAAAAGGGGGTGGAGGGAAAGGGGGGGAAAGGATAATGAGATGCTATTTGAAAGTTGTATATTAATATTCTCACCTAATAAAAACTTTCTTTAAAAAAAACACATCAGAATGTTTTGACTAGTAGGTTGAGTTTCCTTGATGCCCTGTGTTCTCCTAAAGATTTACCCACATAATCTTTCTTCTGCTGACTCTAACCTCTTAGCTTTATGAGTTCCTCAGAAATCAGATTCATAAGCATATGGGATAAAAAGCCTGAAGATGTATGCACATTTGCATATTTTGCTTCCTTAGTGGCTGCAGTTTAAGCTCATTAACGGTTAAAGGAGGAGCACATTAAATATTTCCAGGTAATATGCCTGGTTGGTTTCTGACAGCAGTCGTGTGTGTATGTTGTGTACATATATTAGCATATTAAAAACTCTATTTTTTCTCAACAATAACTGTTTTAAGGCTGTTCTAATAGGATTATTTGAATACAAGTTCAAATGTGCTGAAAACTGTCAAACTGCATTTCTACTAAATGGCACAGCAAAGACTTTTTGTACACAGTGAATTTTTTTAATGACAACTTTCGCCCAAACTTCATCTCTTTCTTTTTCTTTGGAAAGGAAGACCTGTTTGCATTGTTTTGAGGAAATAAACTTTTGTAATACATAAAAATATATCCCCTAAAGGAATGTATATATGTTTGTAAGAATCTGAATTTGATTAAGTTAATTAAATGCAAAACATTATCAAATTTTATGTCCTTTTTTAAAGTATTTGAAGTTTGAAATTAGGTTCTTGGAACATGTTAATGCTAACGTTTGTTGAAAATCACAGCAAAGCATATAGAAGTCCAGAAGTGGGGATATGGCCCAGTGGTAGAGTATCTGCTTTGTATAGGGTTGCAAACTCCAGGTTGGGAAAATACTGGAGATTTGGGTTCCAGAGTCAATACCTATCATCAGTGATTAAAAGGTTTAGGTTACAGGTGATGTTAAAGACCATGGAGAGAACCTGAAGGGTGACTTCCCAGTCAGAATAGACATTACTGACCTTAATAGACCAATGGGTGATTCAGTATAAGGCAGTGGCATCATGTGTTCATATGTGCTTTCTTGGAGAACTGTTCACATGTGTGAATGGATTTATATATATTTAAACTGCAGCTCTCATCTATGTGTGAAAAGGGCCTACTAGATCATGCAGATTTTAACTGTTTAACAAAGTCTTAGTTTTACTGACACGTTGTTTTAAGGGAATGTGTTGAAGCCATGCTGAAGGACTCCTCCCCCATACTTTTATATGCTTAGAGCCCTACGTCACACCTGTGAAAGCTGCCTCTTGTCTCCTCTGGTAACATTTCTCCTTCATCTGCAACTGATTACTGGTGCTGAGCTCTGACCTGTGCCAGGACAATAATTCCCCTTTACACCTGTAACAACGTTGCTCTTGTGGACATGGGGATCCTGGACAAGATGGGGCGGCTGGCTGCCCCTGAACTGTCAGCTCCAGGTGGGGGGATGGAACACATGCCTCATAGCCTCCTAACCTTGATTCCTCATCTGATTGCTTAGCTATAGCTGGCTGGTGGCTGATAGGCCTGGAATCCAGCTGTCCTTCAGAGGAGTCGGAGCTGTCTCCAGGGCCTGGCTGCTCCATGACACACATTGGGTACTCTCAGTTTAACATGTAAATCAACACCAGTAGTTGTTGCATGAAACTACCGTAATTTGAATTGGGTCACTTTATTCATGGTAAAGCAATAAGGAAAAGTAGTTTAAAATGTGACTTATTCTTGCATGTTATCTGGTTCTGTTTACATTGCATGGATTTAGACATATTCCAGTTTGGTAGATTCTTGGCTCACCAGGGAGGTTGGTTTGTATGAGTTTCAGCTAGGAAAGGACAATGAAAGAGTTTGCATTGTAAAGCTATAATGGCAAAATATTTGTTCATTGAAGAGTATGCATACAAGAAGTCCTTGTTAATGTAGATTACCAAAATTAGTCCTGAATTCGGATTTTTCCTGTGCTGTGAATTTACTATGTGGCTTTTGACACCCCTCTCACACACACACACACAATTTGCAGCCTTGAGCCTTCCATTTATTTCTTACAAGATTGCCATATAAAACAATGCAGGTGAAGTACTTAGCATGTATGATGCTTCCTTTTCCTCTTTCCCTCTTCTTTGTCCTTAAATAGCAGAAATGGCACCAGAGGCATTCTTAAAATTCAAAAATAACTAACTAGTTTGTTTATTTTAGAGGGGAAATATCAGGCGAAATTAGGGATTGAAAATTTTTGAGGCAATTCAACATAGATATCTTTGCGGTAAAATCAGTACATGCACAGACTTTAGTTCTTATGCTCTTCACAGATACTTACATTTTTATGTTTAGAGGCTTTTGTTCCCATATTTTCCCCAAGCACTTTAGGATTCTCTTTCTGTTTTGGGTTTAAGAATGCTGGTACCCACTTTCTAGTACCACTAATCCCTTCTCTTCAAACACCAGTACTTTCCTTTAGTTTTTAAAAACTGATTGTTAAGGTCTCCAAAAGGCGTTTTCCAACCACACCTGCTGAGGGATCTCTTCAATTCCAGAGCTACCTCCCTATTTAACACGCTAGGGAAAGTCTCCTCTCCTTAGAAGATCTATCTCCTTTCTTTGGCCCAAATGGGAATCTGCACCTACTTCCCAAACTTCCTTGCCAACTTTCCTCCAGTTCTCCTGTCAGTGTTAAACTGCTCTCTGTTAGGACTCTGATTCCCAACTGTTCACACTGGATTCCTCTCAGCTAGGGCTGAAAACAGACTTGCCTCTTTCCAGCTTATGCTACCCAATCAGATTCCTTGGAGTAGCCTGTCACTCAAAGCTCTCTGTATCTGTGAGGGAGTAAACCTTAACAGTCCTTCAGCTGTTTGTACAGCCAGGCTTTTAAAAAAGTGCAGTCCATCACAGTGTGCTATATAAAAGTATGTAAATGTGAAGTATAATATTAATTCATCACTGCAGGGAGCCACTGTCTCACAGATTGCAGGGGAGGCTGCCCTTGTGCCTTAAAAAAGCATCATCTTTAAACACAAAAACCAGGTGTAGAGATTGTGGTGCAGACTGGGTTTTTATAATTTTGTGACATATGCCAGGCCTAAATGTTCCATCCTAAATGTCTGTTTGCTGGTGCAGCAGACCTTGGGATCAAGCCATAAGCATGATTTGGTATATTGTACATGAATCTCCTTGCAAATGTCTAAACAGTGTGTTTTAATACTATGTAGGATGAAGACCAGTATTTTCACATATTGGAAAGCCAGTATCTGTCATACAAAAGTCACAATTCCTTTCGTGAGAAATATTTTAGTGGAGTGACCAAGAGGATTGCCAAGGAAGAAAAAGACAACCAGAAATAATTGTTTTTAAAAGACTGAAACAAAGGACTCACATTTGGCTGTTAAGACATCTGGACCGCAATATTACATGGATGCTTCAGAGAACAAATACTGGTTTGCATTTTTAAAAACTCGAAGCAAAAACCACAACATAAGTTAAGAGCAGTTCTTTTTCATTAGGATTGTTTACACCAGATTTTATTGCATAAGATTTTTTTACTGTTAGTTAATTTATTTTTGTACTTCAAGTTCAAATGATGATTGACTATAACCTTTATTGCTACTATTTTTTTACCCCATTATCTCTTGCAAAAACTAGTAGTATTGTTTGACTTCTTAAACTGTGAACATCTGGAAGTCTAGATATGCATAATATAACAATCAAGGATTTCTTATTAGAAAGATTGATTTCATTTGTTTTCTTCTTTTGTAACTGATACATAATAAAGCCAACAAGGATTGTTGTGAATTTTTAAAAAGTACATTGCATGCAGCTGCCATGTATCCTTTCTTATTGACATATCCAAGGCCAAAACAAGCACCTCACCAACTGTCTAGGATCCAAAAGCTGTTAAACTCCATGAATCCTTTCATACATCTGAAGTTCATCTGTATCTTGGATATATTCTTGCATTCCACTTTTGATCAAGCCAGCTTCCTGTAATTTTGGAATGAGAACCTGATAATTAAAGTAGAAAGTTCTACAAGGGGAAAAGGGTAATGGATTCTTAATAGTATTTATTTAATCAGTTTTTAAAATCTGGAATGAATAAAACATAACAGTATCTTGCTTTTGAAAACCGCAAAACCCATGAGTCCATGATACTCAATGACTTTTCTTGCTTTTAGTGCCACTAATGCTTCAGTGGGCCATTTGATAAATAGAATCTTTCAGCTTCCTTAATATGGCTCCCATTTTAGTCTATTGGCTCATAACCTTTCTATACAACCTGTGTGTTGGAGGAGCTATTTAGAGTGGGAAAGTCAGTGAGGCTTATGTGAATTCATTTCATCACCATTGGGGTCAATTCTGGACTTCAACAGGAAGACTGTTTAAGATTTGTAACACATCACAAATTATTCTCTAAAGGATCAAAGTGCTGTTTGTGCTTGAAGCTTTTATGAATGTGTGGTGTCATGGAAGCAACTATGTTAAAGAAGCATTCATTCTCACTTTTAACTAAGTACTTGCCATGTGGCTTGCAGGCTAGATCAGCACTTAATCTAATCCCAGTTCAAATCAGTGCCATTATTCTGTCAAATTTTGAATAAAATATCTAGGCAGAGAAAGCTGCTAGTGTGAATTCCAGTATTGTTTACAATTCCTTTTCTGAGTCTCTTGTCCCTTTCTGGTTTGAATTATTTTTGCTTTCCAGTGGCTTAATTAAAGCACAGAGACAGCATATTATGTGCACATGAGTCAAATTGGCTTTTTACTTATAAAAAAATGCTGCTATTTCAAAACATGCCTTATAGACAGATGGGTAAATTTCCATCTTCTTGCCAGAAATTGCTCACTTATATCAGAGACATTTCATACTTTCTCAACAAGCTAACTGTGGCTTGCCTATAAATATTTATTTTATTTTAACAAGTGTCCTCGTCCTGGTATGTACAAGCTACACATCACAGTTTCTGAATCCATTCCCAGGAGGAACTTGTGTGGGTACAGAGCACAGTTCTCCAAATTAGTGCCTGTTGGATTGGCATCAGCTGATTCCGCACACATTGGATAATGCACTTCCAGTCCTCTTTATAGATCATTTGGAATAGATTTTTTCGTGTGCGGAACAAAAAATCCACCTCAAACGATTGATAAAGTGCATTGAAAGTGCATTATCCAACATGTGCGGAATCGGCCAGGCCAGTGTCATTAAATGTCTTTACACCAAAGCAGAAAAATAAGATAAAGTATTTTGGAAATAAAATTTGAGGCCCTGGATGTGAAACTAGTTCAGCCAATATGGTAGCACCATCAAATACTGTAGGTTTCCAATCCTATAATTGTTTCCTACCTAATGTGAATGCACTAGAGCAGGGGTGGGCAATTGTTTTGGCTCGAGGGCCACTTTGTGGGAGTGGAGGTTAGCGGAGGGCTGCACCTTTTAAAATGATTGCATTCATTAGTTAACTTTCAGTGCCAGGCGCCCGGTAGGTGACTGTCTTGGCGGGCCGCATGTGGCTCTGTAGTGGGCCGCATGTGGCCCACAGGCCGCAATTTTTCCACCCCTGCACTAGAGAGTTTTTATCATGGAGAAGCAGCAGGAAGGAAGTTGATTAACCTTTGCCCTTGACCACTGCTTTTCCTCAGCAACCTCTGCCTTCCCCGGCAACATTTCCCCTCCTTTTCCCCTTCTTAGGCTCATAAACTAGAAATAAGTCTCGCTCACAAGAAATAACCTTGCAATATCAGTGGTGACAAAGCACATAACCTCTTGCATCCAGTTATTCTCTTCAGTGAATGTGTCTTGCTCTCACATTATCATTAAACAGTAAATGTGTTTGAGAAATTTGTTTGCTGTCATTTTGCACTCACTATCTAGGAACAAAACCTAGCATTTTTGTTGATGATGTGATAATGTTCAAGAGATGAGCAAATAGTGGCATTTTCTTTGGCAATGGCATCACTTTGATTTACACTAGTGTTTTTTCAAACTATGTTCTTGGGAACTCTGAATTTCCTTAAGGATCAGTAGTGGTGGAGACACATCCTTAATAGGAAGCTTACCCACTCCTGCCAATATTACATGGTATTTGTTTACCTGGAATTACAACAGTAATGGAGTTTTGGATGTGTCCTAAGAAAGCTGGATGTAAAGACTTAACAAGACTACTCAGCAACCCTTGTGACTGAATGTGCATTCCAGTATCGTCTTTGGTGAGCAAGGATTTATCAGCAGACTAGCTGCTGTGGGAAGCATTCCCTGACATCAGAAAATTTGAAAACCACTGGCTTAGAGAAATGCATACTTAATCACAGAACATGCTTAACTCGTATACTTAATGCCACATTTTCCTAACTCTGTGAGCTGTATATACATTTTTTCCACCCTCTCCTCAAATTCCCTCAATTTAGTCATATACAGCGTATTTTAGAGCATGCATTCCTTTTTTTCCACCTCCACAAGTTCGCTCAATCCATTCTTTCAAATATGAAGACCTGGCATTTTTTTTGGCGCCATCTGAGTTCATGATATTAAAGCCCAAAGATATCATTAAACGTGTGGAAACCTTCTCTGGGTGTTTTATCTCTTATTACAGATAATCAAAATGATAGTTGGGTTCCAAAGTGACAAATAAATTTGAATATCTATTTTGCAATGAATTTTTAGTTATAGCTCTTATTTCAGTTCAAAGACACTTAAGATGATGTACAATAAAAACATTAAACAGGCCAAGATAGAGAACAATTACACAATGGCAGCAACAGAGGGCTTGAAAGCAATACCTCAGGGATAGGCACCAAATTATATTCCATTTTAAATAACAGGGCTGCAGTGATATTTCTAAAAGCAAGTAATGTGGTGCTGGGCATCTGTTAGAAGGCTTTTCCAAAACGGCTATACATTTATTTATTTATTAAAACATACCATGCCTTTTCACATGGCTCAAGGTGGCTTACAATAATAGTTAAAAAGTATTCTCAGTTAAAATCAAAATAAAATAAGCCATAATTGTCTCCTCTGCTCCCCCATTTAAAAGGTGCCTGCCATTCATAACCCCTCCAAAGTCTGAGCTGGCAACCAAGGCTTGCAGTGGTGGGATGGTCAACACATTGCTGCTTGAGGACCGTAGTTGGTGCATAAGAATATATGGAATGAGATGGTCCTTCAAATATGTGGGTCCCAGGTCATGAAGGGCTTTAAAGGTCATGACCAGCACCTTGAACTGCACTCGGAACCATAAAGGAATCCTTACCCCAAGCACTGCTAGCTCTGTCTTCTTGAAAAAAGCAGTACCTGGAGCAGGGCCTCCTTTGTTTAATCCTTGCAAGTTCTCTGTGAGCTCTTGCTTGACTAGAGATGGATACGTTCTCTTCCTGCCAGAAACTGGTCATTTGCAACCAAGGGTTCTTTGGCGCCTTCTAGCCAAACTGACTCCAGCTTGCATAAATTCCAGGTTTTTGCCCCTGATGGAAATGGTCCGTTCAGAAGCTTGCTCTGAAATCATTACTTTTGACAGTTCTTTGGGGTGCTTTGAAGATTTTTCCAGTGTTTAAAATATTGTTTTTGGAATACTTTTTTCTTACTGCTCTTTTATTGCTTCAGTAAGCAAAGGAAGGAAAGAGATTTGAAACACTTTTCACAGAGCAACGAATGTCAGTTTTCTTGCCCCCCATTAAGACAGTAAAATATTCACAGCTTCTGTGATCATTTTTTTGTTTAGTTTTGTTCTTTTTTGGTACCCTTGAGTTGTCCAGACAGTTTTGATAACGGGTAGAAGGTAAATAAAAACATTCAATTTGTATCAGCATTTAAATTTTGTCCAGCTATCAATGTCCGAGATGAAGACAGAGATAACATTTTTAGAGCATAGGTGTAACTCTGCCTCATGCAAACCCCCCCCCCCCCAAGCCTTAAGGATCAAGCTGTATTAAAAACCAGTTGTGCATGTTTGAAGCAAGAAAGTGCTGTTCCCCATGAAGTAACCAAGAAGTTTCCCCCCTCCAATCCTTAAAGAAGTTTTGCACTTTTGTAAAAGTCTCTTTTTCACTAATCAACAACAAATAAAACCGCATTGATCAGCTTTTTTGCATTTTTACATTGATCAGTATTTTTCCATTTGTTTAAAAGTAGACACCTGCACATATGAAGCCTGGGTATCCCAATATTTTATTCGTTATGTATATTTTTTAGTAGTCAAGAAAGCAGCTAGGCACATACAGGGACCTACTTTTACTGTGCTACATCTGTCTTCACCCCCAGTTTCAGAAGGGAAGTTCACTGGGAAATTCCTCATATACTTTCTCCTAGTCCCTTTGACTTCAGACACTAGTAATACAGAATTTTAAATTTCTAAGATCTTTCTGCTTTAGTAGATACTGGACTTATATCTTAAAATGAGATGTTCTCTGATAGAACAGATGGATATCTTTCGAAGAAACGTAAAGATAGGTTAACAGCCCGATCCAGCCGGGTCGCCCTCAATATAGGTCTTCCACAAGGAACCGTCAACAACATTACCATCCCTACTATGGGTACGGGTTCCAGCCTCAACGCCAATATCAGAGTCTGCAATCTACCTTCCCGAGGAGGAGGCAGGGCAATAAGAGTAGGCAGGGAAATAGCCAACACCAGCCTAAAGACTCTGGACGTTCCCAGAAACAATTCTGACAATTACAGGGACCTGACCCCTCCTTTGGGGACAGGGTCTCTCTCTTTTTTTCCGAATGGTGCCGCATTACTTCGGATGTTTGGGTGTTACAGTTGGTTAAAATTGGTTATAAAATTGAGTTTGTTCAGTGGCCTGGTCTCCGGCTCCCTGTTTTCTCAAACGCCTCAACCGGGGGTAGTTTCGGAGCTTTCGGCCTTGTTATTGAAGGGGGCTATTGAAGAGGTGACATGTTCTTCCTCTCCCCTTGGTTTCTACTCGAACCTTTTTGTAGTAGAAAAGAAAGATGGGGGACTCCGCCCTATCTTAGACCTCTGGGAGTTGAATAAATCCATAAAGGTCCGAAAGTTTAAGATGACCACGTTACAAATGGTTCTAACTTTGATACCCTCCAACTGTTGATTTGGGGTTTTAGATCTTAAAGATGCGTATTTCCACATCTCTATTTTCCCTGATCATAGAAAATTCCTTCGTTTCACCTATGGTACTCGTGTTTTTCAGTATCGGGTACTCCCCTTTGGTTTGTCCACTGCTCCCAGGGTATTCACCAAATGTGTGGCAGTGGTGATTGCCTTTCTTAGAACACAAGGCTGTTGTATTTTTCCTTACCTTGATGACTGGCTGATTGTTGGCCAGTCAGAGGAGGATGTAAACAATCAGGTCTCTATCACTGTATCCACCTGTTTGAAGCTTGGATTGTTTGTCAATCAAAAGAAATCGAAGCTTGTCCCCTCTAAAGTTACTTTATTTATAGGGGCTGTTATAGACGGGTCCCGGAATGCTGGATTTTTGCCCACGGATAGGGCAAATAAACTTAAAGCACTCATAAAGAAGTTTAAGAGATGCAGGTTCCAACCAGCTAGGCTCATTCAGGTTCTGTTGGGCTACATGGCTGCTACTACGGCTGTAATCTCCCTGGCGAGACTTAGAATGCGACCACTACAACTGTGGTTTTCTAGAATTTTTTTCCCTGAAAGGGACTCCCAGCGTAAGAAATTTAGCATTCCCCGAAGGGTTCTGCTATCTCTGGACTGGTGGTTACAAGACTCCAACCTTTTTGGGGGGATCAGTTTTGGCTATAGGCAGCCAGAGATTTCGGTTACCACGGACGCATCTTCACTGGGGTGGGGTGCTCACTGTCAGGGCTCTTATGCCCATGGTATGTGGGATGAGTCAGAGAGTGATGAACACATTAATCTCCTCAAGTTACGGGCTGTTTATTATGCACTCATTTCTTTTTCTGACCTGGTGCAGAATAGGACAGTACAGATTCTAACAGATAACACCACTACTATGTTTTATTTGAATAAACAAGGGGGCACGATGTCTCTGGCACTATGTGAGGAGATGGTAAGGATTTGGAATTGGGCCATTGATCACTCAGTCTGACTTTTGGCAGTCCATATACCAGGTGTTGACAATGTTATGGCGGACCATCTTAGCAGACTGGGGGGCGACAAACATGAATGGTCCCTTCACTACAAGTATTTACATCCTGTCTTTTCAGAATGGGGAACCCCAGACTTAGACCTTATCACCACAGAAGAAAACTGCAAGACCCCCCGCTATTGCTCCAGAGGAGGCATTGGCTTCGAGTCTCTTGGGGACGTATTTCAGTTAACCTGGTCCGGTCGCCTTCATTACATTTTTCCTCCGTTTCCCCCTGTTAGCCAGGGTAATCTCCAAGATCCAGATGGACAGAACGTCAGCCATCCTAGTGACACCTTATTGGCTGAAACAACCATGGTTTCATTCGCTCCTGAGACTCCACAGTTAAATGCACTGTTTACCCAATCACGTGGACTTGTTGTCTTTTCAGGGGGTGTTTCATCACAGAGTACATACACTCAAACTGACGACGTGGCTGATCCTTCTGGACAGGGTTTCTCTGAAGGAGTGATGCATGTGCTCCAAAATGCCCGTCGCCTGTCGACCCGACAATCCTATTCCTTGAAATGGAACAAGTTTACTGACTGGTGTAGGGGGAGGGAATTAGACCCTTTAACCTCCACTCTTTCTGATGTTTTGGACTTTTTATGGGGGCTTAAACAATCTGGCCTATCCAACTCCTCTATTAAAGTTTATTTAGCTGATATTTCAGCTTTTCACCCCCCAGTGGATCGTAAGACAGTGTTTTCCCATTACACGTCAAAGTTGTTTTTGAAGGGACTCAATAATTTGTTTCCTCCAGTTCGGGCGTTGATACCTCAATGGTCTTTGCCTCTAGTTTTGTCTAGGCTCATATCCAAACCTTTTGAGCCCTTAGCCACCTGTTCTTTGAACTTACTGACCTTTAAGGTAGCGTTTTTGGTTGCTGTCACTTCGGCCAGGAGGGTAGGTGAGCTGGCAGCTCTATCCTGTGAAGCCCCTTATTTGAACATTCATCGTGACAAAGTGGTGCTTAGGACTAAACTGGAGTTCCTGCCCAAGGTGGTCTCTAAATTTCACCTATCTCAGGAGATCTCGTTGCCAGTGTTCTTTAAAGATCACTCTTCGGAAGCGGAGAGGTCCCTTCATGCATTGGATGTTCGCAGGGCTCTCCTTTTTTATTTAGATAGGGTAAAACCCTTTCGGACAGATTCTCACCTTTTCATTTGCTTTGTGGGTCCAAAGAAGGGGAAAGCAGCTAATCCCCAGACTGTGGCTTGTTGGGTGGTTCAAGCAATTTTGTTGTCTTATAAATGTGCTAACTTACCTTGTCCTTTAGAGGTCCATGCCCATTCTACTAGGTCCCAGGCTTCTTCTGCGGCTCTTCTGAGAGGTGTCTCTCTGCAGGATATTTGCAAAGCTGCGACTTGGGCCTCGGCGGACACGTTTGTCAGACACTACGCTCTGGATGTCTTGGACAGGAGAGAAACCATAGTTGGGATGGCGGTCCTACAATCAATCTTCTTGAGATAATGCTACAGTACCTACCACCCAGGTATTTAAGCTTTGTAATCTCCCATGTGGGACTGCACAGGAAGACCGCAGATGAAAAACAGTGTTTCTTACCTGTAACTGTTGTTCACCTAGGTCTTCCATGCAGGCACACATACCCTCCCTCCTTCCCCTCTAATCCTCTTGGTACTTGCCTTGTAGTGCAGCGGCAAAAGAGGACTGAGGGTATGTCGGGGGCACCCTGCCTCTTAGGATCCGTTTTCGGCGGGAAAGATGGCTGCACATACGAGCTGGGAAGTGGGGACGCCCCCTAGTGGTTTTGAGCTATAAAAATCTCCGAAGTCGGCAGGCCTGCGCGGTGCGCAGTCCCATGTGTGCCTGCACGGAAGACCTAGATGAACAACAGTTACAGGTAAGAAACACTGTTTTTCTTTTTGCAATTTCTTGGGAGGAGGGGGATTTATGAATATACAGAGAGTAAGTCTACTACAATCTCTCTCACCTTTCTTACAATATCGCATTTTTCAGCTCTTCCAATGCAGCCTTAAAGTTCTGACATTTCCTTTTCTGACATTTCCTGTTGCAGCTGACAAAAGTGGTATGCTGCAGCAGCCCCCATCTCACTGTGGCAAAACCAGGACAGACTCCTACAATGCAATCCTGTGCACACTTACGTAGCATTGAGTCCTTATGAATATAGTGGGATTTACTTCTGAGTAAACATGCATAGCCTTGCACTGCTGGTCTAATTTGGGGACAAGCACAAGAAGGAAGTCTGATCCACACACCTGGAAGGCCTGATGTCCCATTTCACAGTTTAAGAAGCTGAGGTCTATTTTGTTAAATGGTTTGGATGCCAAAGATACTTCCTAAATCATAAGGTATGTTTTAATGGTCCTGCAATTTGCTAATGACATCACATTAAAGTATTTGTCAGTCAACATGAATTTTAGCTTGATGCAGGTTGAATATGCATTTGATTACATACTGATTACATTTCCATTCTTACTAAAGGACACTGATGCCATCTGAGGTTACTGTTATAAATTATAACTTGAACCAATTAACACTATTTTTTCTACTGAGTGACTTGCAAAAATGCAGAGGTGAACATTGCCAGTAACAAGAATTATATAGAACATGAGGGTTGTGCATATATGTGTTTATATGTTTTTATTGAATTATTTTATATATTATTTTAAATGTTGTTTTAATGTTCAAATGGTTGGGGAAACATATTTGGGTGGAGGCATAATAATTTTTTAAATAAATACATTTACAAATAGTATTTTCCCTTCCTTTTAAAATTGACAATATTTCTCCATTATTGTGAAATAATAATCTAACATCATTTTCATCTGTGCAGAAATGTTTCATAATGAAATCCGGATTGTAATTTGGATTTTTTTTAAAAAATTAAGAGACTGTTAGCTCTAAGACACTCTTGTTTTCTGCCTTCTTTGAACATTTGCTTTTCTTGTATTTGGCAAAATCAATTACAGAAACCCTTCCAGCTGTATCTAGCCAAGCTCCTTTTCTGAAGTTCCTACTAATTTGGATTAAAGTGGATGTTTGAAAGCTTCAAATTGAAAACCTGGCAGCAGAATTGCTGAGGCCCCACAGCATCAAGTATTCTTGAAGTTATTATCTACTGAGGCAATATAAATAAGCAGAACAAATTTTGGTCATCTCAGTTGTTTGCTATCTGTTCTCCTTGACCTTGTGAATTTAAGGGCTGTGCAAACGGGCGCACTAGCAGAGGCTCCATTTTCAAATAGTCTTAGGAGTCTCTCTGTTTTAAATTAAAGCATGCACATGAAAGAGCTATAAATGTATAGTGCTACTGGATATAGCTTCACCATACAAAACAAACTATAACATTCTGCTGTTGAGGGATTTGTTGTGTAATTTCCACCTTTAGTTAAGTGCAGTGTCACCTTCAATAGTGGAAGCCTCCCCATGGAAGTTTATAGATGAATATTTCCATTGCCTATTTTCATTGGCTGACTAAATTTCTGACTTTGAAAGCAGGAAAAGGAAGAAGTAGTTGGAAACATTCCTGTTCCAGCAGCAAAACAAATTTAAAGCAAATTGGCCTTTGGCAAGTGGTCTATATGTTTTTCACTTTTTTTGTGCGTGCAAAGGAGCAGTTTCTCAACTTCTTCTCAGCCAGTTGGGGACACCATATTTCAAATCTAGAAATAAAATAACTTTCTGTGTCCAGTGGCCTATTGTCCTTGGGGTCCCATGATCTTCGCCAATACTGTTACAGTGGTTATAGAGGGTCACTGTTGGAAGGAGAACCATAGGATAGTACCCAACCCTTGAACTATAGCTGCTGTTATACCCTGGCCAACCAAAATATCACAAAATATGTTTGAAAAAAATATTGGTTTTGTTTTTGGATTTTGCTTGGCTCCCTGCATAAATTATACTTCAACTTCCATTGCACTGCAGGCTTACTCTCTTAAAAGCCCTGCAGCCAGGACAAGTAGTTGCCCTTATGCATAACTCTGCCTCCTATACCTAGTACTGTTTAGTGAAGTTTCCAGCTCTTTAGTCACCAAGAATGCTTTAACTCAGGCACCCTTGACATGCTGAGAAGACAATTCAGGCAGAGAGATTATCTCTGTTGAGCAGAAAACGTCATATAGCCATAGGGCTACCAAGACTGCAAGAGACCTAATATTTTCTAGTTTCTAAATCCAGAGAGATTATGACTTAAAAAGTTCAGTGATATAGCCATTACTGTGCTGAAGCAAAAACAACAGAATATTGGAGCACCCTAAAATTCATTGTGTTCACTTTTCTCAGATGACTGATGCACTTTTTTCAATTGACAGGTATAAATAAGTATAGAGAGAAACTAACAATAGCAAGAGAATAGCATAGCTGTAACTTTTTAGGGTAGGTTCTGCATAAGAAAAAACATTGTTTCCCTCCTCTGATTCCATGTCTTTTTTGCTCATTTGCATGTGTGTTTATAATAAGTCTAAAATCAGCCAACTGAGGATAACTAAAATATATCTGATGAATAAAGCACTAATCCATAAGAATTTATGTTCCAATAAATCTTTTCATCTTTTATTGTGCTACAAGGCTTAATTGGCTTTGTAATTAAAGGTCTATAGCACTGAGTCAGTCCTTGAAACAACCTTTAAAAAATAAACCTTTAAAAAATAAACCTTATCATTTGCCTTAGCAACTCCAATCTACAAACTCAATTATATTCTGAGAAATGTTTACATTGGTTGTTCATTTGATACTTCATCTTTGTATTTTGTTCCGAGCCTTAGTACTATGTTGCCTTCAAGTACATTTGACCAAATCTGAAATCTAGAGCAGTGCTGACACTTAATTTCTACAGGGACGATAGGCCCTTCAGAACTAGTTCTATCACTCAGCAAACCTGACAAGGTGTGGATAAAAATGGCACAACATTTCAGACGTCTGTTAGTATTCTTCACAAGATATGCCACATCAGCACAAGAAAAGCAGGTGAGGAATGGGGTCCTAGCACTGTTTGCACTGCAGATTATTTTCAAAGTTTTCCTTTTTGTTTGTTCTTCCAGAAAATAATTTCCCATCTATGATGAGTGATATTCTGTTTGTAAGAGGTGAAAGGAAAGACAATACCATATAGTTGACCTATCCTGTTCATTGTCATGATAGCTTGTATTTGGTTTTAAAGGCAGTATAGAATTTCAAGACTATCATTCCCAGACTTTGAATACATACTCTCTTATTCTGAAACATACCATATAAAAATGTAAATAAAGCATTTACCCAAATATAATTACAATCTCCTTTTTGGGATGGCTGGGGAACACAAGCTAAGTCCTCCACATTTTGCTTTTTAACAATATTAGATACTTGATCAATTTGTGATGGGTGTGTGGCATTAAAGAAACATGTCACCAACATAGTTTTGCAGGATACTAACAACAAACATATTTAACAACAAATATGTAGAGGCTTAAAAAAGCAAAGACTATCAGTCCAGTCCTGGACCATCTTCACTGGCTCCCAGTTTGTTTCCTGGCACAATTCAAGGTGCTGGTCTTGACCTTCAAAGTAATATGTCCATTGGGACAAACTAGGGTTGAAGGTCCCCTTACCCTCCTGGTGGGATGTCATCATGCTGCCCCAGGAGAGTGTCCAGGAGGCCTGTTCCTCTGCCTCCCTCTCTCCTGCCAGCCAGGTTAGTGGCTGGTGGGGGGCTCCCAGGTCCTCTGGTGAGATGCAGGATCCCCCGCTCCCAGCGTCTGCCCCCCCCACCTCACCTGGCCAGTAGAGGGGAACTGCCCAGGAAGCAAAAAAGCCTCCCATGCTAGCACATAGTTGGCATGTTCCTGCCAGGCACAATGATGTTACTTCCTTAAGTGATGTCACTTTGGAAGTGATGTCATCACATCTGAGGCAACGCACATGCATTCATGCTCTCAAAAAAGACACCCCTGGTAAGTGCCAGGTCACACCACCTCCTGCCGACTGGAGGGTAAGGGGACCTGGCAATCCTACTAAGAACATTTTCCAGGGAGTAAACTCCCAGAACATGATTCTGAATAGACCTGCTTAGGATTGCTTTCTAAACCCTGTAGTTCTTTCCTTTGAAAGCACCAGTTAGTGGAGAGCATTCAATACAGTAATGAAGTTCTGTGTGGATATTCTTCAGAAAATACACTATCCTGTTGATAACAGCATGGGGATTGTGGAAAAAAGGTTGATTCCGTAGCTGAAAGTGTCTTGTGGCAGAAACTTAAAATATAGCCAGCTGCTTAGTAAGGTGCAGTCTCTGATCCAGGAACTTTATTTTCCTTCATGATTCCTCTTCTAGGGATGCAAGTACTATTGCAATAGGAAAAATCCATTTGTATTCCTAATGTATAAAAAACAAATAGGAGGAGCTATTGGACAAAATATCTTGTGTAGTTTTAGGAAGAAAGTTTGAAATGCCAAACCTCCATTTTTTGTTTAATTCTTTTTTGGTTCAGTCTTAATTTTTCTGAATGGAAAGAGTTAAGATAATTTTCCAGTTCCATAGTCATTCAAGTTTGGGGTGAAACAGAAAAGATAACTGCTTATTTCTCATTCATGCTGTCTAAGAGAGGAACATTTTCTGCATAAAGTAAGACATTGTGTAAAATCGGTTAGGTAAAAGTAATTGCTTCAAGAGTCTATGTACAGAAGCATCTAGGTCAATTTCATGAGTACATGAAAACCATGTTCAAGAATACTCAAGCCAGCAACATCTGATGATCTCCAGATGGACTGTGCTGGGATTCACACTGAAGTGTCTCACACTGCTGCATGATTAATAGAGTAGGGTATAAGGATATTGGACTTGGACCGAGGAATAGTTTCCCCCTTCCTAGCAGCTGATCAATTCTGTGAAAAACCAATTCTGAAATGTTGCCATGTTAGCTATTAGAAAGGAACGAGCGAGTCATGGTAAATAACACAAGAAAAGCAAAGCAAAAGTGCTATGATGAGCTAACTAAGAGAAAATCTATAACACAATAAACTATGAATGAAAGTAAACGTTTGTAGAATACTCACTGAAATTAACTCACAAGTCTATAGTTACACACAATAATGCCACTGAGGCAGTCACCAACAGATTTAAACCTTACAGAACATCAAAAATAGGTCACAGATTATACAACATACTCAAGGTAGTCCACATGATTCCAATAAAGTGCTAATTGCCAAATTAAAGAATCAAAATTATACATACATTAACAATATTAGAATAATGAGAATGACCAGTGCTTGTTCGTTAAAGTGACAGTGCCTCATTGAAAACCACAATAATATAAATTACAAAATCATAGTTGTCACACAAGTTCATAAATATTTCAACATTGAATCAATTCATGAAGATCAAAGTCCAAAGGGTCCAAAAGAGATATCAATCCAAGTTGTTCTGCTCCATAACTGCTGCAGGTGTGCTAGCATTCCACATCCTGTTTCTGTTAACCTTCTTCCTGGCAGTAACAAACTAGAAATATTTCATAAATTATTTATACAAAAATACAATAGTTACATAGGAATACATAAAACCATTATAAATATACTCACAGTCATAAGATACAAAATAACACAAGTATTATCCACAACATATTGTGAATTACTCCTCCTAGGAGAGAGTGTGGCCAATTTTACATCATGTAATTATACATCTCCAAAAGATTAACCCTAAATCATGGTTGTTGTGGGTTTTCCGGGCTGTATTGCCGTGGTCTTGGCATTGTAGTTCCTGACGTTTCGCCAGCAGCTGTGGCTGGCATCTTCAGAGGTGTAGCACCAAAAGACAGAGATCTCTGAGAGATCTCTGTCTTTTGGTGCTACACCTCTGAAGATGCCAGCCACAGCTGCTGGCGAAACGTCAGGAACTACAATGCCAAGACCACGGCAATATAGCCCGGAAAACCCACAACAACCATCGTTCTCCGGCCGTGAAAGCCTTCGACAATACAACCCTAAATCAATTTGCAAAAATTAAAGAGCAAGGGTACCTGATAATGCTCATATGTATGAAAATTAATTCAAGAAACATGATAGGTTCAGTGGTTTGGAGTGAAGAACAAATAAAGTGATTCACATGCCATAGCAGCCGTGATGAACACACCACTGAGAGCCAATGCAGAGATACTGTAGAGCATGTTTAGGAAGAGTGGTTTTTAAAAAGAGGGAAATGCTTAGAAAACTCTCCCATGTGGAAGCACATTTTCATTGGTGATGATGACATCAACAGAAAGAATCCTCTCCATGTGGTAGCAGACTTTGCTGGGCTAAACTACATGTTATGTTTGTTAACTAGTTAGGCCAGGGTTCCCAGTACTCAATTCACTTTCTCTTCAGTCACACAGCAGCTGAAGGGAATATCATTTTTAAAGTTGGGGAGAGGGGCTCAACTCAGCTTGGGAATGTGGTGTGAGTGGAGGACAGGATCCTGCCTTCTACTGTGCCATTTCCCCTGAGCCAAAATGGCTCCAGTGGGGAGTTATTTGTGTAACTTTGTTGCTGCATATGCTCAGAATACTCCGTGTTAAACATGCACTTTGGCTCCCATATGTATGAAGTTATCACTTAAGTGAGTGGATAAATATACCCTAAGCACAGTGAGAAGACCCTCCTCCAAATCATCACCTCTTCCCTCTGCAAGTTTTTCCCCATTAAAATTAATTTTGGTGTCAATTACATATAAATACTGTATATAACATATACATGGCATAAAGTGGGACATAAATGGCATAGGAAAAGAACAGGCAATGACAGGAACAAAAATGAGGTGAACCAAAAGTAATGAAAATGACAACATAGAAAATGGAAAATAAAGCTCATCCCTACTGTATAATTACTGCACACTCTCTGATGAATCCCAGCACACAACTTGATAGATTTCAGTTTCAGCGGTTCTCCTGTAGATCATTTTTCCAGCCATTAAATTAAGCATGCCCAAAGCCAGCATAGGGGTGGGGGGCTTTCTATAACATTGGAAAAATCTGCACATTTGGGGGATCTATGGAGGTTTACAGGAAACTCAATCTGTGCTTTGAGTTGGCTTAAACAATTACAATGCAGTATTGACTTCCAGGTGAAAAGAGCACAGAAAGAAATCTATGAATCAGGAAGTCCCTAATCTAAATCTTGTCTCTGCCATTACCTTACTAGGTGCTTGATGCAAGTCACTAAGCCTCAGAATCTATCTGTAATGTGGATTTAATACTACTAACCTTCCTCACAGGGTTGTTGTAAGGATTGCAGTATAATAATGCAAGTGAAGTGGTTTGAACACTCTAAAGTTAAGAGCTATCATTCATAGATGCTGGGAAACTAATAGATGGTTATGCCCTGTGTGAGAACTTTTGCACCTCATCTAGCTGGCTACTCTTAGAAGACAGACTACTGAGTTAGATGGATTATTGTCCTAACTCAGCATGACAGTCCTTATGTTCACATAAAAGCTGATGGTTCCTTGTTAGAAGAAATCCATACCGATCTATGACATCAGGCAGTGCAACATACCTAACATGACTAGCATTGTAGTCAGCAAAAAGAAAAGAACCAGTTCTAACTGCTGCAATCAGTTTGGAACTGATAATGATGAATATCCTACATGAAAAGACCTGAAGTTTCTTTGGATCCAGCTGCTTGCAGTGCACAAGGTTAATGTTTCTTCAATAATGGCATTCGTAATAAGCTCAACCTATGCAACCATTTAGTGCTATGCAGCCGACAGTTTACTGGCTTGTGTCGGAACTCCTGGACCATGCACAAGGACATCATTATGCATAACATATTCTGCATTATTGCATTATCATGTGTTGCTTTCAGCTCCCCTTTTCCTCTTGGAATCCTACGTAACCTGCTTTGAGTTCTGTAATGAAAGAAATTCAACTACAAACTCAATACATAAATAAAAATATTGCCAATAGCAATGTAACAAGCTATGATTTTATGCAGTTAAATTTAAATAAATAGTCTTAAAATACTGAACACTTCCAGTGCCATCCTAAACAGAGGTAAGCCCTTCTAAACTCATTGACTTCATTGATTAAGAAGGGTATAACTCTACTTAAGACTGCACAGTAAATCTTCCACAAAAGTTGATACTTATCTGCCTGCAATGTCATGGTGACATTCCTGAAATTTTATTGCAATGATCTGGATTGTCATTCTACAGGGGTGCTGTGCTTACTACCACTGATTCTCCGTGTTTATTTGCTGGAATAGCAAGTCCTGGGATTAAACTCTAGGTGATGATAAGCAGTCATGCTGTTCTGGTTAATGAACAACCAACATTCCTTTTTTATTTCTTTTCCTTTTAGAATTAGGTTATTATTCTAAAATCTACACTCAGCCAAAGTCATGGTCAGTAATCCTGAGAAAGCAGTAGGATGAGAATGTGTTCCTTTGTGTGTCACTTAGCACCAGGATGGAATTTAATCATACAAAACAGCAGGAATTTTAGTAGTATTTGCACGTTCAAAGTACTTCACGAAGATAAGCATATCATTGTATTTTACACAGATTGTTTCTTTTAATAACTGGAGAAATAAATAGGTATGGTGGGCCAAGATATTCTATTTATGAATAGGAATAGTGTGTGCCAAGATTTTAAAACTGTTTTTAAATAGCAGAGTGACTAGAAAATAAGTTTAGTTGCATATGATAGTTTTTACTTCTGAGTAAAATAATGCTACCAGGAATAGGGAAATGTTTAATGAAGGCTGTGTGCATTTTCATTTATCATCGAGAAAGCCCAGTCCTATTAGCATTGGTGCTGGTGGTGGGAGATATCCAAACACTTTAATGGACATTTTTCCTGAATTTTGTTTTCAACTGTTATTTTGTTATCAGTATGTCATTATTTATAGGTGACAGGACAGTGATTATAATAAAAAATTCATTGAGCTCACAGTCATGCTGACCTTGGGTCATAAAAGCTTTTTGTTTTTGCTTGTTCTTTCTGAGATAGTTGTTGGTTTTAATATTTTGCTGAAATAACAAATACTGAAATATATTTGAAATGCTAGTGAAATGTTGAATTGATAGAAGGCATACGTGTGCACAACAGAGTTGCATTGGCCAAATAAACAATTCTGGCACTTTGTCAGAGAAGAAGTTTAGAGCCCAGAGATAGAGAGGTAGAGTCAAAAGGAAATGCTCCATTTGTTGCACGTATGCCCAGGGCTCCTAATATCAAGCAGTAGATCCATAAATGATATTAGGCTTCCACAGATATAACTGTGTCTCAAGTACTGAGCAACAAGTAAAAGTTCATGCAGAACAGATAACTCAAGCAGGCAAGTTTTGCTGCATACTACATATCAAGTTAACATGTATAACAAACATACATGCAGCATATTAAGTCAGAATTAAGTGCTTAGAAGATCTTAAAATACCATCCTAATTCACAAATGAGAAATATTGAGGCTTTACCAAAAACGCCCTTCCATGTCCTTAGTTCTCATTTGCAACAGAAATGCACACTTTCAAATTGCTTGTAAAAATAACTCCAATGAAACTTATTTCTAAGCAGACACATAGAATTGCAACAGCTCTCTCACAGAGAGTGTCTTAGATACACAGTGCCACTCTCTCTAAAAATATAAACAGAAAAAAGAGAACCCTACATCTGACTTCAAGCATGACAAATGGCTCCCTGTATGTTCTCTATACTCTGTTGCTGCCCAACAAAGTCCCTGATTTTTTTGCTGCTTGATAAGCCACAGCAGCTGGACCATGTTTAAACTGGAAGGACATGCCAGGCTGGCACCAGAATGTGCTGGTACATTTTGGGGAAAGGAAGAAGACCTGAAGTTCTCCCAGAAAAACAGCTGATCTCTAGCCAAAAGAGAGATCCTGGAAAAAATGTCAGTTTTGGAGGGGAACACTATGGCATCACACTCCTGCTCCCTTCCTGGCACAAAATCCAGATAGAAATCATTCATAAATTGCACTTTTGACAGAGGGATTGTAATGCTTGACAGCACGGTTGATGGGCATTTTAATGGTGCTCAGAAGTGATAATGAAAGCAGACTTCACATTTTGGTTAAAAAGATACAAAATGCTTTCACAGTACTGCTTTTAGGCAGATTAAAAAAAATTAAAACCCTAATCCGGCACTTAATTTCATTTGTGTCACCTCATGAGAACGTAATCTTCTAGACAATTCTTGTTAGGCTTGATTGGGGTATAGGCATGCTGTTATGGAGCCCTGAGCTATTAGCCAGCATTCCCACATTAAATCTTTACTCTTCTGACCAGAGAGAGACACCAACATGTTTTAATTCATCCAGGAATTTAGTAAACAAATAATTGTGCTTAGAGAATCTTTGCTTCCATTTTAGCCTTTTATTATATTTAAACTAGAACAACTAAAATGCATTTCAGTAACACACACATTTCATATGTATAGTTGATTAAATTGATAGAGCAACTGAGTTCCAAGTACATGACTTCATCTAAAAACAGACGTTTCATGAGGCAAGCAGGTTTCATCAGCGAAGAGGAAACTCCAGATCTGTATAGGTAGTAGAAGTTTGGTTGGTGTCTGTAAACTAGAAAATGCCTGCTGGTCTCTTTAGCAACTGGTATTCTGAGGTATGTTGTCTCTGAAAATGGATTTCCTTTTAGCTGCCTTGGCTAATAGTCATCAGTGGACCTATCCATTAATTTTTCTAATCTAGTTTTAATGGGGATCTATACTAACTGGCCTTCATCATTACACACACTGGCAGTGAGTTGTTCAGGATTTCCTTGTACCTGGCAGATATTGTAATGTGTGAAAGTCTGAACTGTTATATGGTCTTAGGGAGGAAGACAGTGGGAAGAGGAAGAGACCCAGGACTGACTTTTTTTGGATGTCTATCAAAATTATTGTCTGGGCACTTTATTTCTGCAACCTATGAAAGAACTGCTTTGATTTTATTAGTTTGACAATTTGACCACAATAAGAAATGTGTGGAAGTCATAAACCCTGTGTTAGTCAGAACTAGATTTTTTTTAACCAAGCTGGTGAATATTAGTCTTTTGTACACAATTAGACGGAGTCCAAGTCTTTGAACATGTTCCTGTTTCATGGAAAACAAAATACTTTGTGGCTTCAGTTGGAAAAAGATCTTTCCTTCAAAATGAAAGACTATTTTTTCAGGTGAAATTATGGGCAAAATGCTCAGCCTAGATCCCCACAAGTGTAATAATCATAAATGGCAAAAAACTCTAGGCTTGTGTCTGCGCCCAGACATGGTGTACTGTTTGATTCTCAAAAGCTTGCACTAGAAAAGAAATTGTTCAAATATTTCTGAAGACTTTCTTTTGCCTGTCAGTTTAAGTCTAGATCAAATAATTGTTATTATAATCAGTTAGTGTTATATGAACACTACTTTAAAAATCATATTTTTGCAGTCATGGGGGATGGAAACTTGCTGTTTTAAAATGGAAGCTTAGGTTTTCATGTGCACCTAATACCATTTCTGCACTTTTAGTGCTTTCTTGTTGAATTGTAGTTTGCACACAAATCCAGATTATTATCTGATATGGTCCTAATGAAGACGCTTGTAGTCATGGCAGGAGGTGTAATACTGAAGGGACCTAAAAACTAAACTATCTTTATAATCCTAAGAGTCCAATGCACAAATCACATTCCCTGATACTTTTAGATGGGTTAATAGTCTATGATCTTTCCCTGCCTCTAGACCCTGTTTGTTGGTTCCCGAGGGCAACTGGTTGGCTGTTGTGTGAAACAAGATGCTAGATTAGATGGCCCACTGGTCTGAACCAGCAGAGCTCTTCTTATGTACTTATGCTCTTGTACAGTGCAATCCTAAACAGAGTTACTCCCTTCTAAACTAGGCCTATTGGTCACCACAATGGGCTTAGAAAAGCATAACTCTGCTTAGGTGTGCACCAATAGGATATGTTCAGAGGCACTGGAAGTAGTTACATGATGTTTGGAAAGTTTATAGATTACAGAATAGCATTAATCTTTGTAAATGCCATAGTTGCAGTTTTCATGAATACTAAATGCATTGATAGTATTTGATCATATTCAATTTTTTTAAAGGTTTCTACTGGCTAAATACCATATTTTGAGCTGTTTTTAGGAAAAAGTAAAAACTACAAGCTGGCAGACCCATTAGAAATAAAGGTTTATAATCGAAATGACTTGCCAATTCAAGCGCTTATGGTTTTTAGGAACACAGCTATATCTGGATTTTAATTTTGCCTTGTACATGAATTTACACATCTAGTCTATATCTTGCTTGCCCAATACAGATGATCACCTTACCCCATATTTCTGACTGGATGATATATCAATGTCATATGCAATGGTACATACTCCAAAAACAAACTACTTCGGGGGTATAGTTGATTACAAGCAGGGTTTTTTTTTCCAGGGGGTACTTACTAGTACAGTGTACTAGCATCTTGTTACAGAGTACTGACACTTCTTGGGCTGAAAGGGGAGAACATCATGAATACTGACACCTCTTTTTTAAGGAAAAAAAAGCAGTGTTTAAGGTTACTTCGCAGCTTCATAAACACAAAAGAATCACTAGAAAATCCTCAGGGCTTTATTACAATATGAGAAATAATTCTGAGCTCAAGACAAAAGATTGGAATAGGTTGGGAAATGTGACTGAAAAATGGATAAAACTCTCATATTTTGTGACACATTCAAAATGTCAGGTTTTTATTGAATGCAGAGCTATCTTGCTATGTGAACAAGAAGCACTGATGTCCAGGTCTCCTTGGAGATTTGGGACTTGGGCTGAGAGAGGAGAACATCTCATCAGCATTTGCAGTAAGATCATACAAACTGAATATAGAAACAGCCATATTAAAGAAGAGGCAATGTTGCACTGGAATTTATGCAAAAAGTCCAAGCTACCGTCTGTGAAATATTGGTGAGAATGTAAGCCCGAGAAAGTTGTTGAAAATGAGAAAATTAAGATGTTGAGAAATAAGAGATTGAAAACATAACAGAATATCAAGATCTAGGATATGAAATTCAGTGCTTTTGGGAGAAACACACAACAGTTATTCCAGTATTAATATAAGTGCTATTGATCTTCCCTTAGCCACTCTCCTATTCACAGGCGACTCAAGGAGCTGATAGCCTCACCCACCCATACTTTGCAGATCGTCAGTCATGTTGATAACTTTAGGTCCACCAGGGAAGACATTATCAAACCTTCCTAGTTCTTTGTCCCACCCCAGAGACAGTCTGCCGCTTCATTTTCTTGCCCAGAAGACAGTTTCCCAGTCCTTTGTCCCATGATGGGAACAACCATTAAGTCATTGTTTTGGGGCAGAAGCTGCAATCTTGCCCCTGGGTATGTTCCCTCTGCTATTGCTGTGTGCATGTGTGAGCTCTTCCACCTTGATGTACTGGTCGCTCAGCGCTCTGTCCCCCAGATGCCCTTTTCTGGATGGTAACCAGGGCTCATTTCGAGGGGGAATGCGCAGGAACGCAGTTCCAGTAGTTCCCCAAAGAGGTCACATGTCAGGTGGCCCCGCCCACCTGACTCTCAGCCATTTTGGGCCTGTTTCAGCCTGGATTGGGGCCGAAACAGCCTGGATCAGGCCTCGGGCAGGTGATGGATCACTCTCCCACTCAGCAGCAGCCTGATCCTAACCATTTGGGGCCCCTTTTCGGCCATTTTCAGCCCCTTTTTTGCCATTTTGGGCCCAATTTTGGCCCTGAGTGGCCAGGATAGGGGATGTTGGGGTGGGGGGCATATGCAAATCAGTTATGCTAATGACACACTTCCGGTGATGGCAAGGGGCGTGGCATATGCTAATTAGTTCCTCCAGCTCTTTTTCTACAAAATGACCCCTGATGGTAACTATCATCCAAATCCATCAAACTCTGTTCAGTTTGTTTTCTAGTTAGCTCTGAGTGTGTGTTGTGTGTGTTTTTGCATACTGTTGATCTCTATTATTTTCAATTAAAAAACCCTTTGATTGAAATATCTGTCTGGTCATTGAAAGAATTCTCTAGCCAGGACAATCCTCGTATACACAGCTGGGACAATCCTTGTATGCACAGGTGATCCCAAAGTTACCCTCTCTCACTGCCTCTCCTTGCACACTAATTCTCCCAACCTGCAAGAAAATTTCATTGGGTAACACCACCCCACTTCATTTTCCTAGTCTTACAGTGATGGACAATAAAAAACTTTTACCTTTCTGCTGAAAACTACTTGTTTGCCGTGCTTCCTTGTTGTATTCTGTTTGACAAAATAAGAAAGATCAGCAGTTTTTCCATTATCCCCTGTGGGTAACAATGGACTTTTCAGTGCTGCTGAAGTAATTGTTTTTCAACCAAATATCACCAAAATTGCTATCGAGGGTCTTCTGCCTGTCCTTCAAAGAATCTACATGTTTCAAGCAAATTGGAGAAAGGATTTGAATTCAAAGGGCCCCTGAATAAGCCCCCCTCCCCCATCATAATCGTATACCCATTATTCTCTATGGGGGACATTTTTTGTGAGGGAGGGGTGTTACCAGAACTGCTCTATTCGAATGGGGAATTAGCTTAGCAGTCTGGGTTTGAGCTAGCGTGGATCTTTAGCCAACTATACCAGAGTCAGTCTATCAGATTACTCAGACAAGAAAGAGGAGGCTAATATTCAAATAAATAATGTTTACTAAAAGTGTGGCATATGCCGGACATAGCACTTACATACAGCAGACATACAAGAACTCAGAAATAAAGGTTGGAAAGTGTTACAGAGACATTTGCATTAGAAGGAACCCACTTGAGATCGATGGAATAGAGGCAATACATTACCGGATCATGGTGAGAAGCAGAGATTTCAGCAGCGAGGTTGGGGGGCGATGTACAGTGCCATCTGGGTTGGGGATGGGGCACAGCGCCTGGCTGAGCATGGCGCCAGGCACTGGGCACGGCGCCCAGCACCGAGCACCTAGTGTCAGGCAGAACCTGCTTAAATAGCCAAACATGTACCCTGGGGCAGGGGCCTTCCATGTGGTTCTCAGGAGGGGGAACAAAAGCTTGATGGTCCTATAACTATCGCTAATGGGCCACTTTAGAATCTGATTGTTATTGTGACACCTTGGGAAGAGGGGACAAAGGAGGGAGGGGGAAAGCCGGGCAGGTTGAATGGATGTTCCAGGACACTGGGCTTGGTCGCGATGTCATCAGCTCTGGAATGTGGAGGCTGCTTTGAGATGCGTCCATTAGCTGTTCTGGACAGTCGGCACTTCCATCTCAGGGCGGCTTCCAGAGATATGCATATCAGGGTGAGGCTGGGCTCCGTGGATGTGACAGGAGCCTGGTCTGGAAATGGCTGCCGCAGAGCACACAGTCCATAGTGGTTCTTCTTTGCCTGGGAAACATGGCTTCTCCCTTGGCATGGCTTGGGCTTGCTAGCAGGTTGCCCGGTAGCGAGGGCAGACTTGGTAACCGGCCCGCGGGAGGCTCCCGGTGGGAACTGACCAGGGGGTGCCTGGCCAAGCTCGCTGAGGGCTTTCCCTGGCTGGCACCGTGCTGCTAACAGCATGGCTCTGGGCCCAGGTGAGGCAGATGTCCATAGAGGCAGGGAACAGTCAACAACATAGTCCATAGCAGATACAGGAAACAGGCATAGTCTGTAGATAATAGGCAGGAAACAGACACGTGTAGTAGAGTTCACACGTGCAGGGTAATCAGGAGACAGGTTTTTAGTGTATCTTTAAACAGCAACGCAGGAAAATGACACAGTTCATTGCAGGCCCTAAAACAGGAGAGGGGGGCTCCTTGGCAACAGGGGGGCCTGTAGTCATTATTTTTCAACCAAATGTCACCAAAATTGCACCAGAGTGTCTTCTGCCTGTCCTTCAAAGAAGCCCCAAGTTTCAAGCAAATTGGACAAAGCATTTGAATTATATGGGCCCCTGAACAAGGGAAAGAAAACTCCAACTCACAACAGAGGGGTGGAGGAGGAGAATAACAGATCTCTGCATCTTGGGATTGGCTGGGAGTGCCAAGTGCACCTCCCTTGCTATGGTCTAATTGGGAGAGATGCCATTTCCAGGAAATCAAAGATAAATGTACTCATGCTGCATGGCTGGAACCAGAAACTGGAAAAATTGGTTTTTTTGAGGAAGGGTTTTTGTTATTCTAAGCAGCTTGAATTTGTATTACTGTTCCAGGGAATCGAGGTAATGATTTAAAACAGTAATTTCTGTGTATATTTTTGGCTCAAGATGATTTTTTTTTTGCAAAATCCTAATAAATACCCACATTCCCAGATGCTGTGTGTATTTGTTTTGTTCCACTAACTGATAGCTCCTACATAGTGTGTTTCATTGTATAATATGATTAATTTCGGTTATCAAATGTGTCAAAAATGGAACACTCTTCCTGCCTCTCTGTTGGAAGCAAGTGCCATTAGGACATCAGAAGCAATACTTTGGTTTCAATATCTCCAGATTAGGATTTGTATACAGCCTATTCTGCAGGTATCACATATTCTGTAACAAAATTCGAACAGTTTTTAGTCCAATTGCTGAATAAAAAGATCTTACGGCGTATAATTTAGAGGATATAATGCAATTGTATAAAGTAAAGCAGGAAATAGATTTGCTAGCTAACATTTCTGTTCAAATTTGGATCAAGGTACACAGATACATATAGAAGGTATTACATATTTCAACATGACATCCTAAAATGACAGGTGAATGGCTGGGCCTTTGTGGTAGGTACAATGTTCACGTCAGATCTTTTTTTCATATAGGGTGGGAATGCCCAGGGAGGAAAAAACATCCAGGTCTTTTTGAACGTTTGATCAAAATCTTAAAGTATAATATATGTATCCAATAAGGAATTTGATTATAGTGGCTAGATGGTTATTAGCATAATACTGGAAACAAAAAATGGATATGTTGTTGTATAAAGCTTGGCTCATGATGTTGATGGACAAGCTTAAGGTCTATACACTTTTACAGGGTTAACTAAAATTAATCTCAATGAATATACATTAAAAACTGGTTACTGTTCATTCTGCACTTGAATAATATTAAGTGAGATGAAAATGTTAGAGGAGTATTATCTCTTTTTGATTTGCAGTGGTTGAATCTTTTTTGGTCATTCAGAATGTTAATATTATATCAAGATTTTAGAATATCTTATATATTAATAGCAAAGTGGTCCTGATCTGTGGAGACTTAAATCTGGAGATGAGTCATGAACACACAAGACAGATCTTCCTACACACCTGAAAAATGCCCCAGGTTTTCAGAAAAATCTGAAATCTAAAAAAAAATACATTGGAGGTTAAACAAAATTATTTAAGGCGCTCCTGTAGCTTTAACCAGGTTTGGTTAGTGTCAGGAAAGGCATGGGGAGGGGGCAGGGCCCTATCCAGGGCTGTTTGGGCCTTTGAGGGAGGACTCATTGAGGCTAGGCCCAGAAGCAACCACCAGGTGCCTTGATACTGCATGACTTGCATGACTCATCTAGGCCCAGCTGCTTGCTGCAGTTTAACAAGAGCGGACTAATGTCCCCGTAATGTGATCAACAATTTAACAAATACAAATAAATTACAGCATATGAATACTGTTTAATTTATATTTGCCTATTTAGTTGGGCTAAGGCATATAAGTATTATTTACATAGAGCAAATGAAACAGAATATGTTAGAGCTCTTATACCTTGGCTTAATCGTACACCCATATATATACACAGTTCTAATTCAAAACAATTGTTGCTAATGAAAGTATAGACCACAGATGCCCATTTGCAATGTCTCTATGGACTATGAATTGTATAAACGGCTGCAGTTGCCAAAATGAAGAGAGGACTCCCAGCTTCTCTCTGGGCAATCCTCAGATAATTCCAAATGGCTTCAATTGCCAATTTAAACAGCGGATTCCCAAGGTTTCACTGGGCAATCCTCAAATGATGTAAGCTTCCCAAAAGGATTCCGGTTAATGTCCTGTTTCGTGGTTATTCCTCTTTATCACAGGAATTTTGCTTATTTCTAGAAAGAAGAGTTAAATAAGGAATCTGCCACAGTTTCAACACAGTGTAACACAATTGCATCCTCTACTCACTGCGTCCCAGCATGTAAAGTCCCGACCACAGATAATGCTTGGTCTCAGACTGGTGACGCCCACCCTCACATGAACCATTTTAAATGAATGTAACAACCTTACATATACAACCTTAAAGGTACAGAGTTCCACCTCACGTCACATATCAATTACATCATGAATACAGTACATTTACCTGTATGGACAAGATTAATTCACAGGAAATGGGAATAATCAATATTGGTATTTAAACCATGTGGTCCCATACAATTCAACTCGAACACCCAGTATGCTTCTCTTCTCAGTAGTTCGTTATTAAGGTCCTTTGATCTGTCCAATTTCAAAACTTCAAGGACTGAGAACCTGAACTGTCTCTCATTTGTGTGATTATCCAAAAAATGCTGAGTAAGTGGTGCCTCAAGAGATCTATTCTTGATCCTGGAAATATGTTCTTGAATGCGGATCTTAACTGCTCTGTTAGTACTCCCTATATAAATATGGGGCAGCTGCATTCAGTTATATAAACGACACCCATGGTCCTGAAGTCCAGAAACAACATTTTAGTGGGCTGTAGTGGGAGGGAATAGGTCCCATTCTGCAAACATTGCTTCACTCAAGGCCCCAGTGTACACAAATAATACTTCCTGGTTGAGGGTTATATAGCTCAGGTGCATATCATCTATAATATAGGCATTCTGCCTTAACTGGCTGTAGACTGGCTTATATTGCACAGACACAGTCTGATCTACAAACACTCCAGTCATCAGCTGGTCAAACTGGAGAATCTGGATTGAAACTTAAATAGATCTTCCAGTTTATATGCAAGTAATATGACTCAAATATTTTTGTGGACCAGATGTTCCATATCATACAAATATGAGGGGGTTGGCAGATTAACTTCTGGCCAACTGACAGAGTTGGGAGTTGTTGGATTTCGGTAGGAGAAGGGAAAGGAGGCCTGCTGGTTATGCAAGAAGCCCATTAGAGGCTTTAGTTATTTTGAAGATCAGTAGGGTTTGAGTGCGCTCCTGTCACAAACAGTTAAAAAGTGAGAACATTTTCTGTTCCGTTTTATTAGTCTGAATCAGTGAAACAAGCAATCTGCTTATAATATTTACACTCTCTCAGGCTTCAGTTTTCAGTAACTTTGTTAATGTAATACTGAGAGCTGGAGAAGAGGAAAACAAAGAAACAACCAAGCCATACATACCTCTGAAATACGTCTGTTATTTGTTTTTATCAAGCCTACTGTGTGGTTACGTCAAGCCAATAATCCATTCATAATAGGACAAATAAATGCCAAGTGACATCCTGAGTCCAGGGCAGGGTGTTTTCCATCCTGGGTGGGAAGGGCGTTTTTGGCCTCCTCTGCTGCCCTGCAGGCCTGCGCGGGAACAAAGGAGGCCGAAAAGGGCCTTCCCACCCTTCAAATGGCCACCGTGGTGCCATTTGAGGGGCAGGAAGGACATTTTCGGCCTCCTCCACCACCCTGCGGGCCCATGCGGTGGCAGAGGAGGCCAAAAACACCCTTCCCACCCCTCGCTGGAGGAGGGGGAGGAGGCCATGGGCCTGCAGGGTGGCGGAGAAGACTGGAACTGCTGCTGCTGGGCTGCAGCCTCCACCACCCCAGCATCAGAGCCAAGGTAAGTGGGGGGCTGGGGTGGGGGGCTGGGGCTGGGGGGGTCTGTGGTGGCAGGATCCCCCCTGCCGCCTGCCAGCTGATAGTTTAAAGGGACCTGCTATGGCAGGAAAAGTTTAAATGGCCATTTCCCCACTGCTCCAAGCAGTGAGGAAATGGCCATTTAAGCTGCCCCTTTCCCTGCCACTTTGCAGCTGCACAGAAAGGAGTATTGTCCTTTAAAATGAACCAAACAGAACCAGTAGACCAGTTCCGTGGAAGTTCATGGAAAGGAGCTTCCATGAACCACTGGTTCGTATCTCACGAACCAGGCTGGTTCATGGGTTTTTTTGGTTCGTATTCAGGTTCGTGCCCATCTTCACTCCACACACTGCACACAATACTCCAAGTGAGGCCTGACCAATGCAGTATATAGTGGGACAATGATATTTTGTGATTTGGATGTTATGAGTTTTTTTAATCAAAACTCCCTTACTTTAATACTTTATTTTACTTCAAATCATAGCCAGTTTGGTGTGGGGTTAGCCAGTTTGGTGTAGTGGTTAAGAGCGGCAGAACTCTAATCTCGAGAGCCAGTTTTGATTCCCTACTCCTCATCTTGAAGCCAGCTGAGTGACCCTGGGTCAGTCACAGCTTCTTGGATTTCTCTCAGCCCCACCCACCTCAGAGGGTGATTGTTGTGAGGATAATAATAAAACACTTTGCAAACCGCTCTGAGTGGGTGTTAAAGTGTCCTGAAGGCGGTATATAAATCGAATGTTGTTCTAGCAAGTCTTCTCCTACAGCAAGAGAGCAAAGAGTTAAAGTGAGCAATTTTTAATTACACTGACCTCCACTGGTGGTGAGGTGGAAGTGGGGGAATCCCCTGCCCCCACCAGTTCATTCTACTAAATAGCATCAGGTTTAAACTAGCTGAAGCAGAGTGGGATGTCAAATTGTGAAGGAACCTGCTCTGACTCTTATTAGCACAAACACTTGAAAACAGGCAGCAACCCTAATTTGTTAATTTCTTTCTTATGTAGAAGCAATTGGAGTGCAAAAGAGCCATTCACTGGAAAACGTGTCTTTAATTTTATCTTCTTTAATTATTACTCATCTTTAGCAACATCTGGTTCTAATTTTTCATTAGAAAGTTTGCATGTTTGAATCAATTCTGGTGGATGTTTCATTTGTTCTTGTTTTCATTTGCTATAGAGCTGATTTATTCCCATGGTGGGAAAAGGCCAGGGTTGCTTTCTTTCTGAAAGGATAATAAATCAAGCAAGTGTTTGATTATTATCATGTAGACACACCCAGTTACAAATCCTACAGATTAGTTCATATACATGATTTGGTTTAAGAAGACAAGCATTACAAAGATGAGGCTGCTTTCCTGTCTGGAGGAGGCATAGAGCATTTTAGGCAAAGATGGAAAACAAAATACTTTGTGGCTTCAGTTGGAAAAAGATCTTTCCTTCAAAATGAAAGACTATTTTTTCAGGTGAAATTATGGGCAAAATGCTCAGCCTAGATCCCCACAAGTGTAATAATCATAAATGGCAAAAAACTCTAGGCTTGTGTCTGCGCCCAGACATGGTGTACTGTTTGATTCTCAAAAGCTTGCACTAGAAAAGAAATTGTTCAAATATTTCTGAAGACTTTCTTTTGCCTGTCAGTTTAAGTCTAGATCAAATAATTGTTATTATAATCAGTTAGTGTTATATGAACACTACTTTAAAAATCATATTTTTGCAGTCATGGGGGATGGAAACTTGCTGTTTTAAAATGGAAGCTTAGGTTTTCATGTGCACCTAATACCATTTCTGCACTTTTAGTGCTTTCTTGTTGAATTGTAGTTTGCACACAAATCCAGATTATTATCTGATATGGTCCTAATGAAGACGCTTGTAGTCATGGCAGGAGGTGTAATACTGAAGGGACCTAAAAACTAAACTATCTTTATAATCCTAAGAGTCCAATGCACAAATCACATTCCCTGATACTTTTAGATGGGTTAATAGTCTATGATCTTTCCCTGCCTCTAGACCCTGTTTGTTGGTTCCCGAGGGCAACTGGTTGGCTGTTGTGTGAAACAAGATGCTAGATTAGATGGCCCACTGGTCTGAACCAGCAGAGCTCTTCTTATGTACTTATGCTCTTGTACAGTGCAATCCTAAACAGAGTTACTCCCTTCTAAACTAGGCCTATTGGTCACCACAATGGGCTTAGAAAAGCATAACTCTGCTTAGGTGTGCACCAATAGGATATGTTCAGAGGCACTGGAAGTAGTTACATGATGTTTGGAAAGTTTATAGATTACAGAATAGCATTAATCTTTGTAAATGCCATAGTTGCAGTTTTCATGAATACTAAATGCATTGATAGTATTTGATCATATTCAATTTTTTTAAAGGTTTCTACTGGCTAAATACCATATTTTGAGCTGTTTTTAGGAAAAAGTAAAAACTACAAGCTGGCAGACCCATTAGAAATAAAGGTTTATAATCGAAATGACTTGCCAATTCAAGCGCTTATGGTTTTTAGGAACACAGCTATATCTGGATTTTAATTTTGCCTTGTACATGAATTTACACATCTAGTCTATATCTTGCTTGCCCAATACAGATGATCACCTTACCCCATATTTCTGACTGGATGATATATCAATGTCATATGCAATGGTACATACTCCAAAAACAAACTACTTCGGGGGTATAGTTGATTACAAGCAGGGTTTTTTTTTCCAGGGGGTACTTACTAGTACAGTGTACTAGCATCTTGTTACAGAGTACTGACACTTCTTGGGCTGAAAGGGGAGAACATCATGAATACTGACACCTCTTTTTTAAGGAAAAAAAAGCAGTGTTTAAGGTTACTTCGCAGCTTCATAAACACAAAAGAATCACTAGAAAATCCTCAGGGCTTTATTACAATATGAGAAATAATTCTGAGCTCAAGACAAAAGATTGGAATAGGTTGGGAAATGTGACTGAAAAATGGATAAAACTCTCATATTTTGTGACACATTCAAAATGTCAGGTTTTTATTGAATGCAGAGCTATCTTGCTATGTGAACAAGAAGCACTGATGTCCAGGTCTCCTTGGAGATTTGGGACTTGGGCTGAGAGAGGAGAACATCTCATCAGCATTTGCAGTAAGATCATACAAACTGAATATAGAAACAGCCATATTAAAGAAGAGGCAATGTTGCACTGGAATTTATGCAAAAAGTCCAAGCTACCGTCTGTGAAATATTGGTGAGAATGTAAGCCCGAGAAAGTTGTTGAAAATGAGAAAATTAAGATGTTGAGAAATAAGAGATTGAAAACATAACAGAATATCAAGATCTAGGATATGAAATTCAGTGCTTTTGGGAGAAACACACAACAGTTATTCCAGTATTAATATAAGTGCTATTGATCTTCCCTTAGCCACTCTCCTATTCACAGGCGACTCAAGGAGCTGATAGCCTCACCCACCCATACTTTGCAGATCGTCAGTCATGTTGATAACTTTAGGTCCACCAGGGAAGACATTATCAAACCTTCCTAGTTCTTTGTCCCACCCCAGAGACAGTCTGCCGCTTCATTTTCTTGCCCAGAAGACAGTTTCCCAGTCCTTTGTCCCATGATGGGAACAACCATTAAGTCATTGTTTTGGGGCAGAAGCTGCAATCTTGCCCCTGGGTATGTTCCCTCTGCTATTGCTGTGTGCATGTGTGAGCTCTTCCACCTTGATGTACTGGTCGCTCAGCGCTCTGTCCCCCAGATGCCCTTTTCTGGATGGTAACCAGGGCTCATTTCGAGGGGGAATGCGCAGGAACGCAGTTCCAGTAGTTCCCCAAAGAGGTCACATGTCAGGTGGCCCCGCCCACCTGACTCTCAGCCATTTTGGGCCTGTTTCAGCCTGGATTGGGGCCGAAACAGCCTGGATCAGGCCTCGGGCAGGTGATGGATCACTCTCCCACTCAGCAGCAGCCTGATCCTAACCATTTGGGGCCCCTTTTCGGCCATTTTCAGCCCCTTTTTTGCCATTTTGGGCCCAATTTTGGCCCTGAGTGGCCAGGATAGGGGATGTTGGGGTGGGGGGCATATGCAAATCAGTTATGCTAATGACACACTTCCGGTGATGGCAAGGGGCGTGGCATATGCTAATTAGTTCCTCCAGCTCTTTTTCTACAAAATGACCCCTGATGGTAACTATCATCCAAATCCATCAAACTCTGTTCAGTTTGTTTTCTAGTTAGCTCTGAGTGTGTGTTGTGTGTGTTTTTGCATACTGTTGATCTCTATTATTTTCAATTAAAAAACCCTTTGATTGAAATATCTGTCTGGTCATTGAAAGAATTCTCTAGCCAGGACAATCCTCGTATACACAGCTGGGACAATCCTTGTATGCACAGGTGATCCCAAAGTTACCCTCTCTCACTGCCTCTCCTTGCACACTAATTCTCCCAACCTGCAAGAAAATTTCATTGGGTAACACCACCCCACTTCATTTTCCTAGTCTTACAGTGATGGACAATAAAAAACTTTTACCTTTCTGCTGAAAACTACTTGTTTGCCGTGCTTCCTTGTTGTATTCTGTTTGACAAAATAAGAAAGATCAGCAGTTTTTCCATTATCCCCTGTGGGTAACAATGGACTTTTCAGTGCTGCTGAAGTAATTGTTTTTCAACCAAATATCACCAAAATTGCTATCGAGGGTCTTCTGCCTGTCCTTCAAAGAATCTACATGTTTCAAGCAAATTGGAGAAAGGATTTGAATTCAAAGGGCCCCTGAATAAGCCCCCCTCCCCCATCATAATCGTATACCCATTATTCTCTATGGGGGACATTTTTTGTGAGGGAGGGGTGTTACCAGAACTGCTCTATTCGAATGGGGAATTAGCTTAGCAGTCTGGGTTTGAGCTAGCGTGGATCTTTAGCCAACTATACCAGAGTCAGTCTATCAGATTACTCAGACAAGAAAGAGGAGGCTAATATTCAAATAAATAATGTTTACTAAAAGTGTGGCATATGCCGGACATAGCACTTACATACAGCAGACATACAAGAACTCAGAAATAAAGGTTGGAAAGTGTTACAGAGACATTTGCATTAGAAGGAACCCACTTGAGATCGATGGAATAGAGGCAATACATTACCGGATCATGGTGAGAAGCAGAGATTTCAGCAGCGAGGTTGGGGGGCGATGTACAGTGCCATCTGGGTTGGGGATGGGGCACAGCGCCTGGCTGAGCATGGCGCCAGGCACTGGGCACGGCGCCCAGCACCGAGCACCTAGTGTCAGGCAGAACCTGCTTAAATAGCCAAACATGTACCCTGGGGCAGGGGCCTTCCATGTGGTTCTCAGGAGGGGGAACAAAAGCTTGATGGTCCTATAACTATCGCTAATGGGCCACTTTAGAATCTGATTGTTATTGTGACACCTTGGGAAGAGGGGACAAAGGAGGGAGGGGGAAAGCCGGGCAGGTTGAATGGATGTTCCAGGACACTGGGCTTGGTCGCGATGTCATCAGCTCTGGAATGTGGAGGCTGCTTTGAGATGCGTCCATTAGCTGTTCTGGACAGTCGGCACTTCCATCTCAGGGCGGCTTCCAGAGATATGCATATCAGGGTGAGGCTGGGCTCCGTGGATGTGACAGGAGCCTGGTCTGGAAATGGCTGCCGCAGAGCACACAGTCCATAGTGGTTCTTCTTTGCCTGGGAAACATGGCTTCTCCCTTGGCATGGCTTGGGCTTGCTAGCAGGTTGCCCGGTAGCGAGGGCAGACTTGGTAACCGGCCCGCGGGAGGCTCCCGGTGGGAACTGACCAGGGGGTGCCTGGCCAAGCTCGCTGAGGGCTTTCCCTGGCTGGCACCGTGCTGCTAACAGCATGGCTCTGGGCCCAGGTGAGGCAGATGTCCATAGAGGCAGGGAACAGTCAACAACATAGTCCATAGCAGATACAGGAAACAGGCATAGTCTGTAGATAATAGGCAGGAAACAGACACGTGTAGTAGAGTTCACACGTGCAGGGTAATCAGGAGACAGGTTTTTAGTGTATCTTTAAACAGCAACGCAGGAAAATGACACAGTTCATTGCAGGCCCTAAAACAGGAGAGGGGGGCTCCTTGGCAACAGGGGGGCCTGTAGTCATTATTTTTCAACCAAATGTCACCAAAATTGCACCAGAGTGTCTTCTGCCTGTCCTTCAAAGAAGCCCCAAGTTTCAAGCAAATTGGACAAAGCATTTGAATTATATGGGCCCCTGAACAAGGGAAAGAAAACTCCAACTCACAACAGAGGGGTGGAGGAGGAGAATAACAGATCTCTGCATCTTGGGATTGGCTGGGAGTGCCAAGTGCACCTCCCTTGCTATGGTCTAATTGGGAGAGATGCCATTTCCAGGAAATCAAAGATAAATGTACTCATGCTGCATGGCTGGAACCAGAAACTGGAAAAATTGGTTTTTTTGAGGAAGGGTTTTTGTTATTCTAAGCAGCTTGAATTTGTATTACTGTTCCAGGGAATCGAGGTAATGATTTAAAACAGTAATTTCTGTGTATATTTTTGGCTCAAGATGATTTTTTTTTTGCAAAATCCTAATAAATACCCACATTCCCAGATGCTGTGTGTATTTGTTTTGTTCCACTAACTGATAGCTCCTACATAGTGTGTTTCATTGTATAATATGATTAATTTCGGTTATCAAATGTGTCAAAAATGGAACACTCTTCCTGCCTCTCTGTTGGAAGCAAGTGCCATTAGGACATCAGAAGCAATACTTTGGTTTCAATATCTCCAGATTAGGATTTGTATACAGCCTATTCTGCAGGTATCACATATTCTGTAACAAAATTCGAACAGTTTTTAGTCCAATTGCTGAATAAAAAGATCTTACGGCGTATAATTTAGAGGATATAATGCAATTGTATAAAGTAAAGCAGGAAATAGATTTGCTAGCTAACATTTCTGTTCAAATTTGGATCAAGGTACACAGATACATATAGAAGGTATTACATATTTCAACATGACATCCTAAAATGACAGGTGAATGGCTGGGCCTTTGTGGTAGGTACAATGTTCACGTCAGATCTTTTTTTCATATAGGGTGGGAATGCCCAGGGAGGAAAAAACATCCAGGTCTTTTTGAACGTTTGATCAAAATCTTAAAGTATAATATATGTATCCAATAAGGAATTTGATTATAGTGGCTAGATGGTTATTAGCATAATACTGGAAACAAAAAATGGATATGTTGTTGTATAAAGCTTGGCTCATGATGTTGATGGACAAGCTTAAGGTCTATACACTTTTACAGGGTTAACTAAAATTAATCTCAATGAATATACATTAAAAACTGGTTACTGTTCATTCTGCACTTGAATAATATTAAGTGAGATGAAAATGTTAGAGGAGTATTATCTCTTTTTGATTTGCAGTGGTTGAATCTTTTTTGGTCATTCAGAATGTTAATATTATATCAAGATTTTAGAATATCTTATATATTAATAGCAAAGTGGTCCTGATCTGTGGAGACTTAAATCTGGAGATGAGTCATGAACACACAAGACAGATCTTCCTACACACCTGAAAAATGCCCCAGGTTTTCAGAAAAATCTGAAATCTAAAAAAAAATACATTGGAGGTTAAACAAAATTATTTAAGGCGCTCCTGTAGCTTTAACCAGGTTTGGTTAGTGTCAGGAAAGGCATGGGGAGGGGGCAGGGCCCTATCCAGGGCTGTTTGGGCCTTTGAGGGAGGACTCATTGAGGCTAGGCCCAGAAGCAACCACCAGGTGCCTTGATACTGCATGACTTGCATGACTCATCTAGGCCCAGCTGCTTGCTGCAGTTTAACAAGAGCGGACTAATGTCCCCGTAATGTGATCAACAATTTAACAAATACAAATAAATTACAGCATATGAATACTGTTTAATTTATATTTGCCTATTTAGTTGGGCTAAGGCATATAAGTATTATTTACATAGAGCAAATGAAACAGAATATGTTAGAGCTCTTATACCTTGGCTTAATCGTACACCCATATATATACACAGTTCTAATTCAAAACAATTGTTGCTAATGAAAGTATAGACCACAGATGCCCATTTGCAATGTCTCTATGGACTATGAATTGTATAAACGGCTGCAGTTGCCAAAATGAAGAGAGGACTCCCAGCTTCTCTCTGGGCAATCCTCAGATAATTCCAAATGGCTTCAATTGCCAATTTAAACAGCGGATTCCCAAGGTTTCACTGGGCAATCCTCAAATGATGTAAGCTTCCCAAAAGGATTCCGGTTAATGTCCTGTTTCGTGGTTATTCCTCTTTATCACAGGAATTTTGCTTATTTCTAGAAAGAAGAGTTAAATAAGGAATCTGCCACAGTTTCAACACAGTGTAACACAATTGCATCCTCTACTCACTGCGTCCCAGCATGTAAAGTCCCGACCACAGATAATGCTTGGTCTCAGACTGGTGACGCCCACCCTCACATGAACCATTTTAAATGAATGTAACAACCTTACATATACAACCTTAAAGGTACAGAGTTCCACCTCACGTCACATATCAATTACATCATGAATACAGTACATTTACCTGTATGGACAAGATTAATTCACAGGAAATGGGAATAATCAATATTGGTATTTAAACCATGTGGTCCCATACAATTCAACTCGAACACCCAGTATGCTTCTCTTCTCAGTAGTTCGTTATTAAGGTCCTTTGATCTGTCCAATTTCAAAACTTCAAGGACTGAGAACCTGAACTGTCTCTCATTTGTGTGATTATCCAAAAAATGCTGAGTAAGTGGTGCCTCAAGAGATCTATTCTTGATCCTGGAAATATGTTCTTGAATGCGGATCTTAACTGCTCTGTTAGTACTCCCTATATAAATATGGGGCAGCTGCATTCAGTTATATAAACGACACCCATGGTCCTGAAGTCCAGAAACAACATTTTAGTGGGCTGTAGTGGGAGGGAATAGGTCCCATTCTGCAAACATTGCTTCACTCAAGGCCCCAGTGTACACAAATAATACTTCCTGGTTGAGGGTTATATAGCTCAGGTGCATATCATCTATAATATAGGCATTCTGCCTTAACTGGCTGTAGACTGGCTTATATTGCACAGACACAGTCTGATCTACAAACACTCCAGTCATCAGCTGGTCAAACTGGAGAATCTGGATTGAAACTTAAATAGATCTTCCAGTTTATATGCAAGTAATATGACTCAAATATTTTTGTGGACCAGATGTTCCATATCATACAAATATGAGGGGGTTGGCAGATTAACTTCTGGCCAACTGACAGAGTTGGGAGTTGTTGGATTTCGGTAGGAGAAGGGAAAGGAGGCCTGCTGGTTATGCAAGAAGCCCATTAGAGGCTTTAGTTATTTTGAAGATCAGTAGGGTTTGAGTGCGCTCCTGTCACAAACAGTTAAAAAGTGAGAACATTTTCTGTTCCGTTTTATTAGTCTGAATCAGTGAAACAAGCAATCTGCTTATAATATTTACACTCTCTCAGGCTTCAGTTTTCAGTAACTTTGTTAATGTAATACTGAGAGCTGGAGAAGAGGAAAACAAAGAAACAACCAAGCCATACATACCTCTGAAATACGTCTGTTATTTGTTTTTATCAAGCCTACTGTGTGGTTACGTCAAGCCAATAATCCATTCATAATAGGACAAATAAATGCCAAGTGACATCCTGAGTCCAGGGCAGGGTGTTTTCCATCCTGGGTGGGAAGGGCGTTTTTGGCCTCCTCTGCTGCCCTGCAGGCCTGCGCGGGAACAAAGGAGGCCGAAAAGGGCCTTCCCACCCTTCAAATGGCCACCGTGGTGCCATTTGAGGGGCAGGAAGGACATTTTCGGCCTCCTCCACCACCCTGCGGGCCCATGCGGTGGCAGAGGAGGCCAAAAACACCCTTCCCACCCCTCGCTGGAGGAGGGGGAGGAGGCCATGGGCCTGCAGGGTGGCGGAGAAGACTGGAACTGCTGCTGCTGGGCTGCAGCCTCCACCACCCCAGCATCAGAGCCAAGGTAAGTGGGGGGCTGGGGTGGGGGGCTGGGGCTGGGGGGGTCTGTGGTGGCAGGATCCCCCCTGCCGCCTGCCAGCTGATAGTTTAAAGGGACCTGCTATGGCAGGAAAAGTTTAAATGGCCATTTCCCCACTGCTCCAAGCAGTGAGGAAATGGCCATTTAAGCTGCCCCTTTCCCTGCCACTTTGCAGCTGCACAGAAAGGAGTATTGTCCTTTAAAATGAACCAAACAGAACCAGTAGACCAGTTCCGTGGAAGTTCATGGAAAGGAGCTTCCATGAACCACTGGTTCGTATCTCACGAACCAGGCTGGTTCATGGGTTTTTTTGGTTCGTATTCAGGTTCGTGCCCATCTTCACTCCACACACTGCACACAATACTCCAAGTGAGGCCTGACCAATGCAGTATATAGTGGGACAATGATATTTTGTGATTTGGATGTTATGAGTTTTTTTAATCAAAACTCCCTTACTTTAATACTTTATTTTACTTCAAATCATAGCCAGTTTGGTGTGGGGTTAGCCAGTTTGGTGTAGTGGTTAAGAGCGGCAGAACTCTAATCTCGAGAGCCAGTTTTGATTCCCTACTCCTCATCTTGAAGCCAGCTGAGTGACCCTGGGTCAGTCACAGCTTCTTGGATTTCTCTCAGCCCCACCCACCTCAGAGGGTGATTGTTGTGAGGATAATAATAAAACACTTTGCAAACCGCTCTGAGTGGGTGTTAAAGTGTCCTGAAGGCGGTATATAAATCGAATGTTGTTCTAGCAAGTCTTCTCCTACAGCAAGAGAGCAAAGAGTTAAAGTGAGCAATTTTTAATTACACTGACCTCCACTGGTGGTGAGGTGGAAGTGGGGGAATCCCCTGCCCCCACCAGTTCATTCTACTAAATAGCATCAGGTTTAAACTAGCTGAAGCAGAGTGGGATGTCAAATTGTGAAGGAACCTGCTCTGACTCTTATTAGCACAAACACTTGAAAACAGGCAGCAACCCTAATTTGTTAATTTCTTTCTTATGTAGAAGCAATTGGAGTGCAAAAGAGCCATTCACTGGAAAACGTGTCTTTAATTTTATCTTCTTTAATTATTACTCATCTTTAGCAACATCTGGTTCTAATTTTTCATTAGAAAGTTTGCATGTTTGAATCAATTCTGGTGGATGTTTCATTTGTTCTTGTTTTCATTTGCTATAGAGCTGATTTATTCCCATGGTGGGAAAAGGCCAGGGTTGCTTTCTTTCTGAAAGGATAATAAATCAAGCAAGTGTTTGATTATTATCATGTAGACACACCCAGTTACAAATCCTACAGATTAGTTCATATACATGATTTGGTTTAAGAAGACAAGCATTACAAAGATGAGGCTGCTTTCCTGTCTGGAGGAGGCATAGAGCATTTAGGCAAAGATGGAGACTTTTAAGAATAACTTTTCAAAATGAATCCAGGTTTAGGAAGCTCAGCCTGGCATACGTATAAAAATAGAGAGAATTAGAGAAAGCATTTCTGAGAAATCTCACACCTCGCACAACCATTTCTGCAAATGAATCTGGCTAACAAGATTCCCAAGCAAAGGTTGTTCAGAATGCTCTTTTCTGTAGCTACATTGTTCATCATTTTTGTTTGTATGAGATTTTGTTTACGTTGTGTGGTGGAGGAAAGAAATTATTGTATGCAGTTGTGTTACTGTTAAATGGTTGCTACAAATGGTTGCTACAAATGTGATTTGCCTTGGTTTTTTAAAAAAATTCTGCAATGTTTTGCTAATTTAACTTTTTGAAATACTAATAACACTAAGTAAATGGAATTGGAAAAGTTTACCAGGCAAAAGTGACAGTAGGATTGCTGGGTCCTCCCTGGCATCTGGCAGGGGGTGGAAAGAACTTGCCAGGTATTGGGAGATGCTCAGCTACAATATTTTCATATGGCAATGTGCTGACATTACTCCCAGTTAGGATTGCCAGGTCCTCTTACCCTCCAAGAGTGTTGGATAAGTATTGTTGCAGAGTAGAAAATTTGCACAGCAGATAAAGAATCACAGACATGTGTGTTCAGCTTCTAAAATAAATGTTTACTACATATAGAAAAAAATAAAGGGTACATTGGAGATAAAATAAAGAAGATCTAACTTAGTTCCTACATCCTTACATCCTGAAGATAACGGTCTAACTAACTGGAGAGCAATGGCGTCCTGATCAAAGGAAAGAATGTCAATTGCCCCCCAATAAACCTGGTCAGCCAATAATCAATCCTAGATCTGTTCATTAAGCATGCAAGTCTTCTTTTACCCTGGTGGGAAGAACAACTCGACATCTAACTGGTCTTATGCAAACTAGTTGTCTCTAACTAAACAGAAACAAGTTAACTCTTTCATGACTGAAGAGAATGATGCTTGTAAAAATCCCAGCAACCCCTTCTCAAGTGTTAGTAGGTGAAGTCATGAAGGCTCATCTTCTCTCGCAGGTACTCGAACTTCACTTTCACAAGCGGCTTGGTGAGAATGTCAGCAACCATTTCTTCTGAAGGGCAGTACTTGAGATCAATTATTCCTTGTTGCTGCGTCTCTTGAACAGAATGATATCTGACAGCCATGTGCTTGCTTCTTGTCTTGATGCTCTCACTCTTGGATAAAGCAATGCAAGTTTGGTTGTCTTCAAATAGAGTTATTGGTTTAGGTACATCTATGCCAAAGTCTTTCAGTAAGATGATGATCCACTCAAGTTCATCACAGGCCTGTGCAACAGACGTGTATTCGGCCTCTGTGGTAGACTTGGCAATTAAAGTTTGTTTCTGGCTTGTCCAGCTGATCAGGCTTTTTCCATAGAAGAATAGATATCCACTGATTGATTTGTAGTCAGCTTGGTTTTCACCCCAATCAGCATTCATGTATCCAACCAGCCTTGGGTTGTCACAGGCTGAAATCTTTAGTTTCAGGTCAGCTGTTCTTATGAGATATCTGGTAAGTCTTTTGACAGCATTCATGTCGTGGTGGTTGGGTGAATTTGTCTTTCTACATAGGATTCCAACTGCTGCAGATATGTCAGGTCTTGTCACTGTACTCAGGTAGAGAAGTTTGCCAATTGCTTCTCTGTATTGCTGATTACTTTCAAGTAGCATTCCATCTGTAAGTCTGAGATAAGTGGGTTCAAGCGGTGTGCTCACCCCTTTGGCATCCTGCATTTCCAGAAATTCCACAAGATCTATGATTTTGTGTTTCTGATTTAGGAGGAAACTCCCATTTTCTGTTTTCTTGATTTGTATCCCAAGATAACGTTTTAATTCTCCGAGCTGTTTCACTTTTACATCTTTGTTTAGTTTCTCAGCAATTTCATTAGCATGCTTTCTGTTCTCACAGCGCAGGATCAAATCATCCACAAACAAAAATATACTCAAACTGTCCATTCTTTAGTCTCGAAAATAGGCAAGGCTCTGCTTTTCCTTGTTGAAATCCTTGCTTCTTCAGTAGTTCAGATAGCTTTTCATTCCAAGATCTCTCAGCTTGGCGCAAACCATAGAGACTTTTGTTGAGTCTGCATACAAGGTTCTCTTTTCCTTTCTTTTTGAATCCATCTGGCTGAGTCATATAAATCTCCTCACTTAAGTCTCCATTGAGAAATGCAGTTTTGGTATCTAGATGCTCAGCATATATCCCTCTTGATGCTGCTATGCTTAGCAGGGTCCTAATTGATGTGCACTTCATGACAGGTGCAAAGGTTTCAGTGATGTCAGTCCCTGGTTGCTGTGTAAATCCTTTGGCCACTAGGCGAGCTTTGTATTTATCAATGCTTCCATCAGCATTGTATTTCACCTCGAACACCCATTTGCATCCAATAGCCTTCCTTCTAGGTGGCAACTCAGTGAGTGTCCATGTTTGATTGCTTTGTAAGAATTCAAATTCCTCATGTGCAGCTTCCATCCATTTGTTTCTCTCCTGGGTAGGCATTTCTGTCATCTCCTCCCAGCTTGAGGGTTCACACACAGGTTGCATATTTGCACAGAATTCCAATATTTGTGGTGGTACTCCTTTGTTGATTCTTTGTGAACATCTCACAGTGGTCTCAGTCTCCTCTGGCCTGGCCTCTTCTGCTCCCCCTTCTGATTCCAGGGTTCCTGCTTCCCCTTCTGATAGTGGAGCCTCTTCTTGGTGCTCCTCCTGTGGGTTGGCATCTCGGGCAGGTGGCGTAGCCAAATCATTAAAAGAGACTTCTTCAGCTTCTAGGCTGGCTTCCACTGTGGAGTCCTTCTCAAGAGCTTGGAAAGTGTCACTTCCATCAAGGTGAACCATGTTGCTTATTTTAACTGAGAATGTTTCAAGATTCATGATTTTAAATCCTTTTCCATTGGGTGCATACCCAACAAGAATTCCCAATTTTGGCTTGGGTTCAAGCTTCCCCTTTTTTTCCATGGGCACATGTGCATATGCTTTAGCCCCCCCAAATTCTGAGATGTTTGAGTCCTGGCTTTCTTCCAAACCACATCTCAAACGGAGTTTTTCCTGTAGCCTTTGATAGCACTCTATTGTAGAGATAGGCCACTGTAGTTACAACCTCTGCCCACCAGATGTCAGGCAGACTGGCCTGAAATAACAAGCAAAGACTCATTTCCAATAGGCTTCTATTAAATCGCTCAGCCATGCCATTCTGTTGAGGAGAGTAAACAACACTTGTCTCATGCATTATTCCTTCCTCCTCTAGGAACCTTTGGAACTCACTGCCACAACAGTCAGTTCCATTGTCAGTGAACAACACCTCTGGACCTTTGTTAAATGTATTTCTCATAATGGCTACATAGTTTCTGAACTTATCCAGCACTTGACTCTTAGATTTCAGTACATAGACAAATGCATATATTATTGCAGCATCCAGAAAACTTACAACATATTTATATCCTCCAAGAGAAGTCTTAATTGGTCCAATCACATCGGAACACACTTTCTGCATTGGCTTTTCAACTGGCTTGCTCTGTTTCCTGCTGTATTTGGGGGCAGTTCCCTTTGCCTTAGCACAAACTGAACAACCATTCTTCAAAAGACCACAATCAAAAACTTCAATTCCACAATCTTTCAACAATTTTTGAATAGAGTTAATATTTTTATTACCTAACCTGCAGTGCCAGGTGGAGAGACAGTCAGTGTACTGGCATTCATTTAATTTGGCTTGATACACTGGTAGACCAAAGTCCTTTAAGTAAAAGCATTCATCCATCTTTTGTGTCAAAATCTCAACATCTATTTTAGGATTATAAATGCAGAAGACATCTCCTTTCACTAAACATTCAATTCCAGACTTCAATGTCCTTCCAAGAGACACGATATTCAGCCTTAGGGGCATACATACAATTCTCTAGAGCTATTCCCACTATTTCTCCATGAACATCCATAACTCTTATTTTTGCTGTTCCAGTTCCTTCAACCTTCAATGCAGACCCATCAGCAAGGGTCATACTGCATTTATAGCCTTCATCCAAGCTTTCAAAGTAAGCCTTATTGTGAGAAAGATGGGCCGTTCACCCAGTGTCGAACAGCCATAAGTTTTTCACATTAAGATTATCATCTGAAACCATGCAGGCAAAACTCTTAGGAGGATTTGTCTTTGTTCCATGCAAGCCTCCCCTTCTCTTCCCATCAGATCTGCTTGTCTCTCTATGGCCTCTGGGGGTTGTGTGCTCAGTGGATTTGTCTCTGGCAAGCTCTACAGTACTTTCCATAATGCCCCCTCTTGTGGCAAAAGTCACACACTACAGCCTTTTGTCTATCAGTAACTTTCAGGGCTTGCATCCCCTGTGATGTTTGGTGGATGGATCTCCTTAGTGCCTCATCACGCAAGCAGCTGATGATGTAAGAAAGTTCCACCTCTCCTTTAGTCTCAAGGACGGAGATGTGGCTGGCATACAATTCTGGAAGACTATTAAAAATCATGGCAGTTACTTTACTGTCTGGTACTACAGCTCCTGCTGCCCTGAGCTCATTGACCAAAGACATTATCCAGTTGAGCTTCCATATCCCTCCCCCCATTTCGGGAAGTCTAGAGTTGTATAGCGGTCTCCTTAGGAATTGGACTTGGCTTCCTGTTTTATGGCTGTAATGTTCCTCTAAAGCTTGTCACAAACTTTTAGCGGTGGCTGCATTAATAGTAAGAGGAGCATCCTTTTTGTTTAGGGTTGGGAGCATCACAAGCTTAACCCTTGAGTCATTTTTCAAGAATGAACATCTCTTCTCATCTTGAGGTGCTTCTTGAGAGATTATGTGGCTCAAATCATGCACATATAAAACACAGGTAACACTGGCTCACCATATGAGGTAGTTATCCTCATCCAGTTTGAGGATGGAGAAAGGAATAGATTGGGTCTCACCAAATTGGAGTTGCCATGTGCTTTCTCTTCCAGCTCCGTTTCCCCTTGGGGTTCCGCTGTTGTTGGCTCCTTGATTGGTGCTCATTGTCCTCTGCTCGGGCAGGCTTTGAGTTTCTTTGAAGTGGAGAAGATCGTTCCTTCCTTTTGGCTCAGGCAAACAAACGAAGTTTGCTCTCTGGCTGTCTCACCTTGGAGCACTCGGCAGAGAGTCCTTTTTTCAATATGCAAGTCCAATAAGAAGCGTAGGAAAAAATCAAAGGGAAGGATCCCATTTTTGCTTGCCCTTTCAAGCTGAAAACACACAATGCTGTGTCTTAGAATGCCTGGGCTGCATGACCTTTTGTTGGATAAGTATTGTTACAGAGTAGAAAATTTGCACAGCAGATAAAGAATCACAGACACGTGTGTTCAGCTTCTAAAATAAATATTTACTACATACAGGGAAAAATAATAAAGTACATTGGAGATAAAATAAAGAAGATCTAACTTAGTTCCTACATCCTTACATCCTGAAGATAATGGTCTAACTAACTGGAGAGCAATGGCGTCCTGATCAAAGGAAAGAATGTCAATTGCCCCCCAATAAACCTGGTCAGCCAATAATCAATCCTAGATCAGTTCATTAAGCATGCAACTCCCCTTTTACCCTGGCGGGAAGAACAACTTGACATCTAACTGGTCTTATGCAAACTAGTTGTCTCTAACTAAACAGAAACAAATTAACTCTTTCATGATCGAAGAAAATGACACTTGTAAAAATCCCAACAAGGAGGGAGGCGGGAGACCTGGCATTCACCTGTTTAGACATCCTTTCATGTGTACTCAGCTGCGCTATGATGTCACTTCCGGAAAGTGATGTCATCATGCAGACCTTGTGCCACCCCTGGGAGTGCTTTAGCACTCTGCAGCAGGCCAATTTTGGCCTGTTTGTGGCTGAATTGGGCCTGTTTGGGGACAAAATCAGCCCACTGTGGAGTGCAGGAGTGCTACCAGAAGAGCCATGGTGAGCTCTTGTGCTTTACAGTGAGCCAAATTAGCCACTGTGGAGCACAGGAGCATGCCACACCGCCCAGGAATGTGCCCCAGGAGGCTCATTCCCTTGCCTTTCACCCCGCCAGCCAGGTAAGTGGGGGTGGGGGTGGAGGGTGGGAGCGGGGGATCCCCTGCCCCCAGTGGGGGACCGGCAACCCTACTCCCAGAAGTGATGTCATCACATTGCTGGGCCCACTGGAACTATTCTGGTATTTGAGCAAAACTCTATGTTTTTTGCCCAAATGCCAAGGCTTCACCTAGCAACATGATAATGTAACTTCCAGGCACGCTGGGAGTGACGTCAACATGTCTCCACACTGCCTGGCCTTCTCCCAGTTTCCTGCCAGTCAGCAGAGCAACAGCAGGAACAGCCAGCTGGGCAAAAGCCTGACAACCTCGAGTGACAGGGCTTTCTCATCTGCAAAAAAAAGGGGGGGGGGAAGAATGACTAGATAGTGAATGAATGAGGCGTGAAAAGGTATACGGTCTTTATAGTGAGAGTATACTTTAAATGAGATCTTAGAAAACATATATTTGGTGCAGAATATGATCCAGATTTACTCAGAATTGTATGGTAGCCATTAAAAAGATTCTTATATGTCAGTCATAAGAGAATGAGAAGTCTACAGACACAAATGAAACTCCCAGCATGAAGATATATCCACTTCCCTGAATTTTGATGCAGCTGGGGCTAGCTGTGATAATAATGCTGTCTTTCCTGCATTTTTTTGAGACTGCAGATGACTTTAACATGATAAACTTTTATATGGCTGCTACATATTTCCTATATGCATCCCAAGAGAAGTTTTAACAGAAAGAGTATTTGAGAATATTATGGTTGTCAAGCAATTAAAGAATTAGTTGATACTTAATTTACCTTTTAAGCCAATATTCAATTATATGTGAATGTTAACACTCTTGCAAGAGAAGGCCATCTTTATTTTTGGGACTATTTTGTTTCAGATGGGTGGTATAATAATTTAAAATAATCAGTTTTTAAAGATCAATCAAATGGGGCCCCTTCTGATCAGGGGCGTCGCCAGGGTTTCTGGTGCCTGCAGCTGCCCCTACATGCGCACACAGGCCACACTGTTTGAGGCCACATTGTTCTACCTCAAGGCCTGCTTTGCTATGATGATCAACAATTCCCAGAGGCAGACACTGAAGATGGCAGGAATTGACTTGCGGGAGGTTTGCTACTCACATGGGCAGTTCTACGTGGCCTGCTCCAGAGTGAGCTCACCCAGCAGCCTGGTGATCCTAGCACATGAGGGGAAAGCCACCAATGTGGTCTACATAGAGATCTTTCAGTAGAAAAATAACGGTTGTACATATTTTTCACTTTTTTTCTTGCACTACAATCTTGCACTAAAATCTCTTCAATAAATGTTAAATTTTGAAATTCATTTCATCAGTTTTTGGCATCAACATGCTTCGCTTTATTCAAACACTTTTGTGAAGCTCAGGTACTAAGCTATTATACTACAAAACCAACTCAACCCCGCCCCGTCCTCCACAAACCAAAAACTGTTACATATGCATAAATATTATAACTGGATTTAATGTAGTTAAATACCATAGCGAAACATGGGCATCAAGCTAGTCTATATATATAAAGACAAGTGTCCTGACATGCCCAACCCAAACCCCTGGGTGTAGAAACATGAATTTTGGGGAGAACATTCCTTTCATGATGTAAACACACACTAAGAAGAGATTTTAAGAAATTTGCCCCCTAAGGGTACTAAAGCTCGGGTACTAAAAGGGGTAAAATATGTTTTAGTACCCCTGAGGGTACTAAAGCTCAGGTACTAAAAGATACTAAATATGTTTTCCCAAAGTGATCCCTCTGTGGCTGGCAGGCTGCTGCCTGCTTGCGCCCCCACCCACTGCCATCTTGGCCACTCTTCCCTGATTGGGCAAGCCTTTCAAGGTCATTTGCATATGTGGGCTGATTGGGGCTCACAACATTCCACACCTCATTCTCCCCTCCCTCAGAGACAGTTGGAATACAGAGATCATTTGCGTATGCGGCCTGATTGGTCCTCACCCCCAACATTCTAAACAGTATACACTTGCTATTGGGAGTCATTGAATGTGTCCTGAGGTAAAATGCACCTCCCAGTCTTCCCCTAAAAGTTCACTAGTTTTGCCAATCTCCCTGTGGGGCGAGGCTTTCAGGCTCTTGCCTGCTTGCACCCCCCTCTCTCTGATTGGTCAGCTGTGGAACTCTGTGTTCTGAGGTAAAAATCAGGTCAAGGAAGCTGCAGGTAGTTTAAGAAAAATGATATAAGACTCCTGAATAGGGATAACACACTTGGTAGGGTTGCCAGCTCCAAGCTAGGAAATTCCTGGAAATTTGGGCGGGGGGTGAAACCTGGAGAAGGCAGGGTTTAAGAGGAAAATGATCTCAGCATGATATAATTCCATAGAATCCATCCTCCAAAGCAGCCATTTTCTCCAGATGAACTGCTCTCTGTAGCCTGGAGATCAGTTCTAGGAGATCTCCAGTCACCACCTGGAGGCTGGCAACCCTAATTCTTCACTTTATTCACACTCCTTTGTAAAGCTCGGGTACTATGTATTATACTATAAAACCAATTTAAAAACCCCCCACAAACCAAAAAATGTTACATACTCATAAGGATTATAACTGGATTTAAAGTAGTTAAATATCGTAGTGAAGCACAAGTATCAAGCTTGTGAGAATATAAATATCAGCATTCTGGATTTGCCTGATAGATCAGTGAGCTGGGGCTGATGTGAAAAACAAATTTTGGAGGAGCTGGGATGAACTCTCAACTCCCTTTCAATTGTTCCTGTCATCACATCAAGATCTCGTGGCAAAGGGCTTTGCCTCTGAGAATAGCAGTCAATGTGTCTTGGAGGCAGAGACTATTTTCTTTGTAGGAAAGACAAGAGTGGTCCAAGACTTAGAATTAATATATTATCCCGTTCCATTTTATGACCTATAATTTTTGCTGCAGTGATAACAGTTGGAAAAAAAACCTTGATGACTCCAAACTTGCAAAGTACAGAATTTATCTCTAATAACCACAAACATTCCACACAACAGCACAAACAGTTCTTATTTAGTCCTGTACATCTTGCCTGCTTGTAACAGACTTGCAATTTAAGGACTTCAGTGTACTATGATAATGTTTATCCTTTGCTTGAGCATTTATATGATCAGTCAAAGCATGTTCATAGTCTGTTTCTCATCCTTTGTAGGGCAGTCATGAGTCCAAAGCTGACTACAGTGCCATCTTCATTTTGTATAGTGCTCCCATACTGGTAAAAGATTGCATAGATTTTTTGCTATGCTGACTTCTTAGGAGTCCAGCACCTGAGTATATTTTTGTTCCAACTTCTTGGGAAAAAGGATACAACAAAATGTTTCCATGCTACACTAAGTTCCATGCTACACTAATAACTGTGTTGTTATACATAAAAGCTCATACTGAACTAAGTGTTTTGTTAATCTTTAAAGTGCCACTTGTCCCGGTTGTTCTTAGAGCACCAGCAGATAACCTCTAGTGGAGCTGGTGATTCCACAATCACCCAGGCAGGACTGAGGCTATTTATGAAGACAAATGCATACAGCTGTCACTAGAGCCATACTTCTGCAGGTACTTACAGCTGGACTTTGTACAGATTCCTTTAAACTCTCATGATGCGTATTGATCATCACAAGCCTTGTGGGTGGAGGAGAGGTCCAGGACAGCCTACCAGGCACTTCTCTGCTGGAGTTGAGCCTCTACCTGGCCTTTCTGTCTCCTCCTCTCCAGGGACTCTGGGGATGCCCCTGAAATGTATAGAAAAGAGTGGATTTCACTGATAGTATCTTCTGTAACCCCCATCTCTGATTTCATGTGCCTTTTGGTTTGCTGGTCCCATAGTCTTGGCAGGTGGCCTGTTTGAATCCTGGGTGTTTTAAGGCCTAGAGACTGTGAGTCTGCTCCTTGATCTCCAGAGGGTCTGCTTCCATGAGAACTTTTCAGGCCCAATCCTGATACCACTGGACTTTACTTTTATTTTGCTGCAGCAGACTAACACAGCTACCCATTTGCAATCTACTGGTAAAGGAATGAGTATGAAGTGAACATGGAGGAGTAGAAAGGGAGAAAAACAGATCCAGATGAGCACAAATTAGAAAAGGGATATCTTGAAGTAGTTAGCCCGCATCCCTCCATTCTTACTGATTAAGTGGGCTTTGTCCAAGAGCCACTGAAGTCTTGAATCAGATCCTCACTTAGTATTATTATTCTTGTAAAGCCATCCATCTCTGCATCTCTTGTGAAAATTTTCAGGCTCCTCATTTTGAACTTCTCTGGGAATCAAAAATTCTCTTCAAAACAGGCATTTCACTTCACAAGTTGGTATTCTTATATAAAGGAAAAGATTCAAGGGAAACAAAGAACACTAAGTGGAAAATAAATTTATTCTAAATCTTAATTGCTAAGCTCAATGTTACACCGTTATCTTCTATAATTTTTTTTTGGAATGGAAACTTGATATGCTAACGCTATAGCAGTGTCTGAATTCATTCTCATGTGTATCCCCTATTTATTTCTATTTTCGGATGATATCCCATTCAAAGAATCCCTGATGATCTCTTTATTGCAGAAAATTAGGGATCATTTAAAAAATCTTCCTTGAAAGCTATACATTCAATACAATTGAAATATTCCATGGATGGAGCGTGGCTGTTGGATGTAATAGCTGCTTGTACTTGTATAATTTAAGAACTTTTTCAGCACGGGGAAGATTATGTCTTTAAACTGATCACTAGGGTTTTATTGAATACAATTTGTTAGTTCTTCATTTTCTATGCAATTCTGAGTAGTAAAATTGATACTTTTCGATTTGTTTTTGTTAAGCAGAAGAAACAAGAGCATATTTTAAATCAGGAATATAATTTCCTAGGAGGACACATATTAACAGCAACAGAAATGGAGAAGAGTGATGAGTGTAAATTATAAGGAAGATAAGCCATACTGGAAAATTGTCATGGTAGACTTGATAAAAATGAGGAGCCTGTTTTTGAATAGTCAGCCATTATATTTTGGTGTTTAGCAGGACATGTTTGAGTGAACGGCCCCAATTTTAAATATTTCACTGAGATAGTCCAAGATACTTTTTCAGCTTAAAGCAGAATATAAATGGGCTCCCCGATGATAAAAATATAATTATAATCAACCACTTTCTGTTCTTTAATAATATCCTAAAATTAAGATGCATCATCTTAAGAAGCAAATTAATTTTGTAGAGTTAACAAAGAACACGGACTCCATGTTGAGATAGAAGTGCTACTGCAGTCTTCTCATAGCTATTGTGAATTTGCTTTGTTTATGGCCAACTGGTTTTGACCTTCAAGGCCCTTAGCAGACTGGGACCAACAGACCTGCAGGACTGTCTCCCACCCTATATTCCCCAGATATTGCGCCGATCAGCAGACATATGGTTACTGGTGATCCCTGGCCCCAAAGAGCTTCACCTTGCCTCAACTAGGGCCAGGCAAGAAAAGGTGGAGAGACCACAATTGGAGGGCAGGGGGTTTAAGGGACCCCCGATTCGAATAGAATAAACAGTAATAAATAGTAATAATTTAATTAGATAAATAGTAGGTAAAAAAGGTAAAGGTAGTCTCCTGTGCAAGCACTGAGTCATTGCTGACCCATGAGGGACGTCACATCACGATATTTTCTTGGCAGACTTTTTACAGAGTGGTTTGCCATTTCCTTCCCAGTCATATAAAGGATTTAAAGTGACAAGATATTTTTAAACTTCCATAGGTTTTAGGAGAACAAGTAACTTAAAAGATCATATTGTGCATTCAGATTTTAGAACAGGCACAGTGACCACTACACATCCTGTTGGTCATTTTCGATGCGGCCATTGTCGCCTATGCCCACTTGCCCTGACAGGGAATCATTTTGTTATTCCTGGAACCAATGTAACAATACATCTAAAGAACTTTACAACACACCAATCCCCAGCAGTAGTTTATTTGATCATTTGCAAATGTAATCTTTTGTATGTTGTCACAACAGAGAATCTCCCGTGTGGTATTATGTCTTCACAATTGTTTTAATAAAGGATATATTAATTGAGTACTGTTTCACAAATTTGTTTATACAGAGTAAGGGATGTAATAAACAATTTGTATATTCTTTTGTTTCTCTTGACACAACCATATACTACACCATATATTGCAACCTCCCTAGACCTCAATTATACAGGCATCTTATGCGTTCTAAAAACAATTCATTAAAGTGTCCCGTGCTCAAAGTGCTATCATGGATGTTATTAAAGTGCAATTGCTTTTGGCATCTTATGACACTATTTCTCATATAGAACTCGATTTGCCTTGCATACAGGTACAATACAGGTACAGTATAAGGGTAATTCCAGACACTGTGAATGTCACAGATCAAAAGGACCTATAATCATAGGTTCACGTAGTTGGTTCTGTGACTGCATTCTCTAACGGACGGTCCAGATCCTTGTAAGGTCCGTTTCCAAGCTTCTTTCTCAAAGTGCACAGATGTCAAAGATTCATCATAGTTAACCTTCCATATCCCTCTTTGATTTGTCAATTACTTCCATTCCACTTGATTTGTCAATTACTTCCATTCCACTTTGATTTGTCAATTACTTCCATTCCACACTTCCAGTTGTGACAATTACATTACCGTGTTGCTCTATTTTGTTGTACACTGTAATTGGAGCCATGTCTAAAGTTGTGACAATTACATTACCGTGTTGCTCCCTTTTGTATGTTGGCAGCACCACTCGCCCCTTGAAAATCCGGTTGTCTGAACATATATCACATATTTTAAAAAAGGTGGTGGATGCTCCACTGGTAGAGCATTTTAATCGTACTCGTGACTAGAGATGGGCACGAACAGCAATACGAACAAAAAAAAGCCACGAACAGCCCAATCTGCTGTTCGCGAACAAGCTGTTTGTGAGGCCCCATTCTAAACAAACAGGTGGTCATTGCAAGCCTCGTTCATTGCTGTTCGCCTTGCTGTTCGTCAAACCAAACAGTGGCACCTGCAATCAATTCCCTTGGCAACTTAGGTAGGGATTGTCTGAACTCTGTCTGAATTCCTGTTGTTGCCCTGGAAACCCCAATCGAAGCCCAATTTAGCTTGATAGACAGATCTTCCTTTCAAGTGTGGACCTCCACATTTGTTACAAGGGAGCAAAGACCAGGAGGGAGGGGGCTCCTAGCTCTGGTTTTGCAGACAGTGGAGAGGGAGAGACAGTTGCTGTTGGCATTTTTATAGAGAGAGTGCATTGGAGCTTGAATTTTCTTTGTGTGCGGTGGGATAGGGATCTAACCCTTCATGTTCCAGGGCTGCTGCCAGGCTCTGGGCTATTATTTATTATTGGTAACTTTCCTGCTGCCTGCTCAGGTAAGGTTTCTGGGAGTGGTGCGGTAGGGATCTACCCCTTCAAGTTCCAGGGCTGCTGCCAGGCTCTGGGGCCAAGCTATTATTTATTATTGGTACCTTTCCTGGTGCCTGCTCAGGTCAGGTTTCTGGGAGTGGTGCAGTAGGGATCTTGTTGATGCCTGGAGGAGAGCCTGCTGGCCCCCACGAACAGCCAACCATGAACATGTTCGTGAACAGGACCATGTTCGTGGTTGTTCGTGAGTCCCTGTTTGTGG